>NW_019154099.1:34931118-35099188 GCF_002288905.1 Enhydra lutris kenyoni | reverse complement strand
TCTTTCTTTCTTTCTTTCTTTCTTTCTTTCTTTCTTTCTTTCTTTCTTTCTTTCTTTCTTTCTTTCTTTCCTTCTTTCTTTCTTTCTTTTTTTTCTTGTAGTATCCCATTTTTGTTTTTCTTGTTGCAGCCATCATTGAAAAGATGCATTTTTTTCCGGAACCAAGGACTGCAGGAATTTCAGACCAGAGGAGTGGCCAGAGCCCAGACACGGGCTGGGGCAGCTCTGCGCACCGGGTCATTAGCGCGGCGTGTCCGCAGCCAGTGATAGAGGCGGGTGCGGGACAGTGCGAAGACCATCTTGAACCCCGTGGTGGTCACAAGATAAATTGCTTCCCTGTACATGTGGCTGTTCTAGGAGTGATTCTTTATTTAGCTCTTCCCCCTTCAGTGTCTCAAAATCAGTTCGGGTCTAGGGTCGCTCCTTCTGCCAGCGGACGCACCCAAATCCCGCGTGGCAAGCGAGGATCTAGATGTAACCACCGCAGCTCACGGCTCATACCTAAGAGTTGTCATTTTGCTCTTTCTGCTATCTGCAGAGCCTGGCCGCCTGCCCGCTGCTGGGGAATTCACTCCGAGGCACTTTCTCTCGGCTTCCTCCCACACAGCCCTGGCTCTGCCCTGCTCCGTCTCCACGGCTTTTGGCAACCCTTACGCCTATTTTGGGCTCTGGAGATTGGAGCTGTCTCTTACTTTTGCTGAAAATGGAGTTTGCATTTTTGTTTCCCATTCTCCTTGTTGCTTTTGGATGTTCTCCAGCAGGAAAGGGGGGATATGCTAACTGCATGGACCACATTCAGACCACAAGTGCCCTCTTTACATTTTTATACTTCCATTTCTGCCTCAAAGAGCCTTAAATTAAAGTTACTAGACCTCTGACAAGGATGGCTAATAAAATGATTATAAAGTTTTTCATGAATGAACGGTTATTACTGAGAGAATGGAAGAGAGTATTAACACTGCTGGCCTCATTTGATTGGGCTCACGCAGCCAGACTCTATTGAAATCACTTTTTACCCTATTCGCATTGATGAATGTTACTAGTACGCTGTTTACTTCCTCTACCGGATTACAAATGAATGCAATTAAAATTCTAAAGCAAAAAACCAAACCCTCTTGCCCTCATTTAATGCACACCTAAGGCATCTAGATTTTGTACACAGTATCTATTCATAATACACTATGATATAAAATTAAAAACGCCCGTTCGGTCGAAAGCTTCTTTTGTGATTATTACTGAATTACTGAAAGCAAAGTATGGTTCTCCTATGTCATTTTAATATAGTATGTAACAAAATGGAAAATACAAAAACAAAATAAGCTCCCAATTAATAATCGGCTAAACATTTATTTTAGTCATTCTATCCATTCTCAAGATACTCCGATAAATTGAGTTTCTGTGCTTAGATTGAAAATCAGAAATCAGTGTCACTTTCTCCTCCAAATTTTAAAACTATCAAGAGAGAAACACTGTTTAGAGCCATGCTATTTTCAGAAACTCATGAAACACTCAAATTGCAAAGGGGGGGGGAAGAAAAATGTGCACAATTCATTGGGGAGAAAGAAAAATGTGCACAATTCATTGTTCTCTTGACTTTTGGACATGAGGACTCTTTTTTGATTTCTAGGTAAGAATACTATCCATGTCTGTGTATGTACATTATTTAAATCTTTATATAAATTCCTCTCCATGCTTCATCCTATTTGACTTATTATATAGGTAGGTTCTAAGATTCGATTTCCCTTTTCATTAAAGGGACTTCAGAAACTAAAAGAATTTGTAGCAGGAAAGAGCTAATTTTAACGATGCTAAATGAAATTGATATTTAAGTTGAAACATGGTCTCCTTCACCTCTCAATCCCCCATAATTCCTCTTATGCCTTAATTATGGTTTGTCAGGCCTATAATTTGGCTGTAATTTGCTTCTCTGAAAAAAGTTTAAGAAATGAATCATTTGTTTTTAATCCTTATTAGTGAGATTTTTTTTTCCTCTCAATTTTCTCACCTTCTAATTTTCGATACAAATGATGAATCATGAAGTCACTGGGATTTTCCTAAGCATGTTTGGCAACCTCTTCAAATTTTTTGCCTATAAAAAAGTCTAATTTGGGATTTTTATTACAGGAAGGCATCATTTATGGCTTGAATAAAATATGTGTTAGTCAAACAGATTAAGTGAAAAACTTCTATATGATGTAAATTGAAAAAGTTTATATTGTTACATTATGATTTTTTCTTTTCATATCCTTTTATCTTACTTCATTTTGATAATTACTGCCAAATGTTCATTCTAAAGCTGTCTAAATTTAAATAATGAATAAAGTCAGAGGAACACCTTTTACAAATTAGCTTCAGAATTACATGTTATATGACCCAACCAGATAATGCAGAATATTGCAATGCTCTGGTTTAATTTGAAACTTTGAGTGTTGATTTAATATTAGTAGGTACTCATTATTCAGTGAATGAATAAATGAATGATGTTAGGATCTAGGACAAGTAGGGTGACCAACTTGTTCCAGATTTGCTGGGATTGTCCCTTGTCCTGGGAAACTCTCAGTACCTGACAACCCGAATGATTGGTCATTCTTGAAAATATAAGTTTACCTTGCATACCTTTTGCTTTGTTTTAGAACAGAGGTCAGCAAACTATGGCCCTTGAGCCAAATAAACCATAGCCTGTTTTTGTAAAGAAAGTTCTACTGAATGGGCACCTGGGTAGCTCAGTGGGTTAAAGCCTCTGCCTCCGGCTCAGGTTCATGATGTGAAGGTCCTGGGATGGAGCCCTCCATCAGGCTCTCTGCTCAGCAAGGAGCCTGCTTCCCTTCCTCTCTCTCTCTGCCTGCCTCTCTGCCTACTTGTGATCTCTCTCTGTCAAATAAATAATTAAAATATTAAAAAAAAAAGAAAAGAAAGTTCTACTGGAATACAGCAATATTCATTCACTTAGGTATTGTTTATCACTGCTTTCCACTACAAGAATAAGTTACAACAGATCATATGCCCTGCAAAGTCAAAAACCTTACTATAGTTTTCTCCCTTACAGAAAAAAAGTCTGGGGGCGCCTGGGTGGCTCAGTGGGTTAAGCCGCTGCCTTCGGCTCAGGTCATGATCTCAGGGTCCTGGGATCCAGTCCGCATCGGGCTCTCTGCTCAGCAGGGAGCCTGCTTCCCGCCCCCCTCTCTCTGCCTGCCTCTCCATCTACTTGTGATCTCTCTGTGTCAAATAAATAAATAAAGTCTTTAAAAAAAAAAAGTCTGTATTTTTACATTCCATATTTTCATTTATACATTTTACACAATTAAGACAGCATTGTTTTAGGAAATTACCTTTGAAAATGTGTAACTAAACTTGATCAAGTATATTACTTTTGATATGGGGGTAAAATAAAACATATTCACATTTCATGACCTCCCACTATATGCCCATCATTGCGCTAAGTTTTAGAAATAATGTAAAAATAAAGAAGACACTCTGTTCCCTTGGGGAACTCATTCCATAGTCAGGAAAACAAGCAGGTAATGCTGGAAAAATATAAATAAGATGTAAATATCTGCAAATGTATTCAGGTGAAATATTTAGATCGAGTAGGGTAATGTTTTGAGATCGTGATCTATCTTCTGTTCATTACCTCAGAGTAGAAATGAGGGAAGAGCAGGAATCTTGGCTCTTTCCTCTTTTCTCGATTGAAGATTGAGACTTGCACCTGCCACATAACACTGTAGCAACTATGCCATCAGGTAAAGCTTCTCTTCAATATTCTCAAGCACTTGGACCTTAGTGCTAGCTCGACGAAAATGGAACAAGCAGTACCATTCAGGATAAGGTTTAGATATAAACCAAACTTGAAAAAGATGGCATTTAGGATTAAGAGTTACTAGATCTTATGAGATTTCTTAGTGAAAACATTGACTCAGAAGAAAAAAGGAGAGAAAGATAGACAGAAGGAAAATAAGTTGATCCAGATCAGAGAAATGATGAATGAAAACAATCTTGAATAACAAAGGCTTATTAAAATCTTACTTTATGGTATTCTTTGAATCTGGAATTCAGCTATGTCTGAATTCTATGCTTGTATATTTTAGCAAAGGGAATGGCTAAATCCCATTTTCTACTTATGTCCATTTTAGTTGATGTTTCTGTCATTTGCAATACATAAATCTCAACCCATAAATAGTGCTTCTCAAACATTTCCCCTGAAATGGCAGAAGAAAATAAAAATGAGTAATATGTGGCAGCTTAAAAGTGTATATCAGAGAAGCACAAAGTACGTATAAAAATTCATTCAAGGGGTGCCTGGGTGGCTCAGTGCGTTAAAGCCTCTGCCTTTGGCTCAGGTCATGATCTCAGGGTCCTGGGATCGAGCTCTGCATCAGGCTCTCTGCTCGGCGGGGAGCCTGCTTCTCCCTCTCTCTCTGCCTGCTTGTGATCTCTGTCTGTCAAATAAATAAATAAAAATCTTAAAAAAAAATTCATTCAAATCTCCCATTATTTTAAAGCTTAGTAAGAATTTTGCATCATTCTCCATAATATCTGTGGGTTGTTTTTTTTTTTTAATAAAAAGAAGAATGCATGTTGCAGAAAGAAAGCAAATAATAAGCATGTTCTACAGGCCTCTTTACATAAAATTTAATAAAAACGTTTGCAATTGGTAGTATTATTATCATTTTACATGTGAGGAACCTGAGGCTCAGTGAGATTGAGTAATTTATTCAAGGTCACAGAGCTATACATTAAAACAACAGTCTTTAAATCCAGATCAAAATTTAATGCTGTATCTTAACCATTGTTCTGAATCTCTGCACTGTCATGGACCAGAAAGGACAGAGTGGAGTGTGGCATCAGAATGAAGATGTGCTAATCCATGTGTCAAATTCATGTCCAGGATAGGGAAAAGAGAGTTAAGTGCAAGAAGAACAACAAAAACAACATCTTCGATGTGAGTATCTAATATGCATCAGACACTGTAAACTAAAAGGAGTGAAGGAAATACTGGAAATGCTCAAAAGGAACTAACAATAACAAAGCTATAGGACCTCATGCGAGAAATCATCTTTAGGTATGTGTCTCGACATTCCAGTCAGCATTGTTGTACCACTGATATAACTTGGTGTGTTGAGCTACAGAAAACAATCTGGAAGGGGCGCCTGGATGGCTCAGTAGGTTACACATCTGCCTTTGGCTCACGATCCCAGGTTCCTGGGATAGAGCCCCACCTCGGGTTCCCTGCTTAGAGGGGAGTCTGCTTCTCCATTACCCACCACTGCACTTGTGCTCTCTCCCTCTTATTCACTCTCTCTCAAATAAATAAATAAATAAAATCTTTTTCTTTTCTTTTCTTTCTTTCTTTCTTTCTTTTTTTTTTTTTTTAGAGAAAACGATGTGATGGAATGGGTAGTGCAAGAGAACTACAGAAAATAGAGGGTGGAATAAAGAGCACCATCTTGGGAGACCAAATCACCCTTCACCCCTTGCCCAGCACAGTTGCTTGCCATAGAAAGTTGGTGCTGGAGACCCCGACTGGGAGGACTTCTGGCTCCATTTCATAGCTATTTCAACTTTGATTATTAGTTCTCTATCCAGGAACCTGTGACTCACTGGCTGAACATAAGTAATAGCAATTATCAGGTATGTTTTTAACATAGAAATATATTTTTTAAATTACTTTGCCTGAAAAAAAAATATTACATAAGGATAGCATACATTTTTGGAAAGGTACATCCAAGAAAACTTAATATATTAACATATTCTGTAAATATCCACATATACTTAGTGGTCCATTTTTTTTTTAGCATAAAATATTTGCAGTGTGCCTGGGTAACTCAGTTGTTAAGTGTCTGACTCTTGATTTTGGCTGGGGTCTCAAGGTTGTGGGATTGAATCTGACTGGGGCTCCACACCCAGCAGGAGTCTGCTAGCCCCTCTCCTTCTGTCCCTCCCCCTGCTCATACACATACTCTTTCTAATAAATAAATAAATCTTTAAGAATTTTATAAAAAGAGTAAAATATTTGTTTATCTACATAGCAAAAGAGACACGAAAAGTTAGTTATTATCCAGTTAATAATCCAGAATTTATGAAGACTAGGAAACTAAAATTCTACAGTGGATTTTTTCCTACTTTTGTGAAGGTGGAAGGGATAAGCAGAATATTGTTTTGTTCATTCACATGACAACAATGAACTTATAAATAATTATTTTATTTATATATATAATTATAAATTATATATATAATATATAAACATATATATAATATATTATATATTATATATAAACTTTAATATATATAAACTTATATATAATTATTTATTATAAATAATAAATTTATTATTTATAATTATAAATGGTACTTTACAGTGCATACAACTCCTACTCAAGTTACCCCATTTAATTCTTGGAACAACCCTTTAAGGTAGAGGGTATCATACTCCTTTGAGAGAAAAGGAAATCAAGACCCAGGCGATTTAAGTGATCTACAGGAGGTCATATTGATGGTAGAGTAACAGCTGAAGCCTATGTGCCTGGACTGAGCTCCTTCCTTTTCCATCCCATCATCACTTCCCTTCAACTGATACAATGTAAAATCTGCATGAGTAGAATTTCTAAATAAACAAACCAACCAGCAAAAGCCCAAGATGCTGCAATGAACTGGGGGTGCAGATATTTGTTTGAGGTCCTGATTTCAACTCTTTCTGGATAAATACCCAGGAGTGGGATAGCCGGATCATATGGTAGTTCTATTTTTAATTTTTTAAACTATTCTCTATAGTGGTTGCACTATTTTACATTTCAGCTGCTGGTGTCTAAACATTCTAGTTTCTCTGTATCTTCACCAACACTTGTTATTATCTTTTATTTTTAATTTTTTAAATTTTTACTTCTTTATTTATTATAAAAATTTTTTAAAAGATTCTATTTATATGACAGAGAGAGATAGATCACAAGTAGGCAGAGAGGCAGGCAGAGAGAGAGGGGGAAGCAGGCTCCCTGCTGAGCAGAGAGCCCGATGTGGGGCTCGATCCCAACCCTAAGACCATGACCTGAGCCGAAGGCAGAGGCTTAACTCACTGAGCCACCCAGGTGCCCTTTAATAAAGTTATTTAAAATTTATTTGAAAGACAGTGAGAGAGAGAGAGAGAGAGCACAGAGAGGGAGAAGGAGAAGCAGACTCCCTGCTGAGCAGGGAGCCCAATGTTGGGCTCCATCCCAGGACCCTGGGATCATGACCTGAACCAAAGGCAGATGCTTAACTTACTGGGCCTCCCAGGTGCCCCTGTTTGTTTTTAGGTAGGGCTCCACACTGGGTGTGGAGCCGAGTGTGGGGCTTGAACTCATGACCCTGAGTTCAAGACCTGGGCTAAAATCAAGAGTGGGACAGTTAACCAACTGAGCCACTCAGGCACCCAATATTACATTTATTTTGTATTGAAGACCATCCCAACAGGTATAAGGTGATTTCTTATTGTGGTTTTGATTTGCATTTCTCTAATAATTAGTGATATTTAATCTTTTTTTTTTTTTTTTTTTTATTTGACAGAGATCACAAGTAGACAGAAAGGCAGCCAGAGAGAGAGAGAGAGAGGGAAGCAGGCTCCCTGCTGAGCAAAGAGCCCGATGCGGGACTCGATCCCAGGACCCTGAGATCATGACCTGAGCCGAAGGCAGCGGCTTAACCCACTGAGCCACCCAGGCGCCCGCATCAAATGTAATCTTTTGTATACCTGTTGGCAATTTGTATGCTTTCCGTGGAGAAACATCTACTGAAGTCTTTTGCCCATTTTTAAATCAGGTTATTTGTTTTTTTGCTACTGAGTTGCAGGAGTTCCTTGTATAGTTTGGATATTCACTCTTTATCAGAGGTATGATATTTGCACTATCATGTCCAATGCATAATTATTTATAATAGCTAAGAGGAGGAAACAAACTAAAGATCCATCAGTAGATGAATGGATAAAGAAAATGTATGTATGTGTCTCACACACAAGTATTATTCAGCCATAAAAAGGGAAATCCTATCATGTGCTACAACATGGATGAAACTAGCCCACATTATGCTAAGTGAAATGAACCAGTCATAGAAGGACAAATACCACACTCTTCCATTTGTATGAGGCATCTAATGTCAAACTCACTGAAGCAGAAAGGAAAATGGTGGTTGCCAGAGACTGGGGGGAGAGTTGCTGTTCGATAAGTATAAAGTTTCAGTCACATAAAATGAAAAAGTTCTAGAGATCTGCTTATAGTTAACATTGGGCTTATAGTTAACAATACCATCCCGTATCTTTAAAAATGTATTAAGAGGGCAGATCTTGTGTTATGTGTTTTTTTACCACAACAAACAAACAAACAAACAGGAAGGGATGAAAGCTCTAAAATATAAATTTGAGAGACACCTGGGTGGCTCAGTCGGTCATGTCTGCCTTCGCTCAGGTCATGTTCTCAGGGTCCTGGGATCAAGCCCTTCATAGGGCTTCTTGATCAGCCAGGAGTCTGCATTTGCCTCTCCCCCAGCTCATGCTCTCTCTTGCTCTCTCTCTCTCTCTCAAATAAATAAATAAAATCTTTTAAAAAAAGTAAAATAAAATCTAGTCAACACGTAAGTAGACTATTTCTGAACACAAATCCACTGCAGATAACAATTCCGACTATTACTCTGGTCCTGTCTTTGTTCTGCCGACAAGCAGTTGGGGTGACGATGCTGGAGACCGTGTGGGGAGAGCTGGGCCTAAAGAGACCAGAGGTGAGATCCATGCCATTAACACTTACCTCCCTTCCATTTGCCATCCCGGTGTGGCAGATGTGGCTGGCTCCTTTCCTGTTCATCTCTATATGCCCTCAGAGCGTAGCTGCCCTAAATTCACCTCTTTTTCTTGGGTGGGGGGCATGGGGAGTGGTGAGTGTGTATGACTTTCCTCTTCGAAAGTCACATTATGACTTTCTTAAAAGGAGTTAGGAGGTAAGCTTTTTCTGTCTTTTCTTTCTGCCCTTCTTTTCTTTCTTCTTCTTCTTTTCTTTCTTTCTTCCTTTTTTTTTTTTTTTTTTTTTTTTTAATTGACAGTCAAGGAGATCTCTGGTTTTTGAGAATAAACTCCATTACATTTTCAGCTACGAATGACTGGCTCTCTTAGGAAATACAGATGGACAGAACTTCGGAGTCTGGAAAAGTGTGGAAAATCTGATGAAGGTGTGGACCTAGCCAATGGAAATCGTTTTGGTGGGTCTAATGATTTTGGGAAAATCTCTGCAAGGCTGGAACATTTTGCCACACATAAGTGGTTATTTCCTTAGCCTCTTCTGCATTCACTGAGAGTTCTGTGTAGCTGGTCAGAGAGCAAGAGAACTGAAAAATAGTCCTAATATGGGTTTGTCAGGAAAGATATTTCAATTCAGGTTTTTCAAATGTATTGCGTGTAACAAAGCCTGTATTTCTTTTTCATTTCAAATGAAATCTGCCTCATTCTGGTTCACTTAACTCTTGGAAACCTAGTTTAATATGTTCAGAAAGCCCTTTGAGGGAGCACTGTGAAGGCTTTCACCACCGCCCCCCCTCTGTAGAAGCAGGAAATCTAGTTCTGCCAAATGCAAATGAGCTCAGACTCCAAAAGGCAACGTTTCAAAATGTAGAATGCTACAGTTTTTAAGACAGCATGCCCTGAACAAATGATATTTGGGGGGTCTAAGAAACTATAGAAAGCTATTGCAACATATTTAAAATTTGCCATTTCAGAAATACTAATGTTTGCAGCACATCTTAGATTTCCGTCAGCGAATGACAACAATACCTTCCCTTCATCTTTATGGTGGCTTCAGAACCTCCCGGCGGTCTACAGAGCCCCCTGTTTCTAGAGTTGTCTATGTTCTGTTTTGGAAGAGAAAGGCCTCTCTCGGACTCGCACGTCATAGGTGAGCGAGAGAAATGCAGTTGCCTACAAGATGGCATTGGGGTTCCTGGAAGAAAATAGAAGCTGGTTTCTTAAGGGTTACAGCCCTCCCTGCAAGGGTTAATGGAGCCAGGTCCAAAGACGTTGGGCAACCACAGAAATAGGATAATAAATGTGACACTCTCAGACTATCAGTAGCAAATATTTGAGCTTATCAAATAACGGAGGAAGTAGTTTAGTTACAAATAAACCAATCTCTCATAAAACAAGTTTTCACACAGGGTCATTTCATTGAGCTGGAGACAGCTAGAGGCCACTCGTAGGCAGAACTCCCACTCTGTGTACACTGGGTAACAGCCCCTCATGATTAATGGACAGCCAGGGGGAGGCTGTGTCCCGCGGCTCCGCTGAGAAATGGAGCTGGGCCCAGCCATAAACAGCATCTCAGGATTATTGCTAGGAAGTGACTCATCCTCTGGGAACATAGCTGGATTTGTGCTCTCTGTCCCTCACCACCCGCCTTCTTTCTCTCGCTCGCTCTCCCTTTTTTTCCCTGTATAGCAGAGACCATCGTGTCCTAGAAACTATAGTAGATGTCACTGCTTGGCACTTGCTGTGCAAAGAGAGGACAAGTATGTGGGTGTGAGGGGGAGGTGGAATGCTACTCTTAAAGTCACAGGGACTGTGCCGGCTGGGGCTCTGTTGAGATTAGTTTGTTGAAGGCGTCTAATTTGGATTCCAGAAAAAGCACAAACACCGTGTGAGGGTAGACCAAAAAAAAAAAAAAAAAAAATTAGAAGTCCTTTTCTCAAAGTAAAATTCTCATTGAGATTCAGAAGAAATAAAATATATCCTGGCACGATTTGATTAATTTAGCTTGTAAAAAGAAAAAGATAGCTGCCAGCTCCTGGGTATGTGGATGCCATCTCTACTGAAACAGAAAAATGCATATGATATTTCTATATTATGATATCATGGAAAGTTTGTTTTAGTCCCCCAAAGATTGTAAAAATAAAACATCTAGATTCTATGAAATACAGAAATAGAAATAAAAAACTGAACAAATTCGACCATGATACCACCATTCGAAGGCAACCATTTATGAACACTTTATTTTCTTCCAGTCCTCTTCCAACATATTTAAAAATAGTCTTTTGAGACCTTAACCATATGTAGAATTTCAGTTTACTATTTTCAGCCAACATTTATCGTGTTATTCAGTCTTTCTTCATACATAAGTTTAAAGCTGCAACATACTAATTTTGCAATTTTAATTAACAGGGCACTTTTGGAATAGGTACATGTTCACACTAAAAGCCATAGTTGGCTGCTCTGTTTTTGAGATGTATTTATTTGCTAAAAATTATACTTAATCTGTTTCTAATAAAAACTGAAAGGAAAATTCTATGCTATTATTCTTATGGTTAACTCATTAACTTTTATATTGAAAATAAATATTCTGGCAATTGAATTTTCCACAGAACTAGAAAGGAATTAGTCCCGATCCCTTAGCCTTATAATGTACTTAACCCTACTAATGCTCTTTCCAAGTGCATAAGCCCTTATTGAGTAACTACCTTTAGATGTCAAGATGAATTTAAAAGTGAAGGCATGACATTCACATTTGCCCACGCCCCCTCCCACTCCCTACAGTACCTGCGTTTAGATGCATTTTGTTTATGTGGGACATCTGGAACTACTTTTGATGACCATTATCTTTTCTGGGTTCCTGGACAAATGTCCTCCCAATCAGCCCCGGAGCCATTATATGTTCTGAACAGTAACTCCACTGTGTCTCGCCAACAATGCCTCTGCCTTTCTCTTATTTAACCCAGAATAAAAGTTATGTTGTGAGTGTCTGCATAGAAATATGGCACTGAATTCACGTAAAATATTAAACTTGCCTTCGCTACAAGGTAGGTCCTTTTTCTGGTCCCAAAACAATGCCCACTCAGGGTAAAAACACTGTGGTAGCCCGGTCCATGCGGGTGCGAGCCCACGGAGGCTACTGCCTGCTTCCAAAGCATGACACGCCGCTTGCTTCCAAGCGGAGTTCCTCTAGATTGTACTTGGGTTTGATACCTATGACGTTTCTATGAAAGGATGGAAAATAGCTACCTTTTAGAATAAAATCCAGGCTTGCCTAGATTGTTTTCTTGCTCCAGAATAGATATAACTTAGAAGCTGTTTGTAGTTTTGAAAGTTGTTTCTCTTTGCAGAAACCACACCAAGTGTCAATAGGTTTCCATACATTTGGTCAGAACTTACTGAGAAAGCAAATCCCAAGTGGTGAGGCATATTGTACGTGCAAAGCACTAAGTTTTAGCTTCGTGTCTCAAAGATTTTCTTTTAACGGTAGCTCTAAGTTATAGGGAGGTCTGCAAGGTCAAGAAACCAACAATTTAGACTGTGGATTTGAAGAGATATTAATACATCTCTACCCACCCCCCCAATCATATGCAGCTAGGAAAAACACTTACACTGAGTAATGAAGATGGAAGCAAATGACCATTTATTGAGCACAGACTATGTGCCAAGCTTTACTTACACTTAAATATTTAAATTTTATGATAATTCTTTTGGTTAGGTGTTGCTATCCTAATTTTATCAATTAACAAACCAAAGGTGTAATTAGTAAAGTCGGAAAGGTCAGTCATCTCAAATGTGATCAATCACAAAGGAGATTTATTCACTTTTTAATACATAAAGGTGCTTTTCATGGCATATCACACAATATTAAAACATAAAATTAGGAAGTGAAATCCAGTCAGAGAAAGAATTCTCCCAAGAAATTCTAAAGGTGTATTTATCTAAAGATACAATATTGATTTCTTCTGAAACTTCAAAACTGGAATTTCTTCATAGTTCCCAGGGACTATGAAACTGTCCTATCATAGAATAAGGACTTCATGAGGATAGAATGTTAGGACCATAATCTGAGGTTCCCATTCCTCTTATGTTCCTTACCCTAATGAATGAAGCTCATGTCCAGTGTCCCTGTGACTGTTCTCACTCTCTCTGGGTCATTCAATCCAATTCTATTTCTGTATGTTCAAACCCCATTTCTGTCAGTAAAGCAGAAGATTTGACAAATCTTGGAAGGGAGGTAAAAGAAGTAAAACTTGGGGCAAGGATGCAGAGTGGGTCAATACAGCAGCCTCTCTTTCTCTAAGGCGTACTCTCTGGTCAAGTTCATACCAAGTGCCTTGCCTATAATTCTCACAGCAATGCCGGTGGCAGGTATCCAGTCCTTCTTAGTTTGAGCTTGGTGTTCAGAGAGGTTTTAAAAAATGCCAAAAATAATAGCTAGGAAGTGCCAGAATTGTTATTAAATTCAGATCTGACTCCAAAAATTTTTTAAATAATCCTCTAATAGTTTTTACTGATTTTCTAGTACACTCATTTATCATAGTTTAGAGGCAGGTGTTGGCAAATAAAAAAACTAAAAGGACCCAAAGGCATCATATCTAAAAGTTTATCAAAAGACTGGATTATTGGAGGAGTACTTATGTGCCTTATTCTCCGGATCTTGAGAATGAGCTGAGACCATCATTACTCTCTTTTGGATATATGAGAGTTAAGTCAGAGGTATAGACTAGCATTTTCTCAAATCCCTTTGGTCCCTGAAAATGTGTGTTCTGCACTGACCACCTCTTCCAGCTGAATCTTCCATAAGGCATAACTAGCATAGTCATTTGAAGGAATAAAAGTGCTTGGTGAGGGGTACTTGGGTGGCTCAATGGGTTAAAGCCTCTGCCTTTGGCTCAGGTCATGATCCCGGGGTCCTAGAATCGAGCCCCATATCGGGCTTTCTGCTCGGCAGAGAGCCTGTTTCCCTTCCTCTCCCTCTGCCTGCCTCTCTGCCTACTTGTGATCTCTGTCTTGCTGTCAAATAAATAAATAAAATCTTTGAAAAAAAAAAAAGTGCTTGGTGACAATATAGAATTCTTCACACAATCCCATTTATCCTAAGGTTCCTAATGAGAGTTGCCTTCAAACTAGGAGAGGAGATAGTGGGAAGAATGTCTGCTGGCCATTAAAGAACGGCTTACTCTCATTGGTTTGGTTCTAGTGGCTTCCTCAACTCTCGGTATTTCCTGAGATGATATGAAAGTCTTGAAAGGGCATCCTAAATGAACAACCACTCTCTGGGGTTGTCAAAGTCAGGAATATTTCTGTCTTTTTTCATGTCAGATTTGCATATGTTATACTTTGCACTTGATATAAATCATCCTTCAAATAAGAGAGCTGTTATTGAATACTCTGGTACTTTCCAGATTGATATTGAACAATAATGTTTGTCTACAACTCCTGAATTTGACTGACTGAACTTCAGGATACATACACACTTTTATTATAGGAACAATACTTTTGCAAATGTTAATTCATTTAAATTGTTCCCCTTAAGTAACATTTCTTTGGCACAGTTTCAAGGCTGGACTGGAACCTATCACTTCATGATGGGGTGAAAGAGGGACCTGATCCTCTAACAAAGCAATGCACTTGAGAAGCAGGTTTGGTGTGGAGAAAGGCTAAGAATTACCAAATCTCTTGACCAGACCCTGCTTGACCTCATTCCTTCTCCTCTCTGCACACATGCACACAGTAGTCTTCAACTTTCCACAATAACAGGAAGACCTCCATCACTGGGTCCTCCACATTTATAGAGAAAATATCTACATTTACTGTTAAGGATTGGCCTAGAGGAGGGAGACATTTGGAAGGAGCGAAGTAGTACAAAAGGGAAAAGCCATCCTTTTCATTCGAGGGGATTATAGGAAGAGAAGAAGAAACATTAGCCTTTGGAAATATATTTGTGTTCCCTAATATTTTCATTTTTATTAGCATCTGATCCTCACTGTTGAGAATGCATCATTTGCAGGGTGCCTGGCTAGCTCAGTCTGTTACACATCTGTCTCTTGGTTTCGGCTCAGGTCATGATCTCAGGGTTATGAGATGGAACCCCAGGTGTGGCTTGCACAGGGTGTGGAGTCTGCTTAAGATTCTCCCTCTCCCTTTCCCTCTGCCCCTCCCCCCTCAAAAAAGAAGAAAATCTATTGTTTGAGATAGCAGTCGATAAGGGCTGTGATGATTCCTTCTCCTTGCATTGGAGACCTTCAGATGGTTATTAGCAGCTACTGATGGACTTTAGGAACATCTTGGGGTTCATTCTAATCCCTGGCCATCCAGAGAAAACTCATGAGATGATTAGAACAAATGAATTTCTGAAACTGTTTAATTTACACAGCTCATTGCCAAAATGAGTCCCAGCCTGACGTCTCCAGTGAATTTTCTGAATCCACTGGCATAGCAGTGGGCTGGAACCAATCGTTCCCAACCCTGGCTATGCATTAAAACCCCCTGGTGAGCTTAGTCAGCCACCAGAATCCAGACCCTAACTAAGACCAGTTAAACCAGCACCTCCAGCGGGCGGGGTGGGGGGAGGGGGGAGGGGGGCCCTGACACCAATATGTCTGAAAAGTCTCCCAGGTGATTGTAATTGTACAGCCAGGACTGAGAATGACTTAGTTTGGTCCAGGTACTATTACTCAACAGTGGCAAGCAATTTTCATTCATTGACCTCGTACCTGAGTCAGCTACACTAAATTGTATTTCTTATGGCTCAAGAAGATAATATTTTAAGCACAGGATATTTCTTTTTACAGAAGATACAGTGTCCATTGATTTCATGTTAAAGGAGATCAATGATGACAAAAAGCACAAATTGAGGCAAAATGAGTACTGTTCTGAACAGACACACATGCTCTGATATTTGTAAGGTAGGACTAAAACTGGGCTTCTCAACCTTGGCACTATTGACATGTGGGGCCAGATAATTCTTTTTGAGTGGGGAGGCTGACCTGCACATTGTAAGATGCTTAGGATCGTCCTTGACTTTTGCTCACCAGATGCCAACAGCACCCCCCTCCGAACCGTGACAAACAAAAATGTCTCCAGACAATAGAACAACACCATGGGGATCCAGACGTTTGCTTATAAGAGGGGGAGGTAGGACAAGGTGAAAGTAGGCAAATGCTAATCCTGGGGGTTAATCCATTACAGTCAAAACCGCTGTCAAGATAAGTACAATTTCCAGTCTAGCCATCCTTGACAGCTACTTCCTCTTGAGAGCCTTTTCTCTTTCATTGTGACAGTCACTGGTTTTAAGGAATGCAACTGTCTGTAACTCAAGAAAGTGAGGTGTCAAACTGGGGGCTGTTGAGAACTCCAGGTATGGTCTGGAAGGAAGACTTTAAGATGTGGCGGAATTAACAACAGCCTTGGGTTTTCATTATTTCCCTCTAACTTGCTCTTTTTAGAAGACAAGCATGTGCAAAATTAAAACCAATCTGGCTCTAGTCCTTTCTGTGACGCTACAAAACATATTTCATCATTACTGATTTATCCCATTTAAGAAAGTAAGCTGGTTAAGCTCAATGTATGGGAAATGCATCAGCAAGAAGATAGGAATCTTGTGGTAAAAATTTCAATGAGTATATTATATAAGAAGGCAAACAATCCCTTTTCAGTATAGGTAACTTCTGTTTGGGGATATTAAAATTCCACGTTGAAACTATACTGGGGTAATCTCTTATAAAACATTCTGTGGAGTAGCTGTAATGTAATATCACATGGAAACAGACAGTTGGGGGAGACTTAAGAGGTCAGCTGGTACAAAACACAGTTCAAGCAAGATCTGTATATACCCATGGTTGTAGGATCCATGATTCTCATTGCTAGTTTCAAAACTGCTCTCTACTTTTGGGGGCATAAGGGATGCTCTCCTCTAAACTGACCAAAAATACTCAAGTAAGCTTTGTAGCTGTGTAGCCGTTAGTGTACAGCATATCCCACAGCTTTAGAGATAAAGAAACAAATAAGAAATTGCTCTCCTCCAGTAGCCTGAAGAAAGCTCAGGCTTTTTCTAATGGAAAAGCCTAACAGAGGACTATCCTACTCTGACAAAAAATTTAAGTGTACTTCCTGGGTTCTGAGCCTGCCTTTATTCTTTTCTTCTCTCTTCAAATAATATTAAGACACTTGCATTTTCTCCGTATGCCAGCCTCCTTCTAGCTCTATAAAGAAGATGGAAATCTATCCAGACTCTTACTGAACTATGAGACCCACGAGTTGGTCTACTTGACATTTTTGCAGTGTTAGGCAAAGAATGGTCTAAGTTTTTTTTTTTTTTTTTAGGGAAGAGGGTGAGAGATCCCTCTTTTTCTTTTTTTTCTTTTTTTTTTTTTTTTTTTTTTTGGTCCTGACATATAAAGACTTACTTTAGGCGGGTGTATCCTTCAAACATGTTGGGTTTTTGTTTTTTATTTTTTACTTAAAATTCAGTGTGCTGATATTTGTACATGTTTGAGGTTACCATTTTTCATGGTCAGACATTCCTTAGTTTACAGATTTGTTACTTGCTGCTATTAAAAGCAATGTGTGTCCTTTGTCAATTACTCTAGTGCCTCAATATAAAGCCATAAAATCACTGAGTACAATAAAATGTCTAAACAAAGAAATCTAATATAATTTTATCATGTCTCTGAAATTAAACTCTACATACTTAATCTTAGGAGGATACTTGGATCTGGTTTTTCTGTCATTTTTTTCTTTCTTAGTAAAACACTTCAAATGCAAAATGAGTTTAAAAATGAGTGAAAGATGAGTACATCTTAAGACACATAGGGTTTCCCATATATAAGGTTTGCCGAACTCTCAGTTAAAAGACGAGTCTCATAGGGGAGAAAGGAACTCCAAATACCAAACACTCAAAGCTAATTTGATTAATCAGATAAACCTTAGGAAGACTCTGGACATTCCAGAAATATTGTTGGGAAACGATCTCAATTTACTCAATTCCCAAGCACTAAAATGTTTGGGCATCCTCCTTCCAGGATTTCAGCTGACTTGCATTTTTATTCACAGTGACCTGTTTCTTACATCTGTCCTCACATTGCAAAAGTATCCTCCTTTCCAGAATTCACACAATTGTGTCTCTGAGTTGATGCTAGTTGTGCCAAGGAAAAGGTTTTACAGTAATGAGATCTAGGGGACCAAGAAGCTGCTCTGAGGTAGACATGCAGGGTTCTGGGTGGGGGGAGGGGCTGCCATGTCACTCAGGGGCTGTAGTGTGCCACCATGGCCACATTCCACTATTCACTTGGACCCTGGTCAGGACTTAGGACTGAAAATGGCTGGGAAGTTTCTTCTTTCCCTCCTGACGTCCTCCCTTTCCCCCTTACTTCCCTTTTTAAAGGGAGAGGCTGTACAGAAGGTGGGTAGGAACTTGGACTTTGGAGCTAGGCTGCCTGAGTTGAAACTCACTCTACCACTTGCCAGCTGTTTAGTCTTTGGCAAATTATTTAACTTCTCTGTGACTGCATTTGTTTATCTGTAAAACCAATGTCCCAGAAGGTTGTTGTAAGGATTAAATGAGTTAATATATATAAAACTCTCATGGCACTATCTAGCATCTAGAAAGTACTCGCTGGGAAGAAAGAAGGAAGGAAGGAAGGAAGGAAGGAAGGAAGGAAAATAAAATGGTGAGAGTGGTGGTTCCTGTTGTACAGATCTCTGTTGCTTGGGACAGTCTGTGTGCATGGCCAACACAACCTCCACTTTATTTCACCCAAGTCCAAGCCCTAAGGAAGTTGATGAACACGTCTGATGTCCATTTTCAACTTCCCAGGAGGGAAAATAAGATTAGCCCCAACTTGTGGTGGGGATCCCCCACAGAACTGAGCTTCTGTAACCCGGAGGCTGAGGTCTTTCGCTAGGTAGGCAGTTTGAGGGATCCACTCTGTTTGTGGATAGTTCTTAGCCAAGGTGGGGGGCATGACTGAACAGATCCCTGTAAAGTGCCCACTGACATTATTGTCTTAGTCTGCTATGGCTGCCATAATAAAATGTCACAGACTAGGTGGCTTAAACAACAGAAACCTATTTTCTCACAGTTCTAGAGTCTCAAAGTCTAAGATCAAAGTGCTGGCAAGCCTTTTCTGAGGCTTCTCTCTGGCTTGCAGATGACTGCCTTCTTGCTGTGACCTCACATGACTTTTTTTTTTTTTTTCTCCTATGCCTGAGCATTCATTCCTAGTGTCTCTTCCTTTTCTTGTAAGGACACCAATCCAACTGGATTAGGGCTCCCCCCTTGTGGCCTCTTTTAACCTAAATTACTTCTTAAAGGCCCTATCTCTAAATACAGTTACAGATAGGGACGCCTGGGTGGCTCAGTTGGTTAAGCATCTACCTTCTTCTGCTCAGGTCATGATCCCAGGATCCTGGGATGGAGTCTCCTTGCTCAATGGGGAGACTGCCTCTCCCTCTGCCTGCTACTCCCCCTGAGTGTACACTCTCTGTCTGTCAAATAAATAAATAAAATCTTAAAAAAATATATAGTTTCATATGGATTAGGGTTTTACCTTATGAGTTTTGGGAGGTGGGGGAAGGACACAATTCAGTCCTTAACATTTATGTTAGAAAAATAACTTTTGTGAGGTTCCTGTCTTGGACAATAGTAGGAAACAGAATTTTCTGGCCCTTAACTTAAATTTTAATCTTAAATCCTTAGATGATTATCATATGAGGAAGTGATGGGGCAGGGATAAAAATTCTCTTCAAGCTATTTATTAAGGTGACTTATGAAAAAAAATTAAAAAAAAAAAAAAGTGCTGCTAGGGTCACGTGGCCGGCTCTGTCAGAAAAGGGTGAGACTCTTGATCTCAGTGGCCTCACTTCAAGCCCCACCTTGGGTGTAGAGATGTTGGGAACGTTGTCTACTGTTCAGGTCATTATATTAAAATCAGGAGAGTTTTCTCCCCCCCTAAGTGGAATAAAATCCCAGCTAAGCAACAAATAGGAAAAAACAAATGTTATTAATTTAGATAGAAAGTTATGCAAAAAAAAAAAGACCAAATGACTAAATTCTAAATTCCTATAAAAGTTATTTCTTTTTTGGAAATACTTTTTTCTTCAAACCATAATTGATACTGTCTCCTTGGAAACAATCCTGAGACTAGCTGGGTTACTGGAAACCGTGTAGCTTAAACTTAAATTACAGTAATGTGTTGCCTCATCCTATTAGTGCTACTTGTACCAGTAGAGACAACCTGAGTATCTTTCTATCGTGCTATAGGCTAATGCTGATGGAAAGATGCTCCAAGTCAGAAATGGGAGTTGAGAAGGATATGTGCACATTTCTCTGCGCAAAGTAATGCATGGACATTTTGATTTCCCTCATTGGTTTCTTGGGCTAGGTTAATATAGCTCTGTGCCCATGAGACAAAGTTGGCTTCCTGAGCTTGCAAGGATGATGGTGGGAGATTCAGTAAAGTTCATACCATGAGGCTTGACTGGAAAGAGACAGTTTTTCTTCCACATGACATTCCAACACTACTGTTGGCTGCTACTTGAAACAGTGCTTCTAGAATTTATTCAATTTTAATAAATCCCCTCTCTTCCATTATAGTACGGAAGGCACTGTCCTAGGAATCTCAGAGATGAGAAGGTAAAATAAAGTTGGCCCTCAAGAGAGTCACAGCTTTCAGTAAAAGAAATCCAAATTGACTTCTCTACTTAATGCAATGTAATATGTTGGAGATGGAACAACCATCTGGAAGTGCAAAATGAGACAAATTTGTAGATGAGAGAGATGTGTAGACACAGCAAACCCACTGCCTGGAGTCCACTGCTGGGTGTCCATGGCTCTGTCCCAGCACGCAAACCTCAGCAGTGGGGAGTGATGCTGGTGGCTTTTCACCAAAGCTCATGAGTGACTTTGGGATAATCAAGTAGGAGGAAGAGAGAAAGGCATTTGACACAGGAAGTCAGTATTAACTGTGCTATGAATAAAAAGCTTTATTTTTTCTTTATTTTTTTGCTACTTAGAGGCCAATATTCTAGGAAACAAAGAGATTTGGCTTTCTGGTTGTGTTTTAGGGTGGGAGCTTAAATGTAAGGAATGTGACAACAGAATGGTTAACAAAGAAATCCTTGATGTTAAATTTATTAAATTTATCCTCCATTTCTCAGATAATTAAGGCATTACTTATGGCATGTATGTTTATTAGCCTGTGTTTACTTTATGATATTGTATTTTGCATATATTATAATTGAATTTGCACAGCTGAACTTTTTTTTGGCATAGCCACTAGAAACTTGAAGTTTAAATACTCCTTTTTCTACTAACAAAGCATATGCTGGAAATTATTGTTTTCTGAGGGCCATGCTTTATTTAATGTCAGAATTTAGATATAAATTTAGATCATTGATCTAATACTGATTTTTTTATGCAAGTGCCACTGACTTAGCAATTCACTGGTCACCATGATTTGATTTGGAAGTTCTGGAAATGGGGGAGCTCTCTGTGCAAAGTCCTGGGAGGGGAATAGCAGTTGGCAAGCCTGACTCCTGTACTCCGATCATTCACAATTTCTTGAAATATGCTGACGAGTTTGAAATTGAAATGGCATGGGTGATGACAAATATGTATGACATAAATATTTGGTGGCAGGACTATCTGAAATATATTTATTCAGAAATTACATGAAGATAGACACCAAGTTGCAGTTTCTTCAAGTGACTATGTGTGCCCAAGCAATAGGAACCAGATATTGCGTGAAGAAACTCTAAGACCGTACCCCCCACCCCCACCCCCTTCATTCTGACCCTTCAACTGGAGGTTTGATGCTTCCTCTCCTTACTTGGTCTTCCAGTCTCAAAGCCCAGTTCTCTAACCATTGTCTTGGTTCCTTTGGATATAATTCTGTTTCCTCATTCCTATTCCGTACTACTTCAGGAAACATCTCAATTTGCCACAATACACAGAAATTAACAAACATGCCTTCAGTATTTTTCATTCATATTAATGTAAAAGCTAGGCAGCTTCTTAGAATCTCAGGTTTTGAGGTTTTGTTTTTGAGGCAATTTAGAAGAGTAAATCTGAAAACATACATGGAGCTTATCCATTAAGAGCCAAATACCATTAATAATCAGATGTGTTGACACTGTGTCTCTCAAGTTGAGACCAATACCAAACACTGATTTTTTAAAAAATAGTTTTTATTAGAGTTTTTGATATATAAAAATAGGATTTGATTTTTTCATTTTTGGGGTGTGGGGGGTGACTAGGGAGGTAGAAAAACCGTAAGAGACTCTTAATCTCAGGAAACAAACTGGGAGTTGCCGGGGCGGGGGGGGGGGGGGGGGGGGGGAGGGGTAGGGGGGGGGGGGGGGGGGGGGGGGGGGGGGGGGCGGCTATGGTGAGTGTTGTGAATTGTGTAAGACTGATGATTCACAGACCTGTACCCCTGAAGCAAATAATACATTATGTGTTAATAAAATAAAATTAAAGGATTTGAAATGCATGCAACCTCAATTAAAAAATAAAAATAATAAAGTACATGTCATCTTGTAATCACTTTCTAGTTCTAGCCTAGGTGTTGTTGATAAGCTGGGATGATGGTGATGATTTAGTGTCACGTGGAAATATAAAATCTCAGGCTACTTCAGCATATTTGATATGCTGGCTTTAACTTACACATTTTGACAGGGTCAAAGGATTTTTCTGAATTCTCTGAAAAGAAAAATCTGCCCAATACTTATGGCTACTAAACATCGATGACCACCTATTGCTTTTCTGAACTCCCAAAATACCTCCTTTGTACCTTTATTAAAATACCAATTCATACCTTGGTTTATAGCTCTTTGTATTTTAGCTTTCCCAACAGCCTGTTAACACTTTGAAGTCATGAAATATACCTAATCTTTCTTTGAATGCACCATAACATCTATCCCATGAGTCAGTAAGTGTTTATGGGATGGGTGAAAAACAAATAAGAATAACGGGCACTGTTATTTTTCTACCACTGTTCCAAAACTGAAATTGGCAAATTCATATTGGCGCATAACCGATTTTAGAAGCAAAGTTTTATGCACAGGGCGGTCAAGAAGAGTAATGCACATTCCTGAATGAATGAAGGATAGTGATGACTTCAAAGCCACCAGGAGACCATTTACTTTATCTGGGATCAAGGACTCTGCATGGATAAAAGGCAAAGGAAGTCCTACTCCTTGAAAACAAATGTTTTCTTAACATAGAAGTTTGCTATCTAAAGCTCCTTTAATTCCTTGGGTTCAGCCCTATGAAATCACTTTCCTTGAAGTTTAATCATCCCCAAACCCATAATAATAATTTGGAGAAAGATAAATTGCCATAGAAAACATAGAATATGGTAGAATGTAAGTCTAGCATTAGGGAGATTTGACTTGGTTATAAAACTCATCCGTGGAAACACTGTGCTTAGAGCTGGTATGAATTCGCTCCCTCTCCACTTACTTCATGGTACCAAGAGCACATAGAGAGGCCTTTGCACGGAACGATGGACAACCGTAATTCCTAAGTTAGTTAAATTAAAGCAAGCATTTTCATACATATAATGTTCGGTGCTGTAATTGTTTTTTCTTTGTTTTTATGTTTGCATTTAGAAAAGAGACGGCAGAAAATAGACAAATACATGATTTGCTTAGGAAAAGAAATTTGGAAACTGGTGAAGAGTAGAAATACTTAATCCCTGATCAGTGAAATTCTTCCAGACTCTCATTACACCAACCTTGTCTCTCTTTTTTGCCTTGGATTTGGCAGCTGTAGCAGGGATTGTGGTTTTTACGAAAAGCAGATTTTTTTTTTTCCTTTTAAATGTCCATGTATCTACAAATGTGGAACTTAGAATTTCAAAATATGATAAGAATTTTTGTCACTTTATAGGTTTTGATTTAATTTATTTTAGAAGCTTCACCATTCTTTTGCTAGTAGCTGACAGATCCAATCCTGTTCCCATATGCTTTCTGCTATTTAAAAAGAAACAGTACACAATTGCCTCTGAGAAGCACCATGTGTTTCCAAAGTGTGAATCTGAAAACTATCCATCTGGTCATGCTGGCATCTTTCTAAATTGTATGTGATTGAAAGAAACGTATTCAACATTTTGCAACTCTTTGGCCAAATGAGGACGATAATAAGGTAAAGATCTTTTTTTCATTTCCACTTCTCGAAAATCAAGTCTGTTCCTTCGGCCTGGAATACCTCGCCCACCCTTCCACCTGGATGGCCCCAATCATCCATCAAGACCCAAGTCGTGTGTTGTTTCCTTAGTGAATTCTCTGTAACCCCAGCTTTGCAGTGTTTGTACAACTCTACTCATACTGGTATAAAAATGCTTATTTACTTTGATTAAAATGATTTCTTTAAATATTGCCTCTCCTGTAATCTGTGAACTCCTACAATGGAAGCCAGATGGTCTCCAATGCAATTTAGAACAACAAAATACTATTACCATATTCCAAACACTAGTCTAGAGCCGGCAGAGACAGTCTTGAATAAACAGAGATAATTTTTTGCCCTAAAAAGATGACAATCTAACTGGGAAGAAAAAATTGGGCAATGAATTGCACTTAAAGTTGATGCTCAGTGGGGAGATAACTACATCTGGAAGCTTCAGGTAGACAAAAATAAATTTGGAAGTCTTTTCATGTTGTTGCTATTATTAATACTTTTGTCTTATATGACATAAATATTCAGATTAATTTTGTAGATTTGTGGAATCATTGGAGGGATCAATACTATTTCACATTTCTTGTGAAGACAATGAACAGTCACTGAATTATGGGCTAAGCCTAGTGCTAGGTTTTATACCCATATTACTTTATGATGATATGTAAAACCTCTATGCTGAAGTTACTTTATTGTTTTCAAACTTAAATTAATCCTAAAAATAAGACTTCATTTCAGATTTCTTCTTTATTTTTTTACATTCATTTCAGATTTCTTAAGAGGGAGATACATTATATTGAATCATTATAGTTTTAAGTACGTAATATTAAAATATGTCTACATGTTAACTAAGTAGAAATAATAATTTTATGGTAAACTAAGAAATCGGCACATCTTGCCACAAAACATTAAGGGCAAGGTGACTTCCTATTTATTGATCATGTTGAAAAGCATAACAGGATCAATTGTTAGGAAGAACAATTCAGTAAAAAAAAGTTAGTCCTTCAGATTTTGGTCAGATCAATTATCACAGAATTCAGTTCATTAAAGAAATAATCTGTCTCTGCCTTAAGTGGGGACACCTTGATTATGGCTTTTACTAGAGACTAAATTCCTCTAGGATAACCATCATCTCTACTTCTTTTGAACTTCATCACAGCCTTAGGACTAGAACATTAGACCAAGTGAATTTGGTAGAAGCTAAAGAAATCAACTTTGACCCTCTTATACTATTCAAATGCAATAAATTTAATTAACATACATTCTTTTCTCCCTGCAGGCATCACTGCTACCCAAACTCTGTAACAGGGCACTTTTGCTCTACAAATATAGGAATTATCTCAAAGTACAAACACTTCAAACTAGAAGAGTACTAAAAAATATGAATTTTAGGCCCTCTTTGGAAAGCTAGTTTCTGTGCACTGTTGGTAGGAAGAAACTGCCTACTCTTCAGGAGAGACGGGGGACAGGGGGTGTTGTTACAAGATTAATATGGGAGAAGCTTACAAGATGTGCTGGAAAGGAGAGAAACGAGATTGGAATGACAGCTAGAAAGCAGTGCTACTGAAAAAGTTAAGTTTTAATTTCTTGTGAAAAGAAAATTTACTTCTTCAATTTTTGAAAAGCAGTATGTTAGGCATCAGTTGGAAATCCAAATTATTGTCCAGCAATATTGAGTATATTTGCTGCTATACCTGTTTCGGGAAAGCTCTGCTGAAAGTTCTGTGATCTTCAAGTTAGTGTAATGAAGAAGAAAACCCCTTGAAAATCTCTCACTTTGTCAGGACTGGGCTGAGGGCAGATGACTCACAGTATGGATTCAAGTTAAATCATTTAACCTTTTTTTCTTATTCAACCCATCTGGGAAGCTGAATACAACACTTCACTAGGAAACAGATGGTGCTCCAAAACTAAATTTTCCCAGATTAAAAAAGAAAAAGAAAACCATGTTATAAGCACCAAAGGAACCAAACGTGGAAAAAGACCAGGGATTAAAAGGAAAAGAGCTAAACTGGATCAAGCCTTTTCCTCTGTAAAAAATAATGTAATACTTAAAAAAATCAGTCCTGTGAGATGACTTGGGGACAGAGTTAGGAAAATGTTTCCCAAGCACCATATGCGTAAAAGGTAGTCATGGTTATTAGTACATCTGAAAAGTAAAATGCTCTTTGCTGGCACAGAATTTTGTGTTCATTTACCTATCTATCTCAGAAAATGAATGTGATCACTTTATAGAACTTTTGGGTTATCTATTTGACATCTATAAAGTTAAACACTAATAAAAACATTTCTTGAGAAAATTTATGGGATTCTTCTGAGTATAGCTCAGATGAAATTTAGCACTAGTTGACAAATGAAAAAAATTTCCAACGTGTTGCAGAATAATTGTTTTCTAATCTATGTTATACACACACACACACATATATATATATATATATATATATATATATATATATATATACATACATATAATTTTATTTATTTATTGGCCTATATATGTATATGTGTGTATATATAATATATTAAAATATAATAAATATATTAAAAATATATATTCAATACACTTGCATATTAATTGCTTGAAAGAAAGGCAAGACATTGCCCTTTGCTAACTTTGGGTGATTATGTTATTGTATGTAAAAGTATATTAAGTTCAAATGTGCTTATATGCCAATATTTATATCTGTCATATTTTAAGGAAGAAGAAATGTCCTGTTGCAGCTAAAGCTACAATGATGAATAAAGTAGAACATAACAAAGTATCTATACCTTCTTCTTTCTAGACTGGTTATGATAAACTTGGGGGTCATTAGCTTACTATTTAAAAGATATTGTTCATAGAGGAGGCTGTGTAAACCTGAGAAATTCACATTGTGGGTGTCCAGATGCAACTGTATAAAAAGCCAGCCTGGACTTTGAGTCTGGGACCACCTCCAAAAGGAGGTTCCATTGTGGTTGAGGCAAATGGTGCTTTCTTAACCCAATACAATCTTTTTTTAATTAATTCTCAACATCCTGTATGTATTTTTCTTCAAAGAATCATTTTTTTTTATTGGACTTGGGTCCTATTCCTTTTACAGAGAAATATAGATGAGGCATGGCTAAATGGCTAAAAAACAGTGAAAATTGAAGGGCAAACACTTCTACTTTTAAGAAAAGAGAGTTCCATATGTCTCTTACTCTAATTTTCTATTGGGAAAAGATAAAAAGCACTGATTATATTATGGCTCTCATTTTTTTTTTAAAGATTATATTTACTTATTTGTGATAGAGCAACAGAGAGCCCAAGCAGGGTGAGTAGCAGGCAGAGGGAAAGGGACAAGCAGGCTCCCCACTGAGCAGAGAGCCCGATGCAGGGCTCCATCCCAGGACTCAGAGATTATGACCTAAACTGAAGACAGATGCTTAACCACTGAGCCACCCAAGAACCCCTCATTATGGCTTTTAATGTCCACAATAATGAATGTCCAGATAAACATAAATTCTCCAGTTTAATACAGCCCCTGTAAGGCAGCAAATGTATCCTTGGGAATGTTTGCATAAGTAAATCCAGTATAAACCCATTTAATTTCTTGAGACTTGTAAACCAATCTGTGGGTCCCACCATTATTCTTTTTTGATGATATATATTCAGTTATATTATAAAATATGTATTTTAAAGTATATATTCAATACATTTGCATATTAATCATTGTGTATATTCATATATACACTTACACACATCTGACTACATTTGCCTAATTCTTTTCCCTTAGTAGTAAAAATATTTTTCCAGAGAAGATGTACAAATGGCCAACAGGCCCTGAAAATATGCTCAGCATCACTAGTCATCAGAAAATGCAAATCAAAGCCACAATGGTATATTATGTCACACTGTCAGGTTGGCAAGAATCAAAAAGGCAAAAAAAAAAAAAAAACAACAACAAGTGTTGACTAGGATGTGTAGAGCACTCTTCCTACATGGCTAGTGGGAATGAAAATTGGTGCAGCTATGGTGGAAAACAGTGTGGAGTTTCCTTAAAAATTAAAAATAGAAGTACCATATGATCTAGCAATTCCACTTCTGGGTGTTTGCTGGAAGAAAATAAAAACATCAGTTTGAGAAGACATTATGTATTCCAATGTTCACTGTAGGGTTGGCGTTGGTGGTATAGTGGTGAGCATAGCTGCCTTCCAATGTTCACTGTAGGATTATCTACAATAGCCAAGACATGGAAGCCCCTAAGTGTCTGTCAATAGACAAATGAGTAAATAAGATGTGGTATCAATACACACACACGTACACACACGATAGAATATTAGCCATAGAAAGGAATGAAATCTGCCATTTAAGACAACGTGGACGGACCAGAGGGTATTATACTAAGTGAAGTAAGTCAGACAGAGAAGACAGATACTATATAATTTCACTTACATGTCAAATCTAAAAAAAAACCAAAAAACAAGCAAATGAATCAACAAAACAAAACAGAAACGGACTCATAGATATAGAAAACTAACTGTTGGTTACCAGAGTGGGGAGAGGTTGAAGAATGGGTGTATACACACACACACACACACACACACATACACACACACAGCATATATATATATATATATATATATATATATATATATATATATATGATCACATCCAGCAAGTTCTCAAGACTCTGGGTAGCACAAGCCAATGTTGTGTTCCAGGGAGAGCCTTGGCCCTTTTAGGTGACACATACTGACTTTTCCATCATTATCTCTAGGGTATCTACCTTCATATAACTTCTCTTCTAATCTGAATATGACTTCCTTAGTAGCTAGTAATGAAGTTTTCTCCCTTTTTCCCCCCACACTGATCCCAACACATGACATGCTATTCAGGCTCCGTGTGGGTTAAGAATCACTTATAATCCATCACTATAACCAGAAGCAAGTCAAAGTTCAAAACTGCCATTGGGTAAGTAGTGAGGCTCACTTAAGAACAGTATATTTACATTTATATATTGATGGTCCATAATGGAAAATATGCCGAGTATAAGCTCATATAAACACTTTCAAATCATTTCTACTCTCTTCATAAATCTACCATGAAATCTAGCATAAAAGCATCTTTATTGCTGTGTCTGTGATTAATATTAAAAATGACTAATGTCTGTTGTTATCATTTCTCTCTGAGCATCAGTTCTCTCCATATACAAATCACACATTGCATTTCCCTTCCTCATTGTACAGCAAGAAATGCAACCACAGTGGATGTAATGTGAACACACCGCCATTGGTGGCTTCAAGTCTGATGCACTCCACAGCTACACTAAGCTTACAACTCCCAGTGGTTGGAAACGGACTAATTTGGAACAGATTTAGAAGGAAGATGGCAACATCTGTTTAAATGAGAATCCTCTAGATTATTGTCAAAGCTCAAATTTTATTTCAACTCTGCTATAGTATAATGTCATTCAAGTTAGACCATTTAAAAAATATTTTATTTATTTATTTGAGAGAGAGAAAACAAGACAGAGAAAGAGAGAGTAGAGACAGACTGAGCAGTGGGGGGAGCAGCATAGGAAGAGGGAGAAACAGACTCCCTGCTGAGCTGGGAGCTCAGATTGGGGGGGGGTCCATCCCAGGACACCAGGATCATGACCTTGGCTGAAGGCAGCCACTTAACCACCTGAGCACCCCTAAATTACATCACTTTAATATAGATAACCAAACTTATAGCCACTCATGTGGCTAATGGTTGTATAAAATATGCAATGTTAGGGTTATTCAGGAAACTGCTGACAGCATATTTTCAGCACACCATGAAGAAAAAGAAAAGAAACAAACATTTTTGTATACCTTCTACTTTCTAGGTACTATTTAAAAAAAAAAAAATACTTCATTTGTTTATTTGAGAGAAGCAGACTCCCCACTGACCAAAAAGCCCCACCTGGGGCTTGATCCCAAGACCCTGAGATCAGCACCCAAGCAGAAGGCAGACATTCAAACCAACTGAACCATCCAGGCACCCCTAGACACTATGTTAATAGCTTTTGTTTCATCATCTCATTTAATCTTCTAAACACCCTCTCACATAGACAGCATTATACCTATTACACAGATGAGTAAACTAAGGCACAATAAGTTTAAATGACCCAGTCTTTGGTCTGTATAGATCCAAAGCCCTTACTCTCTCCACTATAGTGTATCATCTTCCCCAAGAAAGAGAAAACTTACCCTTATATACTCCTTAATGCTTTTAGACCTCTTAAAGTCAAGTATTTTTATCTTGACTTACAAAAGCTCCTACCATTATTTCGACTTCAACAGTCCTCTTCAATTCCATGTGGTTTGTTAAGGAACATTAGGATTCCCCAGGATTAGTGCTTGCAAGTTCTGAATTTCCACTCAGAGCTTAGAGGAAGAAATAGCACAGATTTCCTTGTCCGTTTGTTTGTTTGTTTGTTTGTTTCTTTCTTTCTTTCTTTTCTTTCTTTCTTCTTTAAAGCTCCTCAAATAAAATGAAACCTCTATTTTTCAGTATGTTGATTATTTTTAACTGTGTGCTGATAATAATTTTAAATTTCTAATATTTTTCTTAAATCACTATCTTGCTTGAGTTTTTGAGTGCAACTTTGTGATTAAATTTATTCTCTTAATCATTATGTGTCAAAAGAAAAGGCATCCAGGCTTCCATCAACCTGGCTTGTTTGACTTCTGCTTTTTTCCCTTTTCTCTCCTTAAAATTTTCTTTTCCCAAAGGCACAACATTAAGAAAACCTTGACTTGGTTTGAAATTTTCAACAAAATGGCTAAAAGTCATATAGCATTATTTCTTTTCTTTTTTTTTTTTTTAAGATTTTATTTATTTATTTGACAGACAGAGATCACAAGTAGGCAGAGAGGCAGGCAGAGAGAGAGAAGAAGGGAAGCAGGCTCCCTGCTGAGCAGAGAGCCCCATGGGGGGCTTGATCCCAGGACCCTGGAATCAAGACCTGAGCCGAAGGAAGAGGCTTTAATCCACTGAGCCACCCAGGTGCCCCTTTATTTTCTTATTATAGCTTTCATAAACAATATTTCTCAACGTCTAATGCAATCAAATGAACAATTATTGAATCATAAAGGATGGGAACAGTCTAATCTGAACTAGACATGTTTAGAAATTAACCACATTAAAAAAAAAAAACATCTACGAATTAAAGCAGGGGTGCCTAAGTGGCGAAGTTGGTTAAGCGACCAACTCTTCATTTTTGGCTCAGGTCATGATCTCAGGGTCCTGGGATCGAGCCCCTCATCAGGCTCTGTGCTTAGCATGAAGTCTGCTTAGACTGTCTTTCCCTCTGCACTCTCCTCTGCCCATGCTCTCTCTCTCTCTCTCTCTCAAATAAATCTTTAAAAAAAGAAGAATTGAAGCATCTCTGATGATCCTCCTCTCCTACAACAATTTAAGTGATATGTAAATAATTTGTATATTAATCACATTTTCAATCAATATCAATCAATCCCAGCCAGGGTTTTCTAATCTAGCCCTTGAACTAGTCAGTGTCATTAAGGGTTCTGTGGAAATAAGTTTTAGGGACGTTCTCAATACTCCATTGATCTCTTGGAGTTTCATATTATACATCTATTCAAGTATTTAATAGCAACTTTGAGAAAACCTGCTATAAAGGTAACTATTTAATTTGTTTTGGTCGTGAAATTCTTCTTTGGCTTTTTAACTTTGCCTGTATCTACTGCTTCTTAGACCAGGCATTAGGAAATTTTGGTGTAATCATTTGCAAGTGGAAAGGTTTTTATACTCTGTAATGTTTTAAGTGCTCATTAATTAATTTTGTAGATAAACAAAAGAATAGGATATATGTGATTAAAAGAAACAGAATATCTAAAATTTCTAAATTTTAAACAGAAATTTCTAAAATTTATGAAATTTCTAAATTTTAAACAGAAAATCTAAAATATCTAAAATTCATAATTGATTTTCATTACTCTAATTGATTTTCCCTTAGTAAAGAAAACCAGTAGTATTCAATTGCATTTTCCAATAGTTATTTTTATTTTTTGGCAAATAAGTAACACTGAGTTTTCAGACCAAGAAAATCCCCTAGACCTTAACCATTCTCTAGTGCAACCAGGTTAAAATCTTTGGAAAGTTCTCTAAGGGCTCCTTATCATTTGAACATCAAGAATTAAGTCCTTGAGAGGTACCTGGATGGCTCAGTCAGTTAAGCATCAGGCTCTTGATTTCAGCTCAGGTTATGATCTCAGGATTATGAGATTGAGCCCTGAGAGTGGCCCCACTGCATGTAGAGTCTGCTTAAGATTCTCTCTTTCCTTCTCCCTCTGTCCCCTTCACCTGCCCCCTCCCCACAGCTCACAGGCACACACACATATGCACTTTCTCCCTCTCTCTCCTTCTCTCTCTCTCCCCCCCTCACTCCCCCCCTCTCTCCCTCTCTCTCTCTCTCTCTCTCTCTCTCTCGAAGATCAAGATAGGTAGCAAGCTATGACTTCTATTCTACTCTCCCCTGAAACTGACCACAAGGATTCCAAAAGGGAGTCTGTTACAAGTAAACAAGTCTTGTGGCTGTCCAAGGTCTTAAGTTTCTACACTGTTGTGTTCACTTTCAGCTGCAAATATGGAAAGCCAAGATCCAACTTCCTGTCCTTTTACCTCCTATCTAAAGCACTATACTCATATATATATAGGAATAAGAAATTGTGTGCTCTTTAGGGAGATCATTCAAGCATCTAGATAGAGTTCCAAAAATACCATTAATGGGGGTGTCTGGGTGGCTCCATCTGTTAAGCTTCTGACTCTTGATGTCAGCTCAGGTCGTCATCCCAGGGTCGTGATCTCAGGGTCATGGGATTGAGCCCTGTGTCTAGAAGGGAGTCTGCTTCTCTCCCTCTCCCTCTGCCATCCCCAGCTCATGCTCTGTCTCTCTCAAACAACACACCTTAAAAAAACCAATACCATTAGTAATCTCTCTGTTTTTTCACTACATGTGTATTAGAATGACTAAAATAAAAAACAAAATAAAACAAAAAACACTGACAGTACTTTTTACTTACTGACAGCACTGGCATTACTTGAAGAAAGGGCCAGAAACTGGACCTCTCCTAAATTACTGGTGCACATATGAGATGGTACAACCACTCTAGAAGTCTGGCAGTTTCTTACAAAATTAAACACACATTTATCACGCAACTCAACAATCATACTCCTTGAGTTTTACTGTAGAGAAATGAAAATTTATGTTCATGCAAAAGTCTATACAAAATACTCATAGCGATTTTAATTATCCTAGCCCCAGAGTAGAAACAACCCAAATGTCCTTCAACAGGTGAAGGATAAACAAATTGTGGGTAAGGCATACCACGGAATACGATTCAGCAATAAAAAGGAACAAACTATTTTTATCTGCAGAAACATGAATGAATCTCAAGGTAATTATGTTAAATTTTTTAAAAAACCAACATCAAAATGTCATATACTATACGAGCCCATTTATATCATTCTTGAAATGAAAAAACCACAGGAATGGAGAACAGATCAGTGTTTGCCAGGTGTTGGGGAAGGCGAAGGGAAACTGTAAAGGGTACCACAAGGGAGCTCCATTGTGGTGAGTTCTGTATTTGATGTGGCAGAGTTCATATGAACCTATACATGTAATAAAATTTCACAGAACTATAACACATGTACCCAAAAAAAGTACATACAAGAACCTCTGGAATCTGAGTAAAACCTATAGTCCAGTTAATTGTATTGTCTCAGTGTCAAATCCTGGTTTTGAAAAATGTATTAGAGTTTTTCAAGATGTTACCATTAAGGAAAGCTGGGGGATGGGTCCAGGGAAACTCTCTGTACTATTTTTCAACCTCCTGGAGTTCATAATTTTTTTCAAAATAAGAAGTTTTAAAAAACTCGAAAAATTTCATCTGCTTTTTTTAGGAGGTAGGGTGTGGGAGAAATGGGTGAGGAGGGTCAAAAGGGATAAGATTATAAAATAATGAAGTCACAGGGACGTAATGCACAGTATGGTGACTCAGTTAACCATATGGTAGTGCGTACAGGAAAGTTGCTAGAGGGAATAATTCTTAAAAGTCCTCGTCACAGGAAAAAAAAATTGCAACAATGTATGGGGACAAATGTTAACTAAACTTATTGTGGCGATCATTCTGCAATATATACAAGTATTGAATTGTTACGTTGCACACCTGAAACTATGTTATACATCAGTTGCATGTCATATCATGTTATATGTCAATAAGAAAAAAATTTTTTCAACTGATTTTAAGAAGGCTTATGTCTTGGGTCACTTTTGCAGATTCAGCTATGTAAAAGAAATACTCCGGCTAATCTTAAGTGTTGTGTCTGCCTCAGAACTCCCCATGATTTTGCTCTCGATACAATTCCATACAACAAAACTCAGAGGTAAGACTTATGTTGATGTTTTTGGTTTTATGAAGCTAAGTCAGGCCTCACAGAGAGCAAATAAAGATAAATTTCAAATTTAAATTTAGAAAAGAGATGTTATCTAAACATACTGTTAACAACAATGGGATTTAACAGGGAAGGTGAGGATTGCACTGCAGTTTTGGGGACAATAGCCCTTAAGTGAAGAGGGAATTATTAACATTTTCCTTGGTATGAATGCATTAGAGAAAAACCAAAATAAGATAATCACGTAATGTGAACAATGATCTGATTAAACGCTTATGGGATTCACAGTGTCAGATGTGTGATTCTGGGAGTGGCGCATGGTAGGATTATCAGCGGAATTCAGTGAGAAGTTTTAAATTTCTTACGGATGATCTGAAGGTCTAAAAATACAAAGCTGATAAAAATAAAAACGCGAGGCCATGTTTAGCATATGGCATGAAAAGGAACAGGCTTCTTGAGTGACCTCTAGAGAGTCATTTATATATTTATCCAAACTTGCCTTGGCCGTATTTCCTTTATGCAGAGTTCTAGATGATTGGTTTAGTAGTGAAAAAATACATAAATTATTTAAAATAATTTTTTCATGGTCCAGGTCATGACTAGATCTCCAGCTACAAATGTTTCTCACTTTACATCATCTTAATGACCCCTGAGGCATTCACTGTCTCTACTCTCTTTTAGGCACTCATTCCCAACAACTTGTCCATTTGAATGTCCTAAGAGACTTACATAGCCATCTTAATATATAAATACTGAGTTCATGGTTTGTTCTTACAAACTTGCTTCTGTTTCTGGAGTCTCAGTCTTGGTGAACGGTGTGAACGTCCATCCAATCCCCAAGCTGAAATACCCGTTCCCTTTCACCCAGCCCCGCCTCCCAGTGCCACAAGCGGCCCACCCTCTCTCACAAATGTTTCCAAACTCAGACTCCACCAGCTATTGGAATTGCCATGCTCACCTCAGCACGCCGTCACTTTTGTGTTAAAACCTCCACTGGCTCCGTAAGACTAGATTTTAACTGTTCGCTACACAAACAAGAAATGACAATTACATGATGTGATAAAAGTGTTATCTATTACTATCTATAATGAACACTACTATAGTAATAACATTGCAGTATATAAAAGTATTAAGCCAACATATTGCACACCTCAAACCTAAGCAATGTCATATGCCAATTATATCTCAATTTAACAACAACACGCCACCACTAACAACAAAAAAACCCCATTGGCTCTGTGTGATGTTGTATCAGTTTTCTAAGGTGACCATGACAAATTACCACAAACTGAGTGGATTGAAACAACTACAGAAACAGTTACCTTACAGTTTTGTAGGTCAGAAGTCTGACACAGGTCACACTGGGTGAAAATCAAGGTGTAAGCCAGCCTATGTTCCTTCCTTTAGACTCTAGGGGAGAATCAATTTCCTGCTCATCTGACTTGCTGGCAGAATTCAGTTCCTTCTGGTGGTAGGACCAATGTCCTCATTTCCTCTCTGGCTGTGGCCCTGGAGTTTGTTCTCAGTATCTAGAGGCTGCCCACATTCTTTGGTTTGTGGCTCCCTTCCTCCATCTTCCAAGCCAGCAATATGTGGCTGAAACCTTCCCATGTTGTCTCTCTCTGACCATTCTCCTGTCTCTCTTTGACCTGACAGACGTTCAGCTTTTAATGACTCATGTGATTAGATTGGAGGAATCTAGGATACTCTGGGATAATCTCTCCATCTCAAGATCCTTAATTTTAATCATATGTGCCACGTCCCCTTTGCCATGTAAGGTCACCTACTCCTAGGTTTGGGAGATTATGACGAAAATGTCTTTGGAAACCACTATTCCAATTTCACAGGTGTGTTGAAGTTTTAGAAAAGCTTATACGTAAACTCTTCTTTTAGAACAGAAAACAACTGGGAGAGAAAGAACAGGACTCAAGACAGTTTTCAGGTTGTGGAAATGCCAGCTTCACTGGTGATACTGCCGATTGACAGATGTGACTTTAGATCACTGGCAAATGGCTTTTCCAATACTTCACCCCTGAATTAGACAGGTTTTCCTACCCACTGGCCAGTAGCCTTAGACGGAGGATGCTCCTGTGAGCATACCTGTGGAAGAGTGGAACTGTGCATATTCAGTTCCATCCCCAAATTCATCCTCCCCGATGAACACAGTTCCAGCGAGGAGTGTGAAAGGGATAGGGGGACAGGACAGGACAAGTTCTTCTCCATGAAAACATGACAGAAGTAGACAAAAGGAGACAGAAGGTCCCTCATCACAGTCTACTGACTGAATCCACACTTCAAATACCGTGTCTTTTACAGTCAACACCCACCCACTCTTTTATCTCCTGTCACTGCCCCTCTCGAACCCTGCATTCCTGCACCTGGGTCTTCTCACTGTTCCCAAACATACCAATTCCCTGCTTTCCTGTTTGCCATCTTCTCTACCTAGATGATCTCTGCAGTCTTTGTGGTAAACTTTTACTCATTCTTTAAAGGCAACAGCGCATGACTCCTCTGAACACAGCTCTGTAGCTCCCTCCAAACTCCCTTCTCTTGAGGTCTTACCTCCTCATGGGTTTTCAGCATCTCACGGTGGTTGGATTTGGGACATAATGGAATCTCATTAAGTGTTTTTGAATGATCTTCATGTTTTGAGTGATATTTATTCAAGAATTTCTCTGCCTTTCTGCCTTCCTCTTGAGGGAAAGGATTATATCTTATTCATCGTTTTAGCCCCAGCACTATATCCATGCCTGATACATAAAATGTTCTGCATAAACTTCTCTTAAAAGAATATGTAAATTAATGATTTAATTGGTTCCCTCCAAAGCAGAGTATATTATTGGAGATGTCTGCATAATTATATCTGGATTCTCTGGTGTATTAGTTGCTATTTTTGAAGGGAACTTCTAATATATAAATCAAGAGCCCTTCTTGTGGCCAACAAGTCCTAAAGTCCACATTCCTGCCCTGATTACCTGATTACCGAACATACTTTCCTGGCTTGTTGCCTTATTTTGTTTTGATAATATAGCTAGTATAACTACATACATAATACTATACTAATGTTATGCTATATTATGTTAGGTTATATATATTATATTATGTGATATATTGGTTTATTTTCTTTCTGTGCATCTGTACTATAAGCCCCATAAGAACAGTGATTTTGTTTTATTTAATATCTCAAACAGTAGTTGCTATATAATAGGCATTAATTAATCTTGTTCAATGAATGAAAGAATGAATGAGATACAGTGGAATGAGAGGAGAAAGTAAGACTTTGAAATCAGAGAAGACTGGGTTAAAATCATAGTTCTCTGCTTTTCCTAGCTGTATGGCCTCAAGCAAATCATTTAACATTTAATAATGTTAAATTCTTGCATGGTTGGTGGGATATTGGCAACAATATATATAAAATATCTGGCACACACTAAGCGTTCAAGAAATGGTGGCTATAATTATGTCACTTGCTTTCACAGTTAAGGACATTATGTTAAAATTATTAATGAAGATGACTTTCTTCCATGCTGACCAAGTACACCTTTGTGCAGCCTTAACTGGGAATGAAATGAAATTATAGGGTGTATACCTGATTGCAATCAGCAAAATCAAGTATCTTTAATGAAGTGTCATGATAACCACCAAACTTATTAAGAATACTATGAAAGGATTTTAAATATTCCCAAGAAAGAAATATTTCAACGTCATCCAAAAATCTCTCCAAGTTTCCTGTTCAACCCCTGCAACATTTAGCCAAGATGGCAGTTATAAGGCACCTTGGCCTCTGTAAAACCAAAACGACTTTTTGGGCATATACAGTCTGATTCATTTAAACCAAAAAAAGAGAAAGAAAAGAAAACCCAACCTTTCAATTTCCAGAATGTTCTGTTGCATCTGCATTTACTCTAGATTCTACGGTAAATTCAATGACAGCTTTAAGTTAGATAATAATATAGTTTTTTTATGTTCCCTTATCTTGATTATTTTTAAATTAACCATTATTTTATATCTGGTAGCTTATGGATTTCAATGAAATGTTTTACCCATTGTGTTGTAGGTTAGGCAAACATGGACACAGCAGATCCCTCATCTTGATTAAACTTGTACCATCCTATAAAATAAGGCTAGTTTTCACTCTTTGTTGTTGAAAAAGTTGTGGCCCAATGCAATCTGACTCTCCCACAGCTCAAGAATCAAAAACTGGTTGGTATATGACATCATGGAAAGTACACAGCTTTTAGAAAAGTCTGATTGAGCTCAGATCTGCAATGGGCTGTGTGTCCTTGTCTATTCTCCAAGCCCTATTCCTCCTCACCTGTATAATGGGGTTTTTAGTCTCAGACAAGGCTATGGCCAACACTCAAATGAAAAACCTATATGTGTGGGGATCTTTAAATGTAAGTACTTTATTCATTTTTAATATCATGGGATTAGAGCATAAGTCTCTGACAGAGTTTAGCGGTCTTTTAATACATTTCCATATATCCCATGTGAAACAAATAACAAATAAACCCCCAAAACATGTGATATGTCATTTCTTTGCTTTGTTTTCTACTCCTCTGGTTGAGTGTTATCATGTTCCTGAACCACCTCTAAAAGGCATGTTCTACCTGCATTACTGAATCATAATCAACTCATTTATTCATTCAATTCAATATTTATTAAGCACCTATAATAGGTCAGACAGTGTATTAGACATTAGACTTGCATTATTGAATGAAACAAGTAAGGCCTTTTTGTTTGTTTGTTTGTTTGTTTTTTAAAGATTTTATTTATTTATTTGACAGACAGAGATCACAAGTAGGCAGAGAGGCAGGCAGAGAGAGGGGGAAGCCGACTCCCTGCTGAGCAGAGAGTCTGATGAGGGACTCGATTCCAGGACTCTGAGATCATGACCTGAGCTGAAGGCAGAGGCTTAATCCACTGAGCCACCCACGCGCCCACAAGTAAGGCTTTAATTCTCTTGGGAAAGCCAAAACCCCACAAAACTGAATAATAAAGAAACACAGAATAGTAGGTATTTGGATTAGGATTTGAGCTATAATGAAAATAAAACAGGGTGATGTGTTACCGAATTACTTGGGGCATTGATAAAGGGGTGTCTTAAGGACACTACTCTTAGGGAAGACTTAGAGAAGACCTCTCTGAGAAACCAACAAACTAAAACCAGGATTAGGAGTCACCTCAGTAAAAACCGCAGCGAGGGTTGTGGATTTTGTTCTGTATTTAGTGGAGGATCACTGAAGCTAAGAAGACAACGTTTTATAAGGGGGTAAAAGTGGAAACAAAGAGATGAATCAGGAAGCTGTTTATCAACAAGGAAAAGCAATAAAGGTAAGAGCATAGAAAAAAGATAAAGTGCGGGCCCTTCTTCAGAGAAACAACCAGGGAAGCCGTATCTGAGGAAGACTGTTGGAGATGGACTGGAGCGCAGGGAGGGAGGAAAAGTATTTCAGGTTGCTGGAAGAGGCTAGTGAGAAGGGGGTGGGTGTAGGAGGCAGAGATGACAGTCTCTGCAGATGGAGTGGATGTGGGGGGTCAGGGGAAGAGAGACGGTCAGGTTTGAATAGTTCTACTGACTCAGAGAAATCTAGGTGAGGAGAAGATTTTTGAAAGGATGGGCAAATCAAGAATTTGTTTTGTGTATGAATGATCATTTTAATTATCTGTTGAATATACCAAAGGAAATCCACAAACCTTTTATTAGAAAACCAAGGACAGCTTCCTTCTCTATCACGGCTCCATTTTCCAAAGGCAGTCAAACTTTGGCTGCCACCCCCAACTCCCCTGCCCCCTCGCATGACAGAGAAGGCTCCAGGCTGAGGGCTCTGCTGAGAAAGAGCCCATCCAGGGGACACCTGCCCCAGATTAAGACGGTGGAAGACAAGATCACAGCATAAAGGCATGCTCCTGGAGAAGCAAATTTACTTGAAGTTTGAGGGAAAACCAGTATTTTCACAAAATAAAAAGAAACACAAATAAAAAGATTAATATATGGAACAGAGTGAAACATTTGCATGGATTTTAAAGATGAAAAACGGACAAAAATTACAATAAAAATACACAGCTTTCGTGTATAACACTTTAGGAAGACAACTTCTACATAAATCAAAGGAGAGATGTTATCATTTTGAAATAAAGAAAATGAGAATTATTGATTCTTACCTCTAGTTTAACTGTTTAAAAAGAGAAAAATTGGAGGAGGCATGAAATATTTTGTAAACTAGAAACTGAAGACTTGTATGGCAAACTTGACTGATACTGACACATCCTTAGGACTCAGGTTAAGAAATTGATTGCTTGGGGTGCCTGGGTGGCTCTGTGGGTTAAAGCCTCTGCCTTCCCAGCCCAGGTCATGATTCCAGGGTCCTGGGATCGAGCCCTGCATCGGGCTCCCTGCTCAGCGGGGAGCCTGCTTCCTCCTCTCTCTCTCTGCCTGCCTCTCTGCCTACTTGTGATCTCTGTCAAATAAATAAATAAAATCTTAAAAAAAAAAAGAAATCGATTGCTTTTCCGTCACTGTTTTTAAACACATAATTACCCTGTTTAATTAGTTTATTTTCTATTTACTTTTCTTATCTCTATAATCATAATTCTGGGATCAACGGTATTCTGTTTCTACAGTTTGGCAAGCAACCTACTAATTAATTAACCAACCCATTAGTTTTACAGGAGTAAAAGCAATCCAGGCATTTCTTTGGCATCATATACAAATGAAGTTGGTCACTTTTCGTTGTTTGATTTTACGGAATCTGATGATCTGCAACTGAAATGCTAAAATACTTGGGGGCCTGATTTTAACCTGGTAAAATCTGAGCAAATGTCACTGTCTGTCCCTGGGTCTGATTCTGCTGTGCCAGGCTTCCCGGGGCAGTTTAGGTAATCTGTTATTCAGATATATCTGCAGTGCCAAGTTTCTATTTATACAGGAAAGGAAGTGATTTTCTATTTGTCCCCCTTAAAAGAAAACCCTGAGGGACAGATTATGGTCAGAGTACTAATGCTTAAGTTATTGAGGCAGAAATAACTTGGGCAAAAAAAAAATATATATATATATACATATATGTATGTATATGTATATATTTAATATATTACATATATAATATATATTTAATATATTACATATATTTCATATAAGATATATATTATATATATGAATGAAGTGGTCCCAAGAGGATTAACATATTGTAAAACTCCTCCACATCAACCTCATTAGACAGTTCAATGATGATTTTTCTATTGTAAGTACACTGCATTTTTATTCACAATGGTATTAAGAAAAAAAAAAGAATAATTATCTTTTCTCGCATTTTAACAAAAGATTTTACAACGACAAAATAGTTTACTGAAAATAGCACTTGAGAGGTCTGTTATAATTCTATTGTTACTTTTAGAGCAGAAGCCATGTCACATGCAAAATGCCAAGACCACAGAAAAATATTTTTAGTTGGGTAAAAATATGTGACATTTAAGGAAGAAATGGTAGTGCTTTGATTCATTTGTTAATTGAGCACTTCAACATTTTCTATACACAATTGTTTGAGGTTACAGAATGTAAAAAAGATGCAGTCCTTGCCCTCATGCAATTTATATTTTTAGGCAATTGAGATAAACTGTTCTTTAATAGTTTCTGTGGGAGGTAAAAAGAACGGCAGCTAGATCAAATGTATTCTCAGTACGTATTCCTAGTATTGGTTTTAATATGACAAAAGATGATAGCTCAGGCTGGGAAGGGAAAAAAAATACCTTAAACGAGCAAAATGAGCTGGCCTGAAGATAAGCTGGAAGTGGGAGAGAAACCTTGTAGGGTGTAGAAGAAGCTTACGCAACCTTGAGGAGAGACTAGATAGATGGGGTTTTAGATGAGGAGGACAGAGATTATGTCAACTCGCTGGCAAGTTCTGTTTAGCAATATTTAAGGTAAAGAAACGTAAGATAGGCTAGAAAAAGATGACATGTTCAGAGCATAAGGTCTGGACTTAGAGAATGAAAGCAAATACTTTAAAATTTCGGAAGTCTTAGAAGTCTATCATATGTGGACAACAAAGCTACAGATAGCAAGACAACTGCATGTGTGTACTGGGTATGCTGTAAATAGCACCTCAATAATTTTTAAACACAGACACACATACAAAAACACTGTCATTTAAAAGTAAGTTGTCTTCTGTCTCCTAAAATGAAGACTTAAGTTTCATTTTGGGAGAGATTTTTTTTCATTGTTCTGTAAAAAAGCATAACATTGGAAGCGGAGGGTTTAGCGGGAGAGGGAGAAAGAGCAAGGAACCACTCATAGCCTCGGGGAAGAGGTAAGTGCAAAGAATTAAATCAAATATATATCCTACAAACATAATGGCTGGGTTGTTCAGTTTAGAGTTCTAGACTGGGTGTGTTGTTAGGAATTGCAGGTCCCTGCAAATCTTATTTGTGATCGTCTTTCCTTTCCTAAAAGTGGGTCTAGATTGCTTGTACATGTATACCGTGTCTTACTGTCAGGAGGTATGTCTATCTTCCCTTGCCGAAGCAGCTACCTACTGATGACAGATGAGGAGACCCTGAAATCTGAAAGACATAATGACCTGAGGTTCCCTTCATCTTATAGCCATGTGTTGTAGAGGGTAGATGGACATTTACTCAGCCCACCCTGGACAGCCCTAGGGATCTCTCACATGTAAAGATAGTTAAGACAAATAACATACAATTTGGTAAATGTACTGAGATTAGATCATTATATTCTCATGCCTTTTTATAGTTATTATAAACCTAGGCATAGAATAAGGTATGTCTCTGTGATGGGTGAAATAATGGCTCCCAAAGAGGTCCAGGCCTGACTCTCCAGAGCCCATGAATATGTTTTGTTATGTGATGAGGGAGAAATTAAGGTTGCTAATCAGCCGACCTGAAAATAAGGAAACTGTGCTGGATGGTCAGGGTGGATCCGATGATATTATAGGGCTCCGGGAGAACCAAAGGAGATGTGACAATAGAAGCCATGGAGGGCAGTGTGACATGAGACAGACCCCACCCACCGATGCAGGCTTTGGATGCGGAAGAAGTGACGGCAAGCCGAGGAATGTGGGTAGCTTCTAGAAGCTGGAAAGGACATGGGAACCAATTTTCTGCTAGAGACTCTAGAAGCAGGGCAGCCTGCCAATGCCTTGATCTTAGCTGATTGAGAATCATTTTGGACTTACGACCCTCAACACTGTAATGTAATACATTTGTGTTGTTTTAAGCCACTAACTTTGTGGTAGTTTGTTACAACAGCAAATGGAAACTTATACAGTTTCAAGTGCAGCAGGTTACTGAACACCATCATCCCAGAAGACAGTCAGCTTAGGAGCAGGAAGACAAAATTAAGGGGACAAGCCTGGATTGCAAATTTCTCCTCTTCCTAGGCATCAGAGCCCCTATTTTCAATTTCATGGGATGGAGATAAGCAGAACACCTGTATGGTGGAGAGTAAGGCAGCCCTCATTAGACCCAGAGTGAGGCAGAGAAGTGCCTGAAAAGTAATCATAATGGGGCACCTGGGTGGCTCAGTCTGTTAAGCTTCTGACTTGATTTTGGCGCAGGTCATGATCTCAGGATTGTGAGACTGAGTCCCAAGTTAGGCTCTGCACTGCTTAAGTGCTGCTTAAGGTTCTCTGTCTCCCTCTGCCCTTCCCCTTCCCACCTTATCTAAAAGGAAAAAGAGAGAGAGAGAGAGATCCCAAGCCATGATCGCAGACTTGCAAAGTTCTCTTTCTTTCTCTTGAAAACTTCTGCAGAGTATCATTAACCATGACTGATTGGTAACTCTTGGCTATGCAATGAGAAACTGAGCATGCTCAGTAGGGAAAGCATTTTGTCCCTTCCCCCAAAGGGTAGTGAGGACCATGGCAGTCATCAGCAGAGAACAGCACGTCCAGCAAAATACTGATGCCACAGGAGGAATGTGTAGGAGTAAGATCAGGGTGAGGCGGGGGTGAGGGGAAGTAGGGAGTAAAGGGGTGGCATTCCTGTGCATTTTTTAGATACTCTTACAGAAAAAGCTGGGTGTAATATATGACAATGCTCACCTGGGATCAACCTCAAGTAATCATAATTTGGGTTTAAGCAATAAATATAAGATTTCTGACTCACAGTAATGAACAAAACTATGAAAGAAAAAATTAAGAAATTTAACTAAGCTCCGGAATGACATGGACAAAACCGACCTGAAACAGAGCACACTGGAATGGAAGAGCACATGAGGATGTCAACACCAAGCAATAGAGCCACAAACCGGGGGCGCCTGGGTGGCTCAGCGGGTTAAGCCTCTGCCTTCGGCTCAGGTCATGATCTCACGGTCCTAGGATCAAGCCCCGCATTGGGCTCTCTGCTCGGCAGAGAGCCTGCTTCCCCCCCACTCCACCCCCACCTCCATCTGCCTGCCTCTCTGCCTACTTGTGATCTCTGTCAAATAAATAAATAATAAAATATTTGGGGCACCTGGGTAGCTCAGTGGGTTAAGCCGCTGCCTTCGGCTCAGGTCATGGTCTCAGGGTCCTGGAATCGAGTCCCGCATCGGGCTCTCAGCTCAGCAGGGAGCCTGCTTCCCTCTCCCTCTCTCTCTGCCTGCCTCTCTGCCTACTTGTGATCTTTGTCAAATAAATAAATAAAACCTTTTAAAAAAGTAATAAAAAAAAATAGAGCCACAAACGAAGATCTGAAAATTAATTATTAGATCTCAGGCATGTTGAGGACCTAAGCAGACAGTCTGATAGCAGCTACCCTTTGAATACTCAGACACAGGCCCATACAAGTAGGCATATATGGCAGACATGGCATTAATAGTCACTGGAAACCTTTCAATAAACAGGACTAGGACATTATTTTTCTATGTGGAAAAATGTAAAGTAAAATACTACTTCACATTGTATAAAAAATAAGTTCCAAGTGAATTTAACCTATGAATGTGAAGAGCTAAACTTAAATCTTTTAGAAGAAAATATAGGATAATATTGAATATAATGTTGGGCTAGGAAAAGCTTTCCAAGACACCAAACTCACAAAAGCACAAAGATCAGAGGAAAGTATTAATAACTTTGATAGCACTGAAAGAAAAATTCAAACTACCAGTAAAGTGTAAAAATAATAATTGTGAAAAAATAATTCTAAAAATGAAAAAGGAATTCATATATTGAATATATAAGGAATACATAAAACAACCAAAGAAGATAAAATGAACAAAGTTCTGAATAGATATAATTCATATAAATAAAAAGTTGGATTATATATGGAAAGGAGGAAAAAAAAGAGAGAGAATATGTATATTCAAAAGTCATAAGTAATCAGGTCAATACATAGGAAAGTAATAAAAATACGCAAATTTTCTAATGGCAACATGTTAAACTTGCCAGTATCAGATGCTGTCAAGAATATTTGGAAATGGTAATCTTGAAAGTTTACTGCTTAGAATGGAAACTGTTACAATTACTTTGGAAAGAATTTGACAAGGGTATATACATAAATACATATATATATATATATACATATATATATATAAAATCTCCACATATACATCTCTCCTAAATTCCACTTCTAGGAATAGGACTCTCCACTACACCGCTGACCCCCAAACCCCCAAAATTGATACAAAACAGATAGGTACAAGTAAGTTTTACAATGATATTGATTTAATCACAAAATTATACATTACTTAAATGTTCATCAATAATAGAATAAATTAGATAGTACTATATAAATAAGTGCAGGATTACAAAATGGGGACAAATAAATGAGAGCTGTATCTATCAAATGGACATTAAAAAATAGGCCACAGTAAGATATGCAAATGTATTTATATAAAATTTTTAAAATTTCCAAAACATTGCTTTTAGATATATCTAACTACATAATAAAGCCCCAGAACAAACATGAGAATCAGAACCATGGTCCGTAGCAAATATTTTAAATTTTATTTTTATTTTACTTTATTTTTTAAAAAGATTTTATTTATTTATTTGATAAAGTGAGAGAACGAGCAAGCACAAGCAAAAGGAGTGGGAGAGTGAGAAGCAGGCTCCCCATTAAGCAGGGAACCCAAGGCAGAACTCTATTCCAGGGCCCTGGGATCATGACCTGAGCCGAAGGTAGATGCTTGACCAACTGAGTCACCCAGGTGCTCCAGAAGCAAATATTTTTAAACAATAAAATTTGTTAAAGCCAAGTAGTGAGTTTACAAGTATTTGTTAAAGGTATTTTTAGAGTTAATTTTTCCTAGTATGTCATAATTTTGAAATTCAATAGAAAAAGCAAAATAAAGGTGACTTTACTTGACTGATTGATAAGTGTATTTTAGATGCACGAGATGGAAGAGTACTGGAAAGGACTGTATCTTGTAGATAAGACAGGCTTGTGTCAATTACTTATAAGATTAAAAACACTAAGAGGTCATTTAAGTGAAATATCAATCATGTGACTAAGGACATGGATTTTGAAAAGTCTTTGGGACAACTCAAGCTCACCAAAAATACAATTTTATAAACTGAACAAACGTAAGCTCCTATAAATCAGCACTGAGAGAGTGTTCAGTATAACTGAATTCTGTTATGGTTTCATGCTTCGAGGACTTTGAAGAAAAGCTTTTATTTCAGTTTCCATGTTCCTATCCATTAAAAGCAAAACAAATTTAAAGTCTTTGTTGCAAATCCTAATGCCAGACTATCAAGAGGACTGATTCAGAAAAAATAAGATTTAACTACACATGAGTCAATATTTTAAAACACAATAATAAAATCTGTATTATTACTTTCTTTTACTTTATGCTTTTTGAAAAGAACTGTTTAAAAGTGTACATTTTCTTCACAATTGATCTTCTGATTTCCCAACAAAAAGAAAAATTTATTCTAGAATTACCATCTGAATTAAAAACTTCCAGATAAATAAATTATACTACCTGATCACTCACTGACTTTTAATGCTTAACATTGCATGTATACAACTTAAACTTACCCACTAACAAAACCCTAAATTCTATCTTTAGACAATGTCTTCTAATAGTACTTCTATCTTAATCTTATTTGAAATATTTAAAATTTTATTTTATTTTTAATTTTATTTATTGATCTGGCAGAGAGAGACACAGCCAGAGAGGGAACACAAGCATGGGGGTAGTGGGAGAGGGAGAAGCAGGCTTCCCGCTGAGCAGGGAGCCCAATGCAGGGCTTGATCCCAAGACCCTGGGATCTGACCTGAGTCGAAGGCAACCACTTAACAACTGAATCACCCAGGTGCCCCAGAAAATTTGAAGTAAATTTTGTATGTTAAATATCCTAAGATGACATGTATTTTCAATACAAAGTGAACAAAGCAAAGAAATATTGATGGTTATTTAATAAAGAACACTTAGACTTATGACATTGAATCTATCAATAAACAAAAATTTCCAGGGACCTACCTCCAGTATTTAAAATAATTATAAAAGATTTAGAATATAACTCTAAGAATATCAGCCAATTAGAGTTCAGGGTGCTAAGCCCAAGTGGTAAAGCCTAGAGCCTTTCTCCATTGCTAATTAAGAAAATGCCCGACTTATTAAAAAAAAAGTCTATGCTTCTTGTCTAATCATTGGCATCCACTTATAGAATTGTAGTTGTGTTAGGCATAAGTTAACAAAATACTGCAGCCTTTTATCAAGGAATGAATACTCATTGCAATTAGGGGAGAAGAGAGGGCACAGATGGTTGTTCAGAGTGACACGTCTAGAACCAAAGACTGCAAGGAAGGTTCCATTTAAGGCCACAAAGGAAGGCCTTTTGTAGGTACTGGAGGGAGGAATGTTTGTTGTGGAAGGAACTTCATGCTAACAGTTTACATCTCAAATACTGTGTAACAAAGCAGGATTATTCTTGAGTCAATATTAGAAAACCTTCATGATTCACCCTGAGAACTGAAGATAACTATTGGTGACCAGTCCTGACTCGGGGAGACATAGTCACCTCATCTGCCTTCACCAGAGCCACCATGTCACTGCTGGCAAACTCGTCTCTCTCTATTTAAAGACACAATGTTATCATTGGCAGAATTATTGATGACTGGAAAAAAAAAATACTACTCCCAGAAAAGCCCAAATAGACTGACCACTCATTCAGTCCAGCAGTAATGGAGAACGATGCTCCAGTCAACAGCACGGAAGGACAGATTGTAGAGACAGCCCAAAGTCAAGAGAAAAGCATGAAGAATGCAATTCAACTCTCATGCTCTAAAGAACTCAAGTATAGAGAGAAGTACATAATATCACAGGCACGCAAATTGAACAGATAACCATGTTTTGCCGTATTTGAGTTAGAGCTGTCTCATTCAAAACAAAATAAAACAAAACGAAACAAAACCCAAAACCCACAGAGTTCAAGGCCCATCCCAAACCCTTCATTGTCATTAATTTTCACAATTCCAATACGGTCTCTACACCAGCAGTGCACGTACTCATGCGTATCCTACTCCTAATTTTTCTTTTCATGGATTTTAATGACATATTAGAATCAGTAAATAAAATAACAATCGTCTGAAATAAGAAACATGGGTTCTTAGAAAAACACAAATTTGTTTAAAAGAAGAACGGGGTGGGGGGCGCCTGGGTGGCTCAGTGGGTTAAAGCCTCTGCCTTTGGCTCGGGTCGTGATCCTGGGGTCCTGGGATCGAGCCCCGCATTGGGCTTTCTGCTTAACGGGGAGCCTGCTTCCCCCTCTTTCTCTGCCTGCCTCTCTGCCTACTTGTGATCTCTGTCTGTCAAATAAAAAAATATATATATCTTAAAAGGAGGATGAGAAGGAAGAGGACAGGAAAGAGGAAGGAAGAAAGCATTTGACAATTGACACACTGATGGGTGGCTTCTGGGTATAATGGAAAATGTGTCCATCTTAGAGGCCTGCCCAAACATCTACACTTCAGAATTCTTCCCTCTACAAACTATTTTAGGTCTCCAAAACTGAGAAGAGAGATCCAAAGACAGAGAAGAAATGCAGATTTTTTTTTTTTTAATTTAAGAAAGGAGATAGAAGAAAGCTTTAAATCTCAAGGTTTGGAAAGGATCTAATTAGATAGAGGTTTGAAGTTTAGCTATACTATTCTTTTAAAATGACCACAAACTTTGGGCTACAGATAGGTTCCCTTCCCGGAATCAATGTAAACTTTATGGCAACAATTCTAGCAAGTTAAAAGTTGTTCAGAATGTTTTGAGTTTATATGACAATATTTAGTCCCAGTCATACCCAAGCCCCAGGGATTGAAGAGCAGGGAGGGAAAAAAAAAAAAAAAAAGTCATTCTCTGGGGACAGATATCTACATTGCAAAGGGCTAATGCCGATGAGAGTAAGGTCCCACAGTCAAGTGTTATTCAGGAAATCCCTCTCCTCATCACCACCTTACAGAAACCTCACATGACTGACCATCTCATTAAAATATGTAATGATGAAGGATGACTGAAATTACTAAAGCAAAATATCTCACTGAAGTACGAAAGTTGCTTAGATACTTGAAAATGATACGATACTGGGCCTGTTGATAGGCTCTCATTACATTACTAAGATACCGCTTATGAGAAAATCAATTACTTGAGCAAGGAGGACAAATACGAACAAAATTTATAAACTTGAATTAGTGAACAGAGATTTTTGCATTGCACATTAAAGTCCAAGATATATTTTTTCTTTACTAGAAAGATTGTTGTCCCAAGGGGTAGAATTTGGGCGTTGTTTACTGGGTGCTCTTTCCTGGGCTCGACAAAAACCTGTGGATGAAGATTTTCTTGAACATTTTGGTTGGTATTATGGGCTCAGTTGTGTGCCCCTCAAATTCATATGCTGAAGTCTTAACCCCCAGAATGCCAGAATGTGACTGTATTTGGAGAGAGGTCATTAAAGAGGTAGTTAAGATTAAATGTCATTGGGTTGGGTGTCCAATTCCAATATGACCAGTGTTGAAAGAAGAGGAGAGTGGGACACACACGCAGATGAACAGCTATGTGAGGACACAGGGAATTGGCCAACTACATGGTGAGGAGAGAGGCCTGAGAAGAAACTGACCCTGCCACACCCTAATCTCAGATATCTAGCCTCCAGAACTATAAGAAAATAGATTTCTGGTATTGAAACCACCTGGTCTGGGTTACTGTAGCCTTTGTAAACTAACACAGTTAATACCTAATACCTTTGGGTTTTACGGTTTGTGGCCACGTAACCATCTCTACAAGTCAGCTACAGATCACATGCAACTTCTTTCTGTGTCTTAATACCAATGAATCTAGAAAAGTTGCAATCTCCGTTGTTATTAAGGACTAAAATGATATTTTTATTAGAAGACTTTCCCAGATAGCTAGAAATACATGCTAACACTAAATTCTAGTTCTTCCTTCAATCCTCAAAAAGGGATGATTGGAATAAATTTTTTAAAAATCCTGTACCTAATATGAACCCTGTTCTACTTGGTCATTGCTAAGAAATGATATAGATTCATTCTAGGTAATGACTCCTTCTTAATTAACTGCCTGCCGTCTTATCTAAGGTTGGTTGGTTGATTTGCTGTTCGTTTGTTTTAAGCAGGAACAGAACTACCTGAAAAATAATTTTTAACTGACTGATAAAGGAGTAATTCATTATGAATCATATTATTTACAAAGTCATTTTTAAAACATTCTTAGGTAGGGTTAATTTGACATCTCGTTATTGAGCACTTACTGTTCGCTCTGGCATTCTCTTGTAGGTGCTGGAGATCTACTGAGCAAAATACACTTGCCCCATGAAGCTTAAACTCTAGTGAAGATACACAGTTCGCCATCGTGGTGCTATGAGCACTTAAGGGCATGAGTTTACTTGATTGCGAAGTCTAGGGCAGGGGTCTGCCAATTTCTTTTTTTGTAAAGGGCCAGATGGTAAGTATTTTAGGCTTTGGTGCCACACAGAATATTGTAACTACTCGACTCTGTCATTACATAGCAAACGTGGCCATAGACAGTGTGTAAACAAAAGACTTTATTTATGGGCACTGAACTTAGAATTTCTTTTACTTTTCATATATCATGAAGTGTTTATTTTTTGGTCCTTTCCCCAACTATTTAAAAATGTAAAGCTCATTCTTGCTGAAGGTCACAGCTAGGGCATTGCAGAAGACTTTTACGGATGGGAACCTGATGGAGGCGATGAGGAAACAAAACCAGACAAAGGCGGAGTGGGTGCGGCGAGGAGGGAGTGCCCCCCCTAGGTACCGTGCCCTGCGAGCCCTAGAAAACCGCGTGAAGAGAGCTTGCCCTTTGTAGAAGCTGTCTAACCTCAACACAGGCAGCCCAGGGGATACATAAGAGGAGAAACTTCCTGTCTCTCTCAAATCACACAACATATGTGTGCACCTACTCTGCCTACCAGGAAGACTGGACTGACTCTTTACGTAAGCTGTGTGTAATTATCACTTTACTCCCTCCGCCTGAAGGCCTGGGAAAGCAGCAAATGATTCCCTTATTCTCTTGCTACTTTGATGAAGCAATCACATGAATGCAGAAGAAAAAAAGAAAACGAGATCACAAGCGTGTGTTTATTTAGCAATGCTTTGACAGTAAGTTCTAGATGTTCTTTAGCTCCAGTGGTATAACTTCGTGTGTGTGTGTGTGTGTGTGTGTGTGTGACACTGGACAACTCCCTTCACTTCTTACACACACCCATTTGTACCTACTAAGTAAAATTACTACCTACCATCAAACCGAACCATAGCGACCCTTAAAGAACACAAAATATTTTGTCATGCATATCACAATAAAATCTCCAATTTTAGAGCAATTAGATGACTATGTCACTAAGATCAGGTATTAATACTGTCCAAAGACTATGTCCCTAATCCAAATTATGACTTTTAAACAATTTACTGGGTTTATTATTACACATTTGAAAATAAGATACAGTTTTCACTATTTGGTGGCTGCCCAAACAAACGTGCCGTGATATTTTAGAAAGGAAGCTATGGTTGTTTTGTTTTGTTTCTTTAACTGCTGTGGAAAAGAAAGTAGATTTATTTACTTTCTAGCAGCATTCGACTTTACTCAGTATCAAATTTATCCTATGTGCTAAAATGTAATGATAACGTGGCAAAAAGAGAGCATATGTTTGGCCCTGGGTTCAATGTTTGAGTGCAGATGCGGCAAAAAGTTTTTCCTGGTAACCAGACCAACACTGTGTGTCTGCCACACTGTTATACCACAGTCACTAAGGTGTTACAGGGCTGTTGAGGGTTTGAATCCACATTGGTTAGTAAATAAATAAACAGTCCTTCTGCTCATTAGGAAACCATCCAAAGCCAGGGAGAGAGAATCAGGTTCCTAATTTCCTAATTTATGAGTCAGCCACTTACAAAAAAAAAAAAAGAAAGAAATAAAGAAAGAAAGAGGCAAAGCTAACACAGTCATTCATGTAGCCTTTCCCCATACTGATCTTTTTGGAAAAATAAATTCCTGCAGGAGTACTCAGAATCACTACTAGTAAGTTCTATTACACTGTCAGACTTAGGAGAAATGAAAGCCTCCCTGGGACTTCAAACATGAGACCGAAGAAATGATTATGGCAAATTGTTGTTCCTAATTAATTAAGATGATTTATATGACATGCTGTGTAATTGAAAAACGCAAAGCGAAAAAGAAAAGTCCCAGTAGTAAAGGAGCTTCATATTCAAGATAAATAGCATCAAACCGGAAGAATGGGCTCCATTAACGAGTTCTCCAAAGTCAGCCTTCAATTTAGTCTTCATTGTTGGCAAGATACTGACCAATGGATAGTGATTTTCCAGAAAATGATGGAACACAATAATGAAATTCTACAACAAAAATCCTCAGATTGGACGTCATGCTCTTGACCACAAGATAGTTGAGAAGACGCAATCTCTTTTGCTTTTAATTCTCAAAAGCAAGAGTTTGCTTTAAGGGTTTAAAATTCCACATTAAAATAACCTTTTATTCTAATCTCATTGTCTCTTTTGCTCCTGGTTCCCTCCCTTCACCTCTCCTCCTGCCCCCTCCAATTTTGATCCACTCTGGTCTCTTGGCATTGTTCTGACATTTGCTTGGCAGAACATAAAACAACAAATATGTTCAATTTGAGTGGTTTCCTGCAATGTTATTCTATCAAACTGGCAATTTCCGAAAGGATTTAGAAAGGAGTGTACAATTCCTCAGACACCGGGGAGGTCCGTCAGTGATTGCCAAAGCAGTCCTTGCTTCTAGTGGGTCCTAATATCTGAGCATATAAAAACATCCCTTTTTCTTAGGTTTATTTTTTAGCTTAACATCAAGCAGACTTCAGACACCGTCTAAGTAGCCTGAGAGCACTATATTTAGCTCCTCGAAACTTAAAAGGACTTTAGGGTATTTTGGTATGCATGGTGCATGGAGACGCATTTTTCTTCCCAGCAGTCATGTAAGGTAGTGAAATGTTAATCAAGATGTTTAAATTATATCTAATGGATTGATGGCCTCACATAGGGACCAGATGCAAAATTCATTAAAACAGGTTCCATTGATTCCCTGTATAGTCATTTCCTTCTCCCCTACCCAGCATTTGCTATTTCCAAGATGGTGGCAGATTTGGAAATTTTATGATTCGATTGTGGTTTGGCTTGGATTCAAATTATAGATTCTGAATTTGATCAAATTAGACATCTAATGCCCCAGGCAGAAGAGTGCATGCCTACGTCAATGGTGGCAAGATGTACTATAGCACAAGCTTGAGACAGAATCTTGCAAATTCTTAGGGTTCATGATACGATACTTCATGCTCACGAAGTACCTGGGCCCTAAAACCATAATAAGTTAGTATGACTCATCACATATTACTGTTTCAGGTCTTGGAAGGCTGGAATCTTCTGATCTAGCATCATGGACTTCCTGTGAGCTAATGCATTTGTGTTGACCAGTGTGTATAGCAAACAAATTGCTTACCAGCCATCCTCTGCAGAAGTAACTTAAATGCTAAGTACCTGTGACCCGTGGGACTCCTCCTCCTCTGCCGTAGTTGGCTACATTCACTGCCGTTCCACGTCAGCTTCTGGCACTGGGTTGAAAGATTCTGCAGGGTACTTCTTGCTTTAAAACCAGAGAAATGAGTTTATGGATTCCTGCTCAGAGGCTATTTCAATACACAAACCCTTACATTTTTATCTTTGATTAAAAAAAACCATTTCATTTTATTCTCTTTACACAGACCATCTACTATTCTGAAATAAGCCTGGGGACTTCCAAAACAACCTTTAGGCTTCGTGCTGTGCAACAACATGGCCTTTTGGCAAAACATCCTAGGCATTGTCCTAACTCGTGCATTATCAACAGCAGTCAAACCCTTGGCTCTGGAAGGGCCCCTCTAAGTTTGTCCTCTCCTAAACTTCTGAAGACTTGGTGCTCCTGGAGCAGAGAGAAGGACGCTGTGCGTTATGGCCTTGGCCTCCAGCTGTCCTCTCGTGCATGACTCCCAAGTCCAGTTTTCCTTGGATTTAAGAAGAAGTCTCTGAACAAAATGTGTTTTGGGAGAAATGTGCAGAGAGCACTTGGTTCTCTGGGGTCAGCTTGGAAGTTCGTGCACTTGAAAAAGTCATGCAACCTCTCGAGCCTTCCATTTATTGGATTACTCAAGTGAGAAGTTACATACAGTCCATGACTGAAAAACAGGAACAGTGACTGGATTCATATGCCAAAAACTGAAAAAAAAATTGAGTTAATAGCATAAGTATTGTGGAAATGCAGAGGGTGGTCAACTCAAGTTGTTTAATCATTCCCTCAAAGAGGAATAATATTCTCCTTGCCGCTGCGATAACTTTGCAGCAATCACTTTATTGTATGCGTGTTAATCCAAAGATTATACTGGGCATTGGGGATTTCACCTCTGCGTTTGGTATGAACGAGGCCTTAAAGACCCACGTGCTCTGGAGAACTCTCTTAACTGCTCTGGGACTCACCTGCTCTCTACCTTGAAAGACAGAAAGGGAAGATTGATTTCATGATCTCTAAGACCTCTTCCACTCTCTTATTCCATAAATAAGTTCTATCCCTGGGGTGCCAGGTTGGCTCAGTCAGTTAAGCATCTGCCTTCAGCTCAGGTCCTGATCCCAGGGTCCTGGGGTCAAATCCCGCATCAGGCTCCCTGCTCAGTGGCGGCGGGCTCAACTCCCTCTCTCTCCATTCATGCCCTCTGTAGCTATCTCTGACTCTCTCTCTCTCTCAAATAAATAAATAAAATCTTTTTTAAAAAAATGGGTCCTATCCCCATCCTGGTGTCTTTAGAAAAGTTAAGGAAAGTAAACATAAGATAAGTAGGAGCTGGGTTTTCTCGTTGGTATGGCAAAGTTTTGCCTCAAACCTGGAAACAGGAAATCTTAGGATTAGATAATAGGAAAACAAGTAATTGTATATATGATCTTTCCTTAAGGTGTGCATTTTCAGTAAGACATGTAAGTCTTCTATTAGAGAATTTTTTTTTAAAGATTTTATTTATTTATTTGTCAGAAAGAGAGAGAGCGAGTGCTTTATGACAAGCTGGGGCGTGGCAGGCAGGGGAGAAGCAGGCTCCCTCTGAGCAAATTGCTCGACCTGAGCTGAAGGCAGACCCTTTACTGACTGAGCCACCCAGACCCCCCTCTGCTGGAGGACTTTCGCTGTCAAATACATGGCTACTGACTTCTCAGTGTATCCTGAAGTCTCTGGCCTTTTAAATATACCTCTCTCTGCTGTTTTTAGTATCTAACTATCCAACTTCACTCAGCACCAGCTGATGTGCCTCCGTTCCTGTCAGAACCTCTGTAACAGATAGGGTTACTAGTCTAAGGAAAAGATGAAATAACAATACTATTTTGTCACATTTGACAACTCCATCTGGCATATTCCCTGCTGCCCCCAACACAGCTGTCCCCGCCCCCCTTCAAGCCCTTACGTCTATTTACTTCACTTCTCAGTGAGGTAAAGTTTGGTCTTTTCTTGGTCCAGTGGAGATAGCTGACAAGCCAGACTAATAGCTATACTTAGGAAATCAGATAACATCATTGTAACAGGGGATGGAGGCTTCAAGTCTACAGTTTTATTAAATCCCCAAATTGCGTCCCAGTTACAGTATCTCTGGTTTGTGTTTTATGCATCTTAAATCCATCCCAAAACTTTAATAAGAAAAGCATGCTTTTATTAAAACAATATTGAAATTGTCTATCCTTTTATGTGTTTACTTTCTTAGAATCTCTGAGTTTGATTTTTGTGACGAAAAGGTCTTGTTTCATTTTTTATAAGAAACACAAGAAATATCTCATATATATGAATCATGTAGTATGATTCACATTTTAAATAAATTCATTTTCAGAAAAGATTTAAAACAGAGCATTTGTAACTATAAATTTTCAGAGGAAAGAGTTTTCGAATATTATAAGTATCATATATATTTGAATACATATATAAAAATATATTTGTATATGTTTGTGTCCGTGTGTCTTGTTTTCAATAGAAAAAAATAGCTGGATTGTTTTAATCAAGAATTTGAATCAATAAACTTGAGAAATCAAGATCACAATTATAACATTCTCACAAAATTATCCTCTCATTTAGGGAAAAATAACTTTTCTTAAATGTCTCTATTTGTCAAGAGGCTTGTCTTAAAATTGAATGTACATAGTTCAGTGATTAAAGTATAGCTCTTTCTATTGTAAAACTTGTCATTATTATAAAAAGTTAGCAAAGAAATTAATAAAATAAACAATATTTGTTGAATTCTATACATTTTCAAATATCTATGATATATTGGCAAGTGATGTATATTCAGTGATAGTACTTATCATGTAGGCATTTTGTCAACAATGTCCTCAATTAGATTGTATACATAGGAATTTATAGTTCACAGAAATGAATTCTGATTAACCTACCAGTGTTTGAAAAAAAAAATTTTTTTCTCAAAAGGGCTAAAAACCATTAATGCACAAGATGTCATTTCCTTTAAAAAACTCCCTATAAGAGCTATCTGACTCAGAAATAACAACCGACCTTCTGATTCGTGTATAATATTTAATGCTTACACAAATTTTGCCAATTAACCTTTGTCTTGGAATCAAATCTGAATTGTAAGATTTGCTGTGAATCTTTCCCGAGAGCAATAAAATGAGACTGTTTAAACATGCAGAAAAAAGTAGAAATGGGATAAATATATAAATTCTTCCCAATGTGATTGAAGACGTAAAGCATGTGTAAGACATCATAATTGTTAAATAATACAGTCCTTTAAATGACAGATCTGAAAGTCTGAGAATCACTTATCCTCCTATTGTTAATCTAGTTTCATTCATTCAGGCAAATCCATTTCTGGAGTCCCTTCTATCTGTTAAACACAACACCAGACACTGTGGATATGTAGAAAAATAAAGTAGGGACTTCTACTTCTCTCTGGGAAGTTACAATAACTATAACAGTATGTATCAAAAGCAGAATTACACAGAGGCTAAAACAGTGGCTGTAAGGGGAAAAGGGCAGCAGCCAACCACAGTGTTTGACAACGTGAACGCGGAGCCCAACCGCACGGGCTCATCTCCCAGCTCTGCCATTCGTTACCTGTGTTACTAACTGCTCTATGCCTCATCTGCAAAACTGGGAATGATGGTAACAGGAATGGTCTCCTAGGGTAGTAATGATGGAAAAATGAGTTAGTATTTGTAAAGTACTTTGAGTTCTACCTGGCACATATTAAGCAGGATACAAGTGTTTGTGAAATAAGCCCTGTGGTTTGGGAAAATGGTTAGAAGAAACTATTTCGAGCTCTGTTTCATTTTTTATGGTGAAAAAAGAAACATGTTATCCAGACCATGTACTTACTCCTAGGACCTAAGAATCTACCCATAAAAGAGGAATTCTTCCATTTAGCCCAGAAATCCTACATGTGGCAATCCCACGTGGAATTATGTTGATGAAAATCAGATTGCTTTAAGTTTCATAACTATATGAATGCTCCTTCTATAGCCAACTTTCTAAATTCTTGGGCCCTAATTTTTAAAATAGACGCCGAAGGGAAGAAACTGTTAGTCAACGCTTACGGAAATGTGTTCAGAACGTGGACTGTGTCTACACTCTTCGCAGAACTCTGGGCTGAGGAATTCCTACAGAATCAGATCAGCTCCTCTGAGCTAGTATTGCAGATATATCAAAAACTTGACACCCACCTTCCCTAGGTTGGTTAACTCTCCAACCCAAAATGGTCTCTTTAATAAAACTAAGTGAGAAATTCTGAATGCTAGGTAAACTCCAAACTCACCTCTTCCCCAGAGTGCATCCTGGTCACAGTCGCAACTGTCTGTCCCTTAGGGCCCTTCTGTGGTCATGAGAGAATTTCTCTGCAGGGAAGCAGAACTGGAAGGAAAGAACAACTTTTCAGAATATTGAAGAGCAGTAGATCATTCTCTACTTTCCCTTACAGTTCTCATGTTTTCATTACCACTTTGCAATAGGGGAATCTCCTTTATGTTATCTTCAGCTGTAACATCTAGAGATTTGGTATTTCCACAGTTAAAACATAAAATGGTTCTAATATTATGTACTAGATAGATTTCAAACATGACTGAATGTTATACAAGCCTCTCCTGAATACAGGCATCTCTTCCACTCTAGAGCCCTGCCTCTCCTCACTGACTAAGGATGATTAAAAATGGCCACATGTGCTTTGGCCCTTCTCCAGTCAAAGCTAGAGCCCATGTCCCCTCCCCTATATCTGGACTGGTCTGCAGCTCCTTCAGCCTGAGTGGGGTGGAAATCTCACTGGGGTAGTTTCCAAGGACAGGCCTTATGAAATTCATAGCTTTCACTTCCTGTCTCTTGGAACTCCAGCTAAATGGGAAACTGCCATAAAATGTATGATTGTCCCGAGACCACCATTCTGTCAGAGAAGCCCAGCTAACCATGTGGAATGACCATGTGGACAGGGAGTTGTCTAACTAGAGTCTGTCCATTCTAGCCATTCCAGCCCAGGAACCAGACTGTAAGGTAAGGAGTCTCCAGATGAATCCAGCCCCAGTCACCATCTTGCTGCAAGTGCATGAAAACCTCCAGCCGCGCCAGTCAATCTCCATAATCGTGAGAGATAATGATAAGCTGTGGTTTTAAGCACTTAGTCTTGGGGTAGTTTTTCACAGAGCGATAGATAACCAAACTAGCCCCGGGAACATCCCTGCGCCCCTATCAAATCCAAATTACTTGAAGTTACCCTAGCACTCTGAGTTGCTTTTAAATAGCTTTTCCGTCTACTCTTCCCTCTTCTTAGAGAGTTCCTGATTCAAACATCAAGATTCAGTATAACCATTATACCCTGTAAACTTTCCTTTCACTCATCGCCTGCAAATGTAACCCTAGGCCAACTTTATGGATGTATGAATGCAGGCATGTATGTATTTAACAAACACAGCATTTTGTTCAAGTATTTAACCCACTTAGTCCCTATGTTACCCTCATTTTACGGATGAGAAAACAGAAGGCTCAAAAGTTAAGGAACTTGGCCAAGATCAGACGGATAGTCATTGGCAGAACCATGACTCAAACCCAGAGAGTCAGACTCTGGATTTTGTGCCTGTAACTACCACAAGATGCCTCTACCTAGACTCTGTGTGTGTGTGTGTGTGTGTGTGTGTGTGTGTGTGTGTGTGTGTATTTGAGCAAAGATATCGTCCTTCTTATTTCCCACTATTTCCTCAGAATCCAGAGTATCCCCTGATGCATAGCAGGGCTTAGTAAATATTTTCTCCAAAGACGTGGGTAAATGTGCTTTTTTTCTGCATCTCTACTGTGGACACAAATGGAATCCGCCCATTCTGATGATGACCAGTCCTTTGCTTCATGACCACTCCCTAGAGTTATAGCAACAGTGTAACCCAAGTCTATCAGCATAACCCCACCCTTTTGTTTATTTATTGGTGCCTGAGTATATCTGAGTTCCTAAAAGCATCCTGTAACTAATGAAGGGCACTGTTTCCTGCTTACTTACTATTTCCTAATAATTTTCTAAAAAAAAAAATGGTCAAATTCTAAATTGTATTAAAATTGATATTATGATGCTTGAAGCCAGTATTAACTATGGTGGTAGTTATGTGGGGATTGCAGAGGTCCTTCAGAGTTTCCTAAAAGTTAGAGAAAACTTTAATGAAATTGAGGATTCTTGGTAAGTCTTTCTTTTCTTTCTTTCTTTCTTTCTTTCTTTCTTTCTTTCTTTCTTTCTTTCTTTCTCTCTCTCTCTCTTTCTTTCTTTCTTTCTTTCTTTCTTTCTCTCTTTCTTTCTAAATAAAATCAATGACTTTCTTTCTCTATCTCATCCATCAGCTTACCTTTCTTCCCACGTCATTTCTTCCTCTATACATCCCTATTGCATTCACTTCTCTCCCCTCCAACTCTCTCTTTTCTTTGCCAGCACATTTCAGAAAATATTTGATACGGGTCATCATATACCCTTGTTCTCTTGCTAGTAATCTCACCTATTAATTTCATTGCATTTTCTTTATCCTTCCTAGCACTGCTGCAGGTGGGGTCCCTATTCTTTCTTACCTAGCCCTCACAGTAACCTCACACCCCTGTATCCCACTCTCCCTGCTCTAGCCTCACACCTACCCTGTGACCAAAGCAATGTCTCCATGGCAAGGAGCTGATTTCATTATATTCTGTGCTAGGATTTGTTTCCTTCATAGTGCTTGCTCAGTCCATATTTGACTCAGAAATAGATATTTTCTAGATAGAAGCCATATCTTTGAATTGTTTAACAATGGAAATAATTGTCTGGTAGTCACCATTAATGGGATCTATAAAGTATGAAGCATTCCATTTATAAAATATCACATAAAGGAAGGAAGTACATGACTTATTTGTGTGAAAAGCTTAACTACATTCAGTTAAATATCTGCTTCAGACTAATGTCTTCTATAGTTTATAAAGGAGGTATTGGGTTAGAAGGGCTATTTTGTTTTGCCTGGTCAATAGCATTGCTTCAGCTCCTAGAATTTAGTATCATAATCATCTTTCCCTCAGGGGAAAATGATGCCCACATTTTTTGTGTGCACAGAAGATACTATCCCCATGAGTTCTTGGAGTCAGTTCTGGTGTCCCCAAATGTCTGGAGCAAGTGTTTTTGGAACTGATAAAAAAAATCTGCCGAAACCTCCTCTTATGACTGATGCAGATTGTTTCTCAGTTTAAAAAAAAAAAAAAAAAAGCAAACTAAAAAAGAATTTTAGACTTAGAAAGAGGTAGCATAGTTCAAGAGTTCCCTTAGATCCCTCACTTGGCTCCCCCTCAAGCAAAGATCTTACATGCTCACAGTAAAACTCTGAAGAACAGGGTATGAACATCAGTAGGATATTATTAAATAAGCAACAGTTTCCATTTGAATTTCACCAGGTTTCACTAATGTTCTTTTTTCTGTCCCAGGAACCTACCCAGAATTTTCCATTGCGTGTAGGTGCTGTGTCACCTAACCCCGTGTCTGTAATAGTTTCCCAGTCTTTCCTTATCTTTCATGACCTTCACACTTGAAAACAGTGACCACTTATTTTATAGACTGTCCTTCCATTTTATTTGTCCGCTGTGTTCTCATGTTTGGACAGAGGCTATGTAATTTGAGCGAGAATGTTAAAGAAAATTTCGTGCTTCCTCCTTAGTGCATCATATAAAGTGGTTCATGACGCTGATATACTGTGGTATTAATTGGATCATTTGATAAAGTTAATGTCTTCCAGGTGTCTCCACTGGCTAGTTACTATCTTCCCCAATTTTTGATCAACCTGAAAACCAGACAGTTTTGGTTAAAAGGGCACATGTGTATATCTGAAACTAATGTAACACTGTATATTAACTGTACTGGAATTAAAATAAAATGAAATTTTGAAAAGGGCACATGTTTGAGGTTAAGCAGATCTGGATGCAAATCCTGGCTCTGTCATCTTCTGTTTGTGAGATATTAGAATACAGGATCTTGAATCTCATTCTGGGTCTCAGCTTCCTTGGCTGTGAAATGGGGATTCTACCAATACCCTTCTGTTGAGAAAAATGTGAATCCCAGTTCACAATGTGGGATGTAGAAAAAAATGCCAATTTCCTATTTTCCTTTAAATATACTTGAATCTGCAACAGTCCCAGGGTGCAACAGAGCCCCCAAGCAATATGACAGCCACATCGGTCACTCGTCCACACTGGTTACCTTGGAGCTACATGCTCTTCCAGCTCAAGGAGAGCTTTCAGGTTCGGTGGCCCAGCTGCATTAAGCTTTACTTTATTTGTGCTCATTTCTGGTGAGGCAGAGAGCTGTTATGTTTGGGAGAATTTACTCACTCTTAGGTCATTAACATTTCCAGGGCTTTTTGTAAAGGTGGTATGAGGATTTGCAATGCTCTGTGGATCCACCAATATGATTAGGGAAAAGGCCTACCTTCTTTTCTATTTTTCCCCATCAAAGGTATGTGCTTGTGTCTCTCCCAGACACCTGAAACAATTGAGGAAGTTAGATTTTAACCAAAGTTTCTAGCTTCTACTCTGCAAGTATCCCAGAGGTAAAGAATGCAACCTCTGGAGAATCTGGACAAAACCCCTCAACGAATAGCTCAAAATGTGACTATGACACAATATCCTGTTACATAGTTGTGCAAGTATCTTGGCTGAACCTAGACTCCCCACCCCCCAGATGTTGGAAGATATGCATGTATCCAGAAAAGCAAAAAAGCTAGTTTTAAAGGTAACACAGTGTTTCTCTTTTGTTTTGTTTCTATTGAGGTGGATTCTTACACTAACTTCTGGGAGTAAATTGTTCCTTTATTTTAGAAAAAAAAATTTGCATGGGCCTTTTGGTTATGCAAAGATAACACACAACTTTATTCTGGAATGAATAGGCTTATGACAATGTGCTTCCAAAAGCCAAATAGCACTACTTCATATAAAAACATCATCTTCCAGGTAGACAATGCTGAATTTTGGGAGGTAGTTTATTTTAGGAAAATGTAACTTTTCCAAATATGGATTTACAATGAATTGACTCCAGAATATAATCCTTATTCCTTGAGAGTTCTGTGCCTTTGATCTTGTTTAAGTTCTAGAGTGGAGTAGATGATCAGACTCCTGAGAACAGTTTTAGACAACTACCGAATGACACAGAGACTTGACCGCCCCCCACATACTGGGGGGGGGGGGGAAGGTACATTCAACAGAACTGCTGAAGTTGAATAATATACAATACGCTCAAGATGTACACATGGTAGATAACTGTTTTGTAAGCAGTTCAAAGGTAAGATGATACCCCTACGGATGCCTTTCCCTTGAAACAATTGGATAGTTTCACTGTAAAACATTCCAGAGGATATCTGTCCTGAGAGAACATAGTGATTTGATAGGCAGACTCTGGACTGGTAAAGGTAGAAATGTTCCTTTCTTCCTTCAAGTTTGAGAAATAGATGGTCCCTGGCAGAGAAATGGAGTAAGGGAGATGCATTTGAGATCTCTATCATGGCAGAGGTGGTGGCAATGGGTGGCAACCCATCCTTACAACATGGTGGCAAGACCACATCTAGACAGGAGCATCCAGAAGGGGTCTTTGATGGACACACGTGGCCTGTAGACTCTGAGAAAAGCAATATCTGACAATCAGTTTCAAGATCCTTTTGTTCTCCTTAAGACTTTAAGCAATGGTTAGGTCTCAGCTACCATTCAGAAGGGTGAGCAAAAAGTTGGTGCACAAAATCAAGACCAGCTAGTATGGGGGGAAAGCAGCAGCAGACTGAGGGAAGTCAGGAAAGTCCTGACCCTACAGTGGAAGAAACAGTTGACTGAAGGGTGATTAACAATCAGGGCAAATATGGGGAACTTGTAGGCCTTCTCAAGCCAGAAATACTTGGCAGTTAGGAAAGAGGAAACCTGGTAAGACACTGTACTTTCCAGTGTCCTGTGTGATCAGGCTCAAACAACTGTGATATGAACATTAAAGAGTGACCTCAGAAACTAATAAAATGAGGCATACTTAGGTAAGATTAAAGTTACATAAACTTTTTGACATTAAATATTAGTTTGTTTTTCCTGACTTTCTTTTTTTTTTAATTTAAATTTAGTTAGCCAACATATAATATTACATCATTAGTTTTTGATGTAATGTTCAAGGACTGATCAGTTGCATATAATACCCAGTGCTCATCACACCACGTGCCCTCCTTAATGCCCATCACCTACTTACCCCATCCCTTCCTGACTTCCTAATAAGTAAGAGAATCTGGGAGAAATAGGGAAAAGACTTGAAATAGTCACAATGAAGTGGCTCATTTATGAGCTAACATTGAATTTTCATCCCATAGATCAGGTGCAACTTGGAAATGGTTGTGGAATATGGAGGGATATGATCTTTTCAGGCCACTGTAGACTGGAGGATTATAGCCAAACCTATGGATGATGCTTAAAATGATCTCAAAGCTCTCTCATGTTAAATGTTAAATGGTAAAATAAGAAGTGAGCAATGTAATCTCAATGTGAGAGAGGACATCTAAAAGGCTTCTGTTTTAATTCTGCCCTTTGGCCAAAAAATAAATCAATCTTGGCACACTTGCATTTTATAGAAAGAGCTTCATAGGTATTCACACAGTATTCATACAGCAAATAGTAAAAAAAAAAAAAAAAAAAAAAAGCTGGGCCCTATCTGGTGATTTCTGAGTAGATAGGAAGAGAAGGTGGCCTAAAGGCACATCTTCTAATGCAAGGCTTCCTAACTGTGCCTCTGCCTCTTTAGAACTTTCTTCTAATTTATGATTTGCAGATAAAATCTTCCATAAACTGAAGCCAAAGATTTTTTATCTTACTCTCCTAGTACGACCTGCTAATTTTTATTAAATTCTTTCTCCAGAGCAAGCGATTCTAAGCAATTTACATTCATTTTTCTCATTTAATCCTCTAGGTTCTATTATTATCCCCATTTTATGAAAAGGCGAATGATGCTTAGAGATTAAATCCATTCCCAAAGTCACACAATTTGCAGGTGTTAGAGTAATGTTTGGGACCCATGCTTTCTGACCACAAGATAACACACTTCATCTTCTTCTGAATGTTCTTCTTCTCCTTCTCTTCTTTCTCTGCTTTCCCAATTCAAGATAAATTTCTGAGCTCTAAGTCAAGGCCAAACTGACATAGTTTCAGTGAGAAGTGTTATTGTTCCTCCAGAATCCCCCAGGAGGTGGTTAATCTAATTGTCAAATCCATTAATTCACTAAAAATTGAATATTTAGTAGGGATTTGCCAAGACGGAATGCAGGGATTTGCCAAGACGGAATGCACTGGGACCCAGGGGAGATGGCACTGCTCTGTCTTAGGAAACTCATCGATGGGACAGGAGATGAGAGCTAAATAAATAACGTGCACAAGTGCGGGGGCGATCATAGACGTACACAGTGTACGGATGTGGAGTAGACTCTACCTTTACAGTGTCTCTGAGGAAGCTACAAGGACCTAAACATACGTAACAAAGCCCAATTCATCCATCATATATTAGTGGTTTCACAGGTAAAATAATTCCTGAACTAAATTTGCACGACGGACTACCCATCACACTCACATTCTCTCCTTTGGCAACTATGTGGACACGGTATATAAAATATCAAAGTCAGCTCACTCTATGGACAACCCCAGTACCCCCCTGCATGCACACATACACACACACACACACAATCCCCACAACCACTGTGCCTACGGCCATGGTGCCTTTATGATATTGATATCACAGCTCCTTGAAAGGTTCTGCATCTGTATTTGAACTGCCTTTCGTAGTTAGGATTATTTGAAAGAGACTTTCCTTGTCAGAACAGTGCCCAGACTCCGAGGCCCAATGAGCAGGAAATTGATCTCTTGGCGTCTGTCACAGAAGTATGAAGCTCTGCACGGTCGAGTGTCGTATTACGGGTCGCAGGTGCATTTCTGAGATGACGTGCTGATGGCCAGGGGGTGAGGAAGCCCTGTTCTCTTTTACAGCTGAAGACAGAAATGTCGCAAGGACAAGGAGGACGACTGGCATGCCTCACATTCTTCAGTGTTGAAAACAATCAAAGGTGGGGGAATGAGAGAAAAATCAAATTTCTACGAAGAGATGTCAGCAGTAAATTTAATGCAGGTGCAATATTCTTCAAACAAAGGACATTTTGTTTCTACCTTCTGTGGCTTCATGAAAACCTGCCCCTGCCTCCTCCCTGCTTTGTGTTTTTCTTTTTATCAGTGTAAGGTAGATTAAAATGCTGATATCCTTCCTTGGCAAAAGTATTTTTAATGTTCTTAGAACAACTGTTGAAGAAGTATTAACTTCCCCCCAAAACTTAGCTTCACTGGGTGTAAAGGAGATTTCTCTACCCTAAGGTTCAATTAGTTTGTTAAACTTTGTATTTTCCTGATTACCTCCATATATTACAGTGACATGGTTTTTTTACCATTTGTTTTTCCATGTATCTATGCAAAGAAAAATTTTTAAAAAAATGAAAACTAAACATTTACTTTACCTGGAATAGCAAATTTATAAATTAAAAAAATAATGAAATATTTCCATTTTTGAAATACAATTTCATTCATTTTTCAAAGCAGTTCAAACCAGTGGTTGGTTAATATATATTAACCAACCATTGCTGGTTAATATATATTTTATAAGAGACAGAAAATTGTAAGTTATTCCTCTTCCTTTATTTGGCTATCACAAGCAGAGAGATTGTAGAGCAATCAAGAAATCAAGAGGTATGACTTTCTGATTGGTTTTACTTAGTAATTGCTTAGAGATTTGGAGACTCTACTCGGCTAACAGTTTACTATAGAAGGATCTCCTACACATTAATGGAGCTTATGTTCAGATCTTACACAACTTTATGAGGCCTTAACAAGGAATCAGAGAGCATTTTAAATTTTCTTGTGTAGTGATTCACTTAACTGGGGACACATAAGTGATATACCATGGATGTCATGATGTTCTTACTCCAGGTGAACTGAGAAACTAGGCAGTAGGAAAAGTTCCTGTACGAGGACAGTTATCAGTAACTGAACTATAAATGGAAGCGATTGAAAATTATGATGCTATATCTGTAAAGTTCCTAAAACTTGCAAAAGTAAGACATTTCAATCCCAACTGGCTGCAACTTTTCATCCAACATCCCCTGGCAAGCTCGCAGTATCTACCCTTCTCACCTGAGTGACAATGGCATTTCGGGGGCTGGACAAGTTCAAGATACAACATTACGATTTGCAGTCATTTCTGTGTATAGTTAAGTCTTGCTAGCTGTCCTAGTGTAGGAACACTCCTACTGATTGCTGTGCCAGCTCACCTAAAGGAATAGCATGACAACATTTATAGCCTATCAATTAATGAGTGTCCATAACTAAATGAGTCACTGCATAAAAACATTTGAGATGCCCTCTAATCCTATAGTTCAAATATAACAAAAATTTGATATTTTTTGGAAACTGACCCAAACCCAGACATTAAAATTATATTACCAATACCAGGTTGTATAACTGAAATCATCATTTCTAAACTGTAAATGATGAAAAAAATTTTTTTTTATCAACCCTGAAAGACTGAATTATCTTCCAATGTTTCAATAGAAAATATTACAAAACAATTATTCTATGAAAAAGCTATTAAAGAGCATGTAGCCCTAGAGTATTGGATAAAACACACTACAGAAATGCATCAGGTAATTAATAATGAAGATACCATGTTGCTCTTCTGAATTTTGTGATAATTGATGTTGTCAATTTTTAAACATTTCTGATTGATGTATTTTTTCCTCATTCTACATGAATATCCACTTTTATAATTGATTTCAATTTTATTGTTTTCTATTATTTTTATTTTAAAAGGTTCCCCAGATTGTTTAAGTTTCAGGTCCCATAAAATTGGATCTGCTTTGAGATTGCCAAGAGATACTTGGAAGAGGACTTTTTATTGACCAAAGGTCATAACATGGGCAATCAGCATTTAGTGTCTAGCACAGTATTGACGGTCTCTTACATGAGTAGTCAGTAAATGTATTGATTGTTTGATAATTAGAAAAGTTCAGATTTTTAAAATGTAAAGACAAACTACTTCAAAATTTTAGGTATTTTCCTCAAATGTTAAGGATAAATTAACAATTAAATTAAAATACTGAGGCTAAGGGAGAGAAATCTATACTTGGGAGGTCAAAACTAGGTTTTGAGTCTTGACTCCAGTACTAGGTTACATGAACTTAGAAAACATAGATACCTTCTTTGAATACCAGCTCTATATCTGCAATGCAGAAATACGTTAGAACTGCTTTGAAAAACGAATGAAAATATATTTCAAAAGCATACAAGTTTCACCCATTTTTTATCCAGCCACCAGTGTGGCCAGTGTGAGGAAGCTTTGAGAAAACTGGATAAGAAGAAATTGAAAAGTAGGAGCAAGAAGTAAAGATCTTTCCTGTCCCTTCCTTCTTCTCCCCTCCACTGTTCTTTTCTTTCCTGTCCTTTCCTTTCTTTCTTATTCACCTGTAGGCACTGTGCTAAGAATATTAAGAAAGAGATGGCCCCATAAATCTCACCACTTTCACATTTGAGACCACCAATTCAAATTGGAGTTAGGGGAGTGAATGAGAAGAAGTCACTTAATCTGAATAGGCTGTATTTTATAAATCTGTTCAATGAAGGGAGATGTGATGGTCCCAAATCCCTTCTGGATCTGATATCCTATGAATTAAATTTTATGTAAGCTGAAAATGTGACATATCACATTGCATTCCATCTATTAAAGACATAAGCCCATCTATCTCCAATCCCCAAATCATTTCTTTGTACTGGATTTTCTCTCAGCCAAAAAATTTTCAAACCTTGATCATCTTAAGGTGGGAAAATAATACATTTTCAAAAGTCTTAACCAGCACTCAACTATTTTCTCCCTTCTAGCTATCACATCATATTTTTTCTTCCCTTTAGCCAAACCTCTTAGTTGAACTGCCATTCAGGCAGCTAACTTTGTCAACCTCCAGACACCAAGCTAGCATGTTATATTCTTTTGGGGGGGAGTGGTGGAAGGAATTAATTAATTTTTCCCAGTTATATCAAGAAGTAATTGGCATATGTTACTACACAAATTTAAGGTGTACAGTGTGATCACTTGATTTATATACATTGTGAAATTATTACCTCAAGAGGTTTAGTTTATATCCATCATATTATCTAGATACAACTAAAAAAAAAGGAAAGAAAGAAAAAAAGAACTTCTCACTGTGATGAGAATGCTTAGGATTTACTCTCTTTAAAACTTTCCCATATATCATGTAACAGTGTTAACTGTAACCATCATGTTGTACACTACATTCCTAGCATTTATTTATCCTATAATGGAAAGTTTGTACCTTTTGCCACTTTACTTCTATTCCCTCCTCCTCATCCCTTACCTCTGGTAGCCACAAATCTGATCTCTTTTTCTATGAGTTTCAGGTCCTTTGTTTTTTGTTGGATTCCATATGTTACTGAGATCATACAGTATTTGTCTTTGTCTGACTAACTTTGCTTAGCATAATGCCATCAAGATCCATTCATGTTGTCAAATGATTGGATTTCCTCATTTTTATGGCTAAGTAATATTCTATTATGTGTATATGTCTGTGTGTATACATAGATATATATGCATGTGTATTTATATGTTATGTATGTGTATATATATGTAAATACACATATATCCCACCACTTCTTTATCCATTTATCTATTGATGAACATGTAGGTCATTTCCATGTCTTGGCTATTATAAATAATGCTTCTGTGAACAGAGGGGTGCAGATATCTTTTTGAGTTAGTGTTTTCATTCCTTTGGATATATTCCCAGAAGTGAAATTGCTAGATCATATGGTAGTTCTATTTTTAATTTTTTCTGGCTCTTTCATACTATTTTCCATAGTTGCAATACCAAATTACAGTCACACCAACAGTGCATAAGGGTTTCCTTTTCATTACATCCTTGCTAGCATTTATTTTCCATCTTTTTGATGATGGTTATTCTAACAGGTATGAGGTGAGATCTCATTGTGATTTTATTTTGCATTTCCTTAATGACTAGTAATACTTAGCATCTTTTCATGTACCTACTGGCTATCCATATATCTTCTTTGGAAAAACATCTATAAGGTCATTTGCTTATTTTTTAAATAGGATTATTTGGGCTTTTTTTTTTTTTTTTTTTTTTTTTTGCTATTGAGTTGTAGGAGTGCATGCTATATTCCTTTTTTTTTTTAAAGTTTATTTATTTATTTGACAGAGAGAGAGAGAGATCACAGGTAGGCAGAGTTGCAGGCGGGGGCTGGGGGGGAAGCAGACTCCCCGCTGAGCAGAGAGCCCGATGCAGGGCTCCATCCCAGGACCCTGAGATCATGACCCGAGCAGAAGGCAGAAGCTTAACCCACTGAGCCACCCAGGTGCCCTGGCATGCTATATTCTTAAGGGTGATTTTGTTCTTTGGATTGTATTTGGAAAATATATGTATCAAACTTGTCTTTAGGGAGCGGCACATAGAGAAATTTTTTGTAGCATCTATTTCTGTAATATTGTATAATTATAACATTACAGGAATAGATTGAATTTGGTAAAATGAGCATGTTTTATTTGAATACTCAAGTAAATAATTAGGACAGATGAAGAAAGTTAATTCAATAGAGATATATGAGTTGATCTAAAGAGTTTCACTTTACAAATGCTATTACAGTAGTATGTCTATTGTGTCATGCTGAAGAATATTTATGTTGAGAAATACATATATCCTGGGAATATATTTTTCTAATTCCTTCTGTGCTAAACCTAAATACTCATTTAATGTTTGTTGTACGTTACTGGAATCTTTGTATAAATTGCCATTACACAATCTCATGAAATCTTTAGAAGTCACATTAACCCCACAAATTTGAGACTGTTATGTAAACAAACTTAATCAGAAACTAAGTAATTTAAACCATGAAGGAATAGATTCTTCCTCTACCCAACCCCCATCAATCATTTTACATTTAGGAAAAGAGCAAAATTCATTGGATGCGTATGTATGTATGTGTGTTATACATATTTAAATTAGAATCAAACAACTGAGGCATTTCAATTTTTCATTATTCACATATTTCTCATGCATTAATTCATTCAATAAATATGTATTGAAAATCTATATATGTAATCTATGTAATAGTCATTGGTCCATGAACTGGTGCTGTCACTTTAAGATGATGGGGCTTCTCCCCTTGGCACATGCACCTTTAAAGGAGTTGCATGCAGAGAATTATGAGAGGGTAAAAGGATATACCCCCAACTTTGCCTAAAGATAGTTCAAAAAAGATTTGATAAAAGAAAAAAGAAATTTTTACCAGAGTCTAGAAGGAAGAGTAAATATTTGTCAGGAAGTTCCACTGGGGGAGAGAGACATGTTCAGTCATAAACATTTGGTTCAACTGTAACCACATTGAGTATTGACCAGATGCAAACCAAGGGAAAATGGCAGGAACAATTCAAATGGTGAGGTCTGCTCTTTCTTCTTTCCTCCTTAAGCCAAGTTCTATGAGAGATAAATGAGCTCAGACTATAGTTATTAGACCATCTGCAAGCAGAGACCGGTTAGCAAAGTAACTTGGCTGAGAGACAAAGTTGAGCGAAACTCTCATGGTTTGGGCCTTAGAGGGTTGAACGAGCTAAGTTCTTTGTCTGAAATGAGGACAGCTTAGAAAAAGCAGTTTTAGATTGGTATCTTGGGGCTTTCCTACATCCCTTCTACAAAGGTTCTCTGCCAAATACAGGGAGTGATCACTGGAAAAAATGTTACTCGAAATGTTTGTATCCCTATCCAAGGTTGTTCTAATTACCTTAAGGCACTGACCAGGAGAAGTTTAGGAAAATGATCACAGAAGCCATTAAATAAAAGATTTTAATGCATAAAACTATATCCACACGGGATCTTTGGCTGTAGTTACTCAGAGAATTGGCTAAAGCAGGCGAACTATAAACCTACTAAGTTTTAAGGAACCTGTATTGTCTAAACAAACAAACATCCCAGGACAGGACAACATCCCCCTCTTAACTATTCAAACCCAAAAGCAATTCTTGGACCCTGAACTGCACTAAAAGCAAATGCAACCCTAAAGGTATGCTCCTACCCCAAAGCTCAATGGTCAAACGTGCTCAAAGGTGGCAGTGAAGGATAATAGACCAGAGAAATCTTCCAAGGCACCCCAAACTGAGGCTACCAGCTAAGTCAATGATGAGCTGTCATTATTCTTATGAGGAAGATCTGCTATATGCCATGAACCACTGACTTCACTTTTTTTTTCCAAATGTGAATTTTAATTCCAACTAATGCGACATCACCTACATCACCATGGTATCTTGGATGTTCTACAGGTGGATAACTAGATTATTGGTTAAGGAGACATTACATTTGGCTTAGATTACACAGTCCCAGAAATTCTTTATCTGACCTAGAAGAGAAATGGCTATAAATTTAGGATATCATTTCCTGTCAGGAAAGTGGTATTCCTGTGTTTGAGTGGGAGCCAACACTGGGATTCTAGCTGAGGTAATTCTTCGTTACTGGAGAGTATTCTGCATGTTACAGGACAATTAACATTCCCAGCTCCCAGACACCAAATGCTACTAATACACACTCCTCTCTAGTCATCCTGATAGGTGAAAATGTCTCCACACATTTTATAATACTCTGTATGGGGTGAAATACTGAAATAAATGTGTATACAGATGTTGGGGATCCATGCTGTAGACACAGGAAGATATAAATAGTTGTCCACCAGATGTATATTTTTATCTTCTTTTGCACTAGAAGAACCCCACTTTTATTTGGGTGAGTCATTGCATCCAGATAAAATATTCACGCTCCCACATGCTCCTTTACTTAACTGAACCCCCAAAAAGGTATACAGAAATCACTAGATGGGGTTTCTAAGAAAATATTTAAAAGTAAGCCAGGCTCTGCTGGCATAAGGCCTTTTGTCCACTCCCTTTCCCTTTTCCTTTCTTGCAACATAGATGGGGTTGTGTGTGGAGTTTCTAGAACTGTCCTGGATCCATGAGGTTGAAGGTCATCCATTAAGTCTGGCAGAAAAAGAAAAAAGGAAAACCTGAGTCCTCTGTGGGGTGCTTGACTACTGTATCAAACTAGTCCACTTCTCTCCAGACTTCGATGGGAGCAAAATAACCCACTTAATTGTTTAAGCCTCTATAGGAGTTTCTGTTACTTGCAGTCAGACTCAGTTCTGATTGGATACAAAGTAAGAACAAGTGTTTTTGCCTTAATCTCAAAAAAGATTTCATGGCTAAGGGAAGGGAAAAGAGGAGTGGCAGAAAAGAACAATAAAGTAAGTTATAACTGTGCGCTTTTGAGAAAGGGATTTGAACTCTGTGCCCATAACAGGCTGACTCCTAGGAGGGAACTCCAAAAACCCAAGAAGAGTGGGGGTGATCAAAATGAAGAAGGAAACTCTTGCTAGATTTGCCTTGTACCCCAATGAATCTGAGATTATTTTGCCAATACCACATTCCTATAATTTATAGGAATGCTCAAGGTAAATATTACGGAGGAAAAAGTAGGGTTCATCACTGTCATGAATTTTTTACTCCTATTCAATTTAAAACATCTTATGTTGCTATTAGAGGACATTTCTTTTGGTAGCAGGTATACTTCACATTTATTCAAATGAATTGTTGAGAGGCCAAATATGAACAGTTCATTGTAGGCACAGATACTCCTGAAGTACTAAATCCCAAGAAAAAGAGTAAGAATGGAATTAACTTTCCTTTCTTCAGATTAAGAAAATATGCAATTTAAAGAGATAGTTCGCCATGGTGCTACACTTGAAATTTAAAGCGAGGTCTATTAGTAGTGTCCCATTCCTACAGCATCTCACTCTGGAAATGTCCCTGCAAGAGTTAAATGAAGCTGGAACTACACACTAAAAAGCCCACTGCAACAGCTGCTCTCAGAGCTCCTTCTGCAGAAAGAAAAAAAAATAAGTTTTAATTAAATTGTATTAATTGGTTTAGCTGATCTGGAAATAGAGTAAGGGCTCTGCACTAATTTTGTTTGTTGGCTCAAATCCACTTATCCTTGACATGAGAATAAAGGAATGAAGCAATAAAATGCCTAGAAATGCCTTGGTAGAGACTTTTAAACTGTCCAAGGTTAAAGAGTGATGCTATCTCAGAGATGAACTTAAAATTCTGTTGCCAACTTCAAGAAGTCAGAAGTGCAAGCAAGAAAAGAAGAGTGTGATTAAAAACCCTGCTTCCTTAAAGCTCTGCAAAGCTGCAAAGAAAAGGCAGGCATTCTTCCCATAATAGTGAGCACTTGTTATAAAGAAAAGGAGAAGGTTGTGAAAGCGTCAGGGTATAATGACCTTATTTCAGGCCACTCAGCGTAAGTTTTCGTATATAAGGTAATGAGGATTTGTAACTGAGTGTAGCTTCACAGTTTGATGTTGCTCTGTGCAAAATACATTTTATGATACTTAAAACCATACCTGAATCTATGCCTGTACCGCAGCATTGATCACCGTTATTTTAAAAAGGTTATTATTTTATTTTTATTTTTTTAAATTTAAATTCAATTAATTAACATATAGTGTATTATTATTTCAGAGGTAGAGTTCAGTGGTTCATCGGTCTTGCATAATACCCAATGCTCATTATATCACAGTCCTCCTTAATTTTAAAGGGATAATGCTAATACAACCTAGACGTTTTTTTTCTGCTTCCAAGTTCCAATAAGTTAAAAGCTTGAGTATAATCGCAATTACCAGAAATCAGTCTTGCGCTAGCAATATTCTGTGATACATAGAAGATACTCTACATAGAACAGTTTGAACTTTGCTCTCTAGAAAACATGCAGTTAAAACCTGGTGTGGATAAAATACATGCAGGACTACAAGCCTGCTACACAATGAATATTTGTGTCTCCCCAAATCCGTGTGTTGAAGCTCTAGCCCCCAGTGGGATGGTATTTGGAGATGGGGCCTTTGGGAGGTAATTAGGGTTAGATGAGGTCATGAGGGTGGGGCACTCATAATGGGATTAGTGCCTTTAGAAAAGGAGATACCAGAGAGCTTGCCCCCTCTACCTTCTCACTCTCACTCCCTCCCTCCCCACTCCTCATGTGAGGACATAGTGAGAAGCTGGCCAGGAAAAGAGCTCTCAAGAGAAACCAACCATATTGGCACTCGGATCTCTAACTTACAGACTATAAAGCTCTAAGAAAATACTTATCTGTCATTAGACTACCCAGTCTATGGTATTTCTTTGTGGTAGCCTAAACTAACACAAAGTCAGTAGAGAAAATAAATAAATAAATAAATCAACAGATGTCATTTGTAAGCAAATGTTCATAGTAATGAGATTGTATCTCTGGCTTTTGGTTTCAATCCATTACTGGGCTCTGAGAGTGTCTGATTATTAATCTGTGACTGCTCATCTTTCACACACTCCTGCATGGTGATACATTTTTTCCACAGCACGACAACTGCTGAAAGGAAACATCTAAGTGTTGTGACTCAGGCAGGTGCTTTTAGGGTGTGTTTCCCATATGTCCTGTATATTAGAACAAACTGTGCCTCCAGAACTCAAATCGTGTCTCTAGAAAGAGCCATATTAGCTATTTCCCTTCTGGAAGGTCCATGTGGTTATGATTCATGAATTGTGGTCAAGTGGTGGTATCGTGAGACTGGGTTCTCTACTAGAAAGAGGAGAGGCAGGAGCAGATATTGAGGTGGACATGGCTTCAGGAAGGGGCCAATCCTGAGCTGAATGCAGGAACTTACATGGGGTGGGGCCAGGGGTAGAAGGTAGAAAGAGGAGAATTAATACACAAAAGAGCAAGACCCCTTTCACCCTTTCCTTATCTACACAGCCATTTGTCTGAGTTTTTTCCCTTCTTCTTGGGCCCCTGACTGACCCAAACACACACACACACACACACACACACACACACACACACACACACAGTTTTAAAAACCCAAAATGCCTGGCTTTGGAAAATTCTGACATACAAAGCCATATAGATAAGCTCAGTTAGATTCTAACCCCTTCCCCAAATTATCATTGCTTCTCTCCTTCTGGTAAGGCTGATTAAAAGATTTAGTGGTCAAGGGTGAACAATTCCTTGCCCCCTCCACTATAGTGGATAGTTCCTAAAGGCTGTCCTCAGGTAAGTACCTAGAGGTGAGCCCCCAGAGGTGAAGGGTAGAAAGACACCACTTCTCTCTGACAAGCCTCCTCAGATAATATCTCCTGGTCAGCATTAGAGCCTTTTAATGCTATCATCTCTCTTATGGGGTAGAGCAAAGAGATCTTCAGAGTCACAGTATCTTATTTTCCTACCTTCTTGGTAAGGGTGGGGAACCTTACAGGAAAGGGAAGACTTCTCCCAAATAGATTCAAGGCAACTTCCCATATCAGTAGGTTTCTAATTCCAGGATGAGTGCTCTACCTCCCAGGTTACTCAGTTTTCTGAGGGAGCAGAAAATAAAAACCCAAATGCTAAAGTATCCACAGTGACTCCTTACCACTGTGAGCTTGTGCAAATATTCTGCATTGTGCAGTGATGATGCCCTCACTCTTTCCCTCTTGTCCAGGGCAGAGGGTCAGCTTCTCAGGGCACTTGTACAGGAGGTGTTCACAAAATCCTTTAGCATCTCAAATTCACTTTTCATGTGAACATCCCTTCTAAAAGAAGCTTATAGCTATATTATCAAAATAATACCTTCAGGTACTAGTTATTTATTGCTATGTAACAGGTTACTCCAAAACTTAGCAGCTTAAGATAAAACACATTTATTACATTACAGTTTTGTGAGGTCAGAAATCTGGGCACAGCTTAGCTGGGTACTCTATTTTGTGTTCTCTAATCTCTCTCCAATCACAGTGTCAACACAGGGTCTGCTGTCTCATCTGAAGGCTCAACTGAGGAAGGACCTACTTTGAAGCTCAGTCAGTAGTGGTGGGCAGCATTGGTTCCCCCATGGGTTGTTGGATGGGGTCCCCCATTCTTCACCAGCTGTTGACTAGAATCTGCCCCAGTTTCTGGCCAGGTGGGCTTTTCCCACATGGCAACTTATTCATCAAAACATGAAAGTCAAGAAGGTGAGAGAGAGAAAGTTTGCTAGCAAGATGGAAATTATGATCTTTTGTAATCTAATTAGAAAAGTGACATCCTCTCATCGTGGCTATATTCTACTGGTTAGAAGCAAGTCCAGCCCACACTCAAGAAGAGGGAGTTATAGAAAGCTGCACATTCCAAGAAGTGGGGGTGATCAGGACCACCTTGGAGACTACTGATCATAGTAGTCATGAGAGAACACTTAGAAGATACAGAAAAATTAAAAGTAGGCTATCAGTGTGGCAGATAGTCAACTACTCACCTTTATATTGTTTCTTTTCTTTCTAGTTTTGGCTTCCATGCATACATTCAATATTTTTAAACTTAGTTACTATTACACTGTATATGGTAAATCCAGCTTTTTCAAAGTGTTACCACTAAAGTAAATTAAAATAACTTTATTCAATTGAAATAATTTAATTTAGTGTAAAGGTGTTTTCACATTATTATAACACTCTCTAGAAACAGTTATAATGTTCGCATCACAGTACATCATGGTTATTATTCTTTAAACATTCCTTTGTTGCTGGTATGTTCTAATTATTTCCCTACTCTAAATAGGAACACCAGACATCTTTGTGTACTTGCTTTTCCCCTTAGCTTGGCATTCTCTTCTAGTGGATTCTTAGAGGTAATATTTGAAAGTCAGGATTATGTTAAAAATATTTGATAAATATTCTAAGCAGTTTCCAACATCCCTAGTACTCAAAGAATATGGGTAAAGGTCCTACGTGACACCTCAGATGGGCTATCCACAAAAGGGAGGTGCTAAAAGAGCTAAGAAGTACTATTTCAGGAGAAAGCAGTGAAAACATGATAATGCAGAAAATGGGGCAGGTGAGAGGAAGAGATGTGGTTTGGATGAGAGTCAGCATTTTGAAGTTGGTAGTTGAAGGGAAACAACCACTGAACTAATAAAGAGGTAGAGGATGGGATGGCGATACATAAGAGGATGGACAAGAGAAATTATGAAGATAAAGGAAGCTAATGGGAAGGATGAGTAGATTAGCCAGGCAAATACTCCAAGATGAGTTACCGCATCCGATATTCAGCTATCGGTGACAAAGGTGGGCACTTGGTCGTGGGCACAGGTCAGACCCCAGCTACTAGGTCAGAGCAAGAGTAAGCAAGGTTAATTGGATGCTGATTAAGCCGAGCCACCAAAGCAGCACTCCTTCAGTTTCCCTCAATAACAAAAGGATAGTTCCCGACATCTATAATTCAGCTGAGTCTACTGATGGGATTTAATTGGACAGTCGAGAAATGAGGGGTTGGAGAATAATGCTGATACTTTCAGCAAGGATTACTTTGTATGATGGGAACAAAGGCGCTGTGAAGTGAAAAAAAAAAAAAAGAGTGCTCAAAGAAGTATGTGAAATCCAATGAATTAGAAATAGAGAACTATCTAATTTTTAAGAAATTGAATTTCCATTATGTTCCTGCACTGATTTCTAAAAATCTGATGAATGAGAAAAAAAAAAGATGTCCGCCTGTATATGTGGGCTTTGCACAAAATATCATGAAATTTGTCCCTGAGCAAAAGAAAAACATCCTATTAAATAGGCTTAGGGTTCAGATGACAAGTGTGTTGACTTAAAATAAGAAAAGAACAAAAAATAACTTTCTCCATTGGTCAGCAAGATCTAGCTAGAAGAATAATTCAGTTTATTTTCTCTCTCCTAAGTGAGATTAAACCATTGTGGCAACTATACTTAGAATTCCACTTCTCTCTGAATAGATCTGTGGTGGAGAAAATACAACACTAAGAGAGAAACCCCATATCTCAGGAAACATGGTTAAGAGAGAAGGCTCAGTGAGGAGCTAGGCCTTCTTGGGAGGAACAGGGCAATGTGACAGAAGTTCTGAGCCCAGCTCATATACTGAGGCTGAGAGTTTGGGATTCTAGCCAGAGTTTGGGATGCTGTTACATGGAGACTGGATGTTACTCTTTCATCTCTCCCTGGGGCATGAAATAGCAGGAACCACAGAATGAGCTCTGATCCGGGAAGGGCCAATAATATCACATTCAGAAGTCTCCCAACCATTGCAGGGAGAAGGGTACCAATTAGTGAGCATATCTTCCCTTGGACTTTGCGGCAGAATGAAGGGAAGGTATTTGGTTCTATCCCCAAATAAAAGTGTTTTCATTGTTTGTAGGGGCCTGCCCTAAAGACTATTCAGTTTGGCAGAAGTCTGTTGATGGGAGCCTGTTGTAAAGACTGCTCAATATGGTAGAAGCTGTGTGTGGGCAGACCAGAAAGAATTCAATAGAACATCTTGTAACATACTCTTCCTAGTTCAGGGGTCAAATATACAGCAATCCACATGGAAAACTTGGACTTTATGACAAAAACCAGTCTGCTTATGTGAGCTAGCTGGGTACTGAGAGAAAGAAGTAAAACATAGACTAATTATCATTTTGCAGTTTTAATGTGATCACCTGACAGAAGGCCGAATTACAGAGCACTTATTACATAGTATTGGGATCACTAAATAATAAAAACAGAATGTGGAATGTAGTCAAATTTCTATCAGGAGATAAACTCTCATCCTTTAATATTATTATTTCTACACACAAATGGATTAAAAATAAAAAATAAACTCCCAAAGGTAGAAAAAGAGTAACTAAAGTAAGTGTAAGATAAATATAAATTTTTCTGATAAATGCAAACTATTGAAGTGAATTCTCTTTCTGAAGCTTCTAACTACTGCCTAAGAACCACTAGTACTGATGCTATTAAAGCAAAAAATCTTCCAAATACCACGAGACTTACATATGCCATTTACCTAGAGTCATTAACTGTTTCCTTTCTACTCTATGGTTGCCTTTAGGACAGACTCTGTGTCATATGGTCTCCCTAATGTCTAACTCAGTGCCAGGATGCTCAATAAAATTTTATTAACTGCATATTTGAAGAAGTAAGCTCTAATGCCATATATTCTTTATAGCATATATATTTTTGATCCAGTTTGTCACATATTTTGTCAATTTTAATCTTTATTAGGATCTCATCTCATTCTTAATTTTTCAGTACAGAGAATTCTCAATCTAAATGATAAAAGCGTATTTATCCTGGCTCAAGAACAATTACATTGTACTTTTCCTCCTATCTAACCTTGACTAATTCTCACAGGTATTTCAGAAATATGAATAACGCCTTCATGCAATTCATGTAAGGCACAGAAAATAGGTATCATTATTTCTGTCTTAATGACAGATTTTGAGGTTAGGGTGACTCATGAACAGCTGAGCGGCCAGTCAGTAGGAGAAACCAAAATAGAACGGAAACGCCTCCATTCCCACCCCCACGCTCAAACCTGAGCACACCCTCCTTGGGGGAGTGAAGCGTGATGCTCACCCCACCCCCCACCCCCAGTGAACCGTGAAGGCTTCCTGCAAGTTAATGAGCTGCGGAAGGAAGGGGCGCTCTCCCTGCTGTCGATCCGTGAGCACAGCTCACTCTCAATCTAGCAGATAATAAAAATGGAAGGCTGGGAGAATTTAAAAAAGCAAGCCCCTTAGATACCGAGCCAGGTTTATTTGAAGGATGATGATTCATTTATCTTTAACTGATTATTTTCAGAAATCACCATCCAAGTCACCTTAACTGAGTAATTTTTACATCCCAGAGAATGTAACCTTAAAAGGCAAAGTACCTTGTGTGTCAGATGGACATATCCCAGCCTGTTTTATTCTCTAGGAGGGGAAAAATATTTTATTATGGGTTTCTCGGCTTTGTTTACATGCAAAAGAGTAGCAAGATATGCTTCTGGAGCTGGCTAGATACCTAAGTTACTTTAAAAACAAATCAACAATGGACTATAGCAGGTGTCAACATTTGACTTGCAAACAAATTATTCTGGAATTCTTAAGGAGCTTAAGAATATTCTTAGAATACTCTAGGAGCTTAAAGGTAATCTAAAAAACATGTTTAAAAAATATTCACAATAATCCTGTATCCACAAACAAAATGGCCCTGAGTGGATGGATTACAAATTACATCTGTAATGTGTTTGATCAAGTTAAGATGCTCCTCTCCCTCCACCGTCCAATTCAAATAATGACGTTGTCCAACGCAAATACTGGTTTCCAGTAACTAAAGTCTTTCCTTTTCCTACACCTCTGTAACTGGAGGCATGCAAGTCTATCTGACTTACTGAGACCGCTTTCATAATTCCAGTGGGCTGGGTTCTAAGAGAAATTTTAAAACTGTTTTCCTCTCCACCATGTCCTTTACCACAGAACCATAGTTTACGGCGACCCACACCCCCCGAATACGAGAGAGGGATAATTGCTGAAACCTTTGTCTAATTCACCCAAAACTTTCTGTCACTCTTACTGTCCACACCACACTCACATTACTCTTAAATCCCCTCCCACATCCTTATGTCGTGGCTCCTGCTCGTTTTGATTTTCTCCATCGTGCTCAAGTACCTGCAGTTCTTTGTCTTAATTTCACTACTCCCTGAATTTAAACTTTCAGAGTTTATATTTTCCAATGTCCGACCTGCCATACTTCCTCTTGAAAAACAAACATGAATACAAAGCAGTCAAGCCATTGGGTATAAGGACAGGAGCCTGTGAAGGAAACATTTATGAAATGCAAACCAGACACGTTAAACTCACATTTGGCCATACACAGCCCAAGTCTGATAGAAGGACTTCAGCCAAAACAGAAGGTTCTTGCGGTGAGACGGCTGATATGGTCAGGCTGGAAAAACCTCTCTACTCCTTCCTGTGGGCACCTGAATTCCACAGGCTTGCAGAAGGCAAGTCACTGAATAACGATTCCTCAGAGTGTTCTATGTGCTTGTCGGAGGCCTTGCACATGGCATGTGGCTCAGGACATGGTGATTTCAGTTCCTTGAGCAAACTCAGATAAAATAGGGGGGAAAATATTTCCCTGCTTATCCTGGACACCGTCCCGTGAAAGTGAGGCAGTACAGTCAAGTAAAGTTTTCTAGGGAGTGTTAGTAAAATGTCACATTATTCCAGTGTAATCTAGCCAGTAGGAGGCTCAGTGGTTAACTCCAGTGGCTTCCACAGCCTGCATATATATATATATATATATACATATATATATATATAATTAATTTATTATATATGTTAATATATTTAATACATATTTAATAATATATATAAATATATATATATTTTAAAGATTTTATTTATTTATTTGAGAGAGACAGGGAGATCACAATTACGCAGAGAGAGAGAGAGAGAGAGAGAGAGAGGAAAGCAGGTTCCCTGCTGAGCAGAGAGCCCGATGTGGTGCTCAATCCCAGGACCCTGAGATCATGACCTGAGCCGAAGGCAGAGGCTTAACCCACTGAGCCATCCAGGTGCCCCCCACAGCCTGTATATTTGAGGTGCACACAAGAAGTTGCTCTGGAGACACACATTTCCTTGTCCTTTGAGCTCATTCAGTGGAAAAATTATATTTGGCCAATCATCCATTTTAAAGTCCTTGTATCCACACAAGTTTTGATGACAATTTACTTCTTTCTAGAAGTTATGAGCACAGTGTGGATCTTGAGAAATTTTAATAATACTTCAGTTAAGATTAAGGAGAGACCTAGAGAAGCCGGCTGGAGTAATTCCACTGCAGGAAAGAGATTCTCGGGGCAATTCTTTCAATTTGCAGTTTGTCCTGAGCAGCAATGCCTAACTGAAAATTCTATGAGCCCAATGGAACACCAACCAGATACTCTCACTTCTGCCCATCTCAAAGGGGAATTTGATGTAATGGTTGAAGTGTCAAAAACGTGGCAATGTTAGATGGAAGCTGGCCATCAGAATGAAACCCACCTCTAGAAATTCTTATTCTGACAACCATGTTCCCTTCTGGAAGATCTTAGATGAGATTCAGAGTATCTGGGGAATATCCTGAATTGATGTGTCAATTAATACAGTGAAATTCACAAAGGGGTACATATTCCAAGCCTGTTAAAAGTTATCCTCTAGAGTCTCATTTCATTTTTTTTTTCTCCCTTTCCTTGTTTTTTTCCTCACCAAGATTTTTTTTCAAAGACGTGCTATTACTTTTCCCATTGCTATTGCTTCTCCTTTTCAGTTCAGCCTACTCCCACAAATGCTCATTTTTTTTTTATTCATTCATTTAACAAATATTTGCTAAGCTACAGTCCTGTTCTGAGCACTAGGGTAAAAATAGTGAAAAGAAAACAAGATGTATTATTTCAAGAAGTTGATGGTCTAATGAGGAAACATGATCAAAAGCTAGAAAACTAATAAATAAAATGATGTCAGATAGTGATAAATGAATAAAATAAACAGTCTAATGGATCTCAGGTATGTCTTTCAAGTACACAAAACGAATTAAATGAGTCCTAGGTATGTTTTTAAAAAGCTTACTTATACTTTAGACATAGGTATGGTGGAAAAGTAAGTATCAATGATTTTAGCTTGAGAATTAGAAAATGGTAAAAACCATTTCCTAAAATGGAACAAACAGCTTTGGAGGGATAGAAGAAAGACAGAGCCAATAACTGTCTTAAATTTGAGATGTCACCATGGGTACTCAGCAGTGAAACGAGGGACAGAGTTCCAGTCTGGTGAGTCATCAACCTATAGGTAGTCTTTAGGTCAATGGGCCTGGCTACCATCATTGGTAGAGAAGACCAAGGACAGAGAGTTAGATGAGTATAAGTTTTTCTTAAAGGCTACACCTGGATTAGTCTGGCCTAGTGTGACTAGGAAGTGCCATTTTAAGCCTACACTTGAAAAATGATTGGTTAAAATTTAGGAAATCATAGGAATCAAAAAGAGTAAATAAGCAGAATAGCTATGCAAAGGCACCCAGCTGAGAAGAAATTTGACATGATAAAGGCATAAAAAGAAGACAGCATGACCAGAAAGCAATGAAGGAAGCAGGAAGCAACTCTCCCATCTCTGTCACAAGATCCAGAAGAATACTGTGAAGGACAAACAGAAAAGAATTTGGAGTCCCAAAGATCTCAAGAAGGGATCTGAATCTGAGGGAATCAGACACCATTTGGGATTCCAGCAAATGGTTCAGGATGTTGATGATAAATGGGAGCCCACATCTAGGGTAATTCCTGGTGAGCATTGGCTTTTAGGCTTTTAGAGGTGAGGCTGGGCCTGCCAGCTTTGGAAAGTAAGGTTGGATGGACACTTTGGAATGCCATAGCACTATGTACTGCTCTCATGGTATTTATCACTTCTTTTGAGAATAATTCCCACAACTAGGTTGAAAACTCACCTATCGGGGTGATTAGGTGGCTCAGTCAGTTAGGCATTCAATTCAGGTCAGGATCTCAGGGTCTTGGGATCGAGCCCTGCATTGGGCTCCACATTCAGCGGGGAGTCTGCTTGAGATTCTCTCTCTCACTCTTCCTCTGCCCCTCCCCCACTCATGAGTTTGCTCTCTCTCTAAAAATAAATATATCTTTTTTTTTTTTTTAACTCACCTATCAAACTTCTGCAGGCCTAACATAATGCTTTATTCCCACTAGACACTCAACTGATGAGTTGTTTAATTCAAGTGAGTAGTGTTAGGGACACTTCATCTGGAACAACAGTCCTATGTAAGAGTAGCACAGTGGCCAAATCCCATCTGAGGTTTCATTGGAGGAGTGGGCAAGTCCACAAATACAAAAAGTAGATTGGTGATTGCCTAAGGCTGGGGGAGGGGTGGAGGGAGAAACAGGAAGTGACTGATAAAGCATACAGGTTTCGGGGTGCCTGGGTGGCTCAATGGGTTAAAGCTCTGGTCATGGTCCCAGGGTCCTGGGATCGAGCCCCACATCAGGCTCTCTGCTCAGTGGGGAGCGTGCTCCCCTCTCTCTCTGCCTGCCTCTCTGCCTACTTGCGATCTCTGTCTGTCAAGTAAATAAAGATCTTTAAAAAAAAAAAAGCATACAGGTTTCTTCTTGGGGTGATGAAAATTTGTGAAAATTGTGATGATGGTTGCACAGCTCTGTGAGTAACACCAAGGACTTTAAGTGCATTAAGTGGGATGGCATCTTGATAAAGCTATTATACAAAACAACGGGAAAAGCCAAGGGACTTGCCAGGGTAGTCTCTATGCCGCACTGTTATTTTTCTTTACCAGTGAAGCTCTTAAGGAGCATAAGGAGTCACACAAGAACCAGGATGGCCCAGAATGCTGAACCCCACTAAGTTCTCCTTTGAGTTGCTCTCTTGTGAAGATTGTTACCTGCTTGGGCAGGATATGTTATCAAAAAATTAAGAGGGAAAAAATGGTCTCAGGTTCCATTCCCTTTAAATCTTGGTAGGATATGTTATAGAGACTTTTAGAGCAGGGATTCAACCTGAAATCTTTGGGTCTAGAAGGGAAGGAAAAGGCATGAGGAGGGATCCATAGGTCACATCAGATTGCAATTGTCCAAAAGTTGTATGTTAGTTGTGAATATGTGCTTAGTTGAATAATTGTAGAAGGCACATTTATAATGGTCTCAGAGGACTCATTGCCTACCTCCTGCCCCCATCCCCCCAAAAGAAGAATGCTTTAAAATTTTGAAACATAAAATGCAGAATAAAAAAAAATACCACCTCCTAGTTTAAGATTATTTTCTTTCACTGGTTGGGAGGGGAGAAGTGGAGGGAGGAAAGGAAGAGAAAATAGAGGAAGAACACTAATTCCCAGTTTCTGAAAGGAGGAAGCACTATTTCCTAAGGCATAATCTGAATTACACTCTATAGAGCAGGAAAGGCTGATAAAATGTGCTTGTTGTTTATCTTTTCCTGTAATCATTTTAGGAGAGGGTATGGTTTGCAGGGGTGAGCACCAACTCTGATGAAGCAAATGAAATGAATGAGAAAGCCATACTTCATCTAAACAGTGCAAATCAATGTTATCCCTCCTTCCCCTCTCATTGAAGATGCCTGCCGCATTAATGATTCATGTTGAACCATCAACTCTGTACAGTCACACTGCGAGAACACCAAGGCTTTGCTTACACATAATTACTCAGAACTGAGTAGGAGGAAATCCCTGTCTCGGATCATGGGAGATAATGGAATTCCAACTAAGGATGCCTTGGCAAAGTAGAAGTACTTTCCCTTGGACCTTTGAAATCCTTAATGAGTTGAATCATGTCAAGTAACAAAATAAACAAGGATGAGAAACATCAGTTGGGTTTGGTCCAAAGTCTAGCCTGCTTAAGATTGGGCTTCCCCCATCATTGCTTAAACATTATACAGTTTTCTATCAGCCAAGCCTGTGGTTTCATTTCATTTTTTTTTTTTTCCTTAAATCAGATTTCAAAAGCCAGGCACTAGCTGATGGTAATTAGTAGACATCAGTTGAAGTTTATTCTTGCCGTTCTTTCCAGGCATGCATAATTTTTGTGAAGAGAAAAGAAAATCCAATTATCCCCAAATCCAGCCAGTGTGGCTCATCTGCTCTTATGTTAGATCTTTAGAAATGGTTCTTAACAGTTGAAACGAAGACATATGGTACCTGAGAACAGCATCTTGCAACCTTGTTTATAATATTAAGGGGAAAAAAGCCCTGTCTTGTGACCATTTATATTCCTCTTTACGAAAATCTGACACAAGTAACATTGATTCTATAAAACCTGTGACCTAGAGCTTGCTCATATCATAAGGAATTTATTGGTGATTGTATTTCTAAGTTCCCTCTTACATTTTAAAGGATTCCCTTAAAAATGCTCAACTTGGAAATTTCCAGGAACACTCAGATAACTCAAACCACCAACATCTGATACAATATTGGGAGAACTCAGATTCCTCACATCAAGAAAGATAAGAATTTCTACCTAACTTGGCAAAAGTTCGGTCTATGCCAAAAGAGTTCAGTAAATTATCTCACTATTGAAACGTTGGTTGATTTTAGAAACTTCATTGATCTTTGAGTCCCTGCAAATATTTTAATATTACAAAAGTTAATGAATTTTTTTTTGTAATAAAACATACCCTTTGTTATTTGGATTAAAATTGTTTAGGTCATATATTCCTTCTATAAATATTAATCTCAGGGCACCTGGTGGCTCAGTGGTTTAAAGCCTCTGCCTTCGGCTCAGGTCATGATCCCAGGGTCCTGGGATCGAGCCCTGCATCAGGCTCTCTGCTTAGCAGGGAGCCTGCTTCCCCTCCCCTCTCTCTGCCTACTTGCAATCTCTGTCAAAAAAAAAAAAAAATTCTCTAAGGAATAAGCATGGCATTAAAGACAAACTGGTTTTGTTTTAATCACTTTTTTTGTTCAAGAAAATTTTCTTGTTGCAAGTGAAAACTAAAAAGAGAAACTAATGAAAAATAAATAAATAAAGTTTACATTTTTAAATGAGCCTATATTGACTTCTTTTGAGAAAAACATTGTTCAACAACACTTTGGGTATATAATCATTTTCATTACCCACCTTGTTTCTGAATAGAAATGCTGCTGTGTTCTCGTTCCTTTATGTCATAGATACGCAGAAGGACAATTCCCAAGATGGCAAGACTGTACCTCCAGGGAATTTCCTACTAAATGTGTCTCAAGGCATTAATTATAGAAAGAATATTCCAGTTATACAAATTGTTTTTCTTGTCTGGATTATAGTTTGATCATACCATGTTTCTGCTAACAGACCTCTAACAGACTCTGTGGGAGCAGAAAGATGAATAAGGCATAATGTCTGTTTTGAGGAACTCACAGTTTCAGGTGGAATGTTAACAAATACATAAAATAACAATGTAGTAAGGGCATTTGAGATTTAATTAAGGAAATATTTATTTAAGGGAATAACATGGCCAGAAGATGTAAAAGCTGATCTGAATTTGGAAGAATAAGTAGGATCTACCATAAAGATTTGAATTTTGTCTGGTTAGTGTGTTAATGTATGTTATAGACCCTGAAATATATTTGTTAAATGAAAAGAGGTAACTAAATGCTAAGCTACTTTTTTTTGACGCATTTGTCTTTCACAGTTTTTACAAGAGTCTTGTGAAGTGCATAAGACTATTAATGCTTTATGAATAAAATATAGGCCCAAAGGAAGTTGATCCAGTGAGCTGAAGACCTGAAACCATAACCATTCTTCTGACTCTAAGGCCTTTATTCTTTCTATTCCGTCTTCTTATTCCCTCACCATTCTTTTGAAATTCCTCACTGCTCCTATGACAAAGTGGACTCAGAACAGATTTCAGCAACAATTATTTATTGATAAAGAGTGGCGTATAGCTTTGATGGCAAAATTCTAACACACATTTACCAAACACTCCAACAGCCCCCAAAACGGGGTCTTTATTCTTCTTCAGTTGGCCCCTGCCTTTGCCCCACCTTTATATTTCCTCCGTCAGGGCTAAACGATCTGCTCATGTGAAAACAGCAGCATGTAACCTTTAAGCAGCCAATAGTACCCCGTGTTGATGATCTCACCCCTGAGCTACTGTTAGGAGAGTGTCAAGAGTGGAGGAAGAAGAGAAGACAAGTCCAGAGCCCTCTAGAAACTTCAGCAAAGCCACTTAATCTCTTAAACAAATAGCACTGATGACTCTGCAGGTTCTTTCTACAGACCTTTGGGTTGCCCCAGTCTACATTCAGAGTTTCAGGGTCAAGGCTGGGATCCTAATTTCCATGAGTACATTAATGTATCTCTTGAATTACTCTCTTCCAGAAGGAACTGAAAATCTTGTATGCACTTTTGGAGTTTCCCAGGTCCTTATACTTAAGCATATGCCAGGTAGTCTAGAGGCAAGTGGCGCAGGTATTGGGGTGGGAGGTAGAGTAGTGGCTGGCAGAAATGCTCTGCTTTGAATTCTCACTTCATATTCAATAGGAATATTCACTTCATATCCACTTCATATTCACTAGGAATATCTCAAAGATATTCCTAGAACATTCCATGGACCCTTTGTGCCTGGAGTGATGAAAGGACATTCCTGGGTGAGCTGGTATATTTCACACAGTGTTCTCCATGAACGTGCTTTCCATGAATGACTCAGGCAAGGGGAAGCTGCATAGAATTTTGGTGCAGAGAAAGAAAAAGCTGTAGTCTACTTAAGCATGAGTGTACTCTTTCTGTGCTGGCTGAGTAATGTCCTGGAGGTGACTAGTCCAAGGAGAAACCAAGGAGTACGAGACAGCCTCTCTAACTTTAAATGCCCACATAGATGAAACAAGCATGGGTAGGAGACTTAACTTCTTTGGGACTTATTTCCTAATCTGTGAAGCAGAAAAAAATAATGCCTGTTTTATCCCCTGGACTGGAGTGGTGCGAAAGACCATGTGCAAAATCAGGCTGACCATTATTTATTGAATGTTTGGTGAAGGAAGAATGAGTAAAAATAGAGCCATCAGAGAAGGTGCCCAAAGGAAAAAGAGATTGTTCAACCCATGTTTAGTGTCTGGTGCTAGGGATGTGGCAGTAAACCGATAATGTTCTTGCCTTCGAGGGCTCACATGGTAATTTAGGAGACAGACACTAAATAATTAATTGCACATTTAATTATACAATTAAAATTCTGATAAGTACCACAGAAGAGAATTATGGTATTAAAAGAATATGCAAGAATAGAAGAAGATTTAGTCTAGTCTCAAAAACGGGGTTCTATCAGGGAATGGCAATTTAGTTGGATTAGGAAAGACGAAAAAGAAAGGGTGAAGTGGCAAAGATGTGGGGAGATGCTTTTTAGGAAGAAGAGATGCCATATTCAAAACTTTATGAGGCAGGAAACACATGGCAGGAATTTAGAATTGAAAGCAAGCTGTTTGGACTAGAATAACAATAACAAGAAAAACAGGAGGGTTGGGGAGGATGGTTGCTAGAGAAGGCTGAGAGGTAGGTGCTCATACAGGGCCATGGAGGCCAAGGTAAGGATCTGGAATGTTTATCTTCAGAAAAATGGGAAGCCTTTACAAATAAACAGCAGAGATAATATCGCAAACCATATTCTGATAAGGGGTTAATTTCCAAAATATACAAGGAACTCCTATAACTCAATAGTAAGAAAACTAAAAATTCAATTTAAAAGACTTTAAATAGATGTTTCTCTAAAGAAAACATACCAATAGCTAATAACTATATAAAAAGATGCTCAGTGCCACTAATTATCAGGAAATGCAAATCAAAACCACTTCAAAAGATATCACTTCACACCTGTTACCATGGCTGTTAGGGAAAAAACAACAGATAACAAGTGTTGGCGACGACGTGGAGTAATGGGAACGCTTGCGCACTCCTGATAGGACTGTAAAGTTGTGGGGTCAATATGGAAACCAGTATGGTGGTCCCTCAAAAAAATAAATAAATAAAACTACCCTATGATCCAGTAATCCCACTTCTGGGTATTTATTCAAAAGAACTGAAATCAGAATCTTGAAGAGATATTACCTCCCTCACACTCACCGCAGCTCTATTCATAATAGCTGAGGTGTAGAAACAACCTGTTCTTCAATGGATGGATGGATGAAGTAAACACGGTCTATACATAGGACAGAATATTATTCAGCCTTGTAAAAGAAAAGGCTCCTGAAATATGCGACAACGTGGACGAGCCCTGATGACCTTAGGCTAACTGAAATAAACCAGTCACAGAAGGACAAATACTGCATGATTCCACTTGTATGGGGAATCTAAAATAATCACATAACCAAGAGTAGAGAAGAGAATGGTGGGTGCCAGGGGTAGGCACAGGAGGAAATGGAAGTTTTCATTCAATGGGTCTCAAGTTTCAGTTATGCAAGGAGAATAAATTCTAGACATCTGCTGTACAACAGAGTATCCTTATGGACAGTCCCCAAGTTAGGATGGCTCCACTTACGGTTTTTCGACTTTATGATGGTATGAAAACGATACACATTCTTTGAATTTGGATCTTTTCCCAGGCTAGCGATACGTGGAACGATCCTTTCATGATGCTGGTTAGTGGCAGCAAGCCAAAGCTCCCAGTCAGCTAGGCGATCATGAGGGTAAACAGCCAATACCCCGACAACCTTTCTGTACCCACACAGCTATGCTGCTTTTCACTTTCAGTATTCAAGAAAGCACTGGAGACACCCAATACTTTATCATATAACAGTCTTTCAGTTAGGCAGTTTTGCCCAACCGTAAACAAAAGTCAATGTTTTGAGCATGTTTAAGGCAGGCGAGGCTAAGCTGTGATGTTTGGGCGATTAGGTGTATTAAATGCATTTTCAATTTACAGTATTTACAGTGGGTTTGTTGGCTATATCCTCATCATTAAGTCAAGGCAGATCCGTAGATACGAGTACTGTATTGTACACTTACAAATTTCCTAAGAGGATAGAACTCATGTTAAGTGTTCTTGCGGCCATACGATTTAAAAAAGAAAAATGGAGAGTCTTTAAAGGTTTCAGTAAGAATGTCAAGATCAGGTTTTGTTTTGATTTAATTACAGTGAATGCACAGCAGAGAAGACATTCCTGAGATATCAGCTTGCAGAAGGGACACGAGGACGGATATCTGAAAGCAGAGGCTCCTGTTCCTTCTTGCTTTGGCATGGATGCTGAGGGGTCCCATTCTGGTGCCTTTTTTGGGCCTGCCCTCTCGAGTAGAGTCTGAAATTTTTGTCCTGTCATACACATCCCATCAGACTTAACTTTCCTATATTCTATCCCTCCCAAATCTCTGTATAACAAAGGAAGTGTGATGACTTCTTGATATGTTGACGGATGGTAAGCTAAGCCAAGTAACATAGCTATTTTCTAACAATGCTGTCACTATCTTTTCTGATTATCACGTATTTATTAAGCCTGTATAATCTAATTATAGTGAAAGGTGATTTATATGATCTGAACAGAAATCAGAGTATTGAATATAATCTAATTATACAAACAAGTTAAAGATAAATAAATGGACGGCAGTAGACAGATACATCACATCAATTAATTTACTTTGAGCTGTAAGAAACAGAAATCCCATACAAGAAGTCATGAGAGCGCACGGCCCCAGGCTGATTAACTGTCCATTCATCGTTCAAGGATTCTGTTATTTCCTTTTTTTCCCACCCTCCTGTCCTCAACGTTTGGCAAGCTCTCCTGATGGCCATGAGAAGAATGTAGCACTCTTACAATAAACCCTATCAGCCCAGAGCCAGAAAAAGGATTTATCTCTTCCAGATGTATCTCTCTGAGAGATAAGCAACTTCTCTCAGAAGCTCCCCCACCCCACCTGCGCTGACTTCATCCCCGTCTCAGACTAAGTCATTCTCAGGGCAGGGCTGGGGAGGCGGGTGGAATTATTCTGAGTTTCAATTTATTAACTTAATTATCCTCAACTTACTAAAATTTTCATCCTGGCATTGAAACTGAAGGCAGGCCTTCCTGAACCGAGAGTCTCTGGTGAGTCCCTAGATACAACCAGGATCTTCGATTAAGGAGAAAGGAGAACTGGCTGTGGGAGGGCTAAGACATCAGGAGTATCTATCTCACGTGAATATTCAAGGTAAATCACAACGCGGTTGAGCAAATGAAGGATCTCAAAGTGTAGTCTTCAGACCTGCAGCATTAGCAGCACTAGCGAGCATGTTAGAAATGACAGTTCTGCAATCCTTTGCAGAATCCCCTGAGTCAGAATGCCTGGCAGTGGGCCTAGAAATCTGTGCTTTTAAAAAAGTTTACCAGATGAGGGACGCCTGGGTGGCTCAGTTGGTTAAGCAGCTGCCTTCGGCTCAGGTCATGATCCCAGCGTCCTGGGATCGAGTCCCACATCGGGCTCCTTGCTCGTCAGGGAGCCTGCTTCTCCCTCTGCCTCTGCCTGCCATTCTGTCTGCCTGTGCTTGCTCTCTCTCCCTCTCTCTCTCTGACAAATAAATTAAAAAAAAAAAATCTTAAAAAGTTTACCAGATGACTGTGATGCACAGCCAAGTTGGAGAAACATAGTTCTAGAGTTAGAGAACGTACTAGAAGTTTGAATGACACAAGAAAAGAGTTCAAAATATGGGCCTGGGGTATGGGAGAGAGATCAGGTCAGGGACGATTAAAACAGATCGATTAAAACAGGTGCCTTGTCTCCTGGCTGCCAGAATAAGAAAATAGGTCAAGATCAGAAAATGCCCTGCAGAAACGACTAGGAGAAGATAATGATAAATGGGAGCCGTGGGAAGAGTGTCCATGCATGAAAGAGTTTAAGTTTAGAACTGGAATTTTGGAACATAAATATGGAAATAATGACTTAGAGTGGCCAGAAGATACGCTATTTTATAGATCCAGAATAACAGCGATATCCTCTTTCTCTGGACATTGTCAGAATGCTGATCAAACAACACTGATCCAGTTGCAAACAGCCAGCAAATCAATCTAGAGAGATTTATATTCTAAATGGCAAATACTTCGGCAAAGCAGAACTGCCGGGAAAGGGACAATTTTCTTGTATTGTCTTTATTTGTGGGAATAAGTGTGGAAGCCATGTACCTGTCGTAGATGTTCAAAGGGAACACTTCAACAGGTTGGCGTGTTTGAAATACGCAGTGTAGGAAATCTAGCACATAGTTATTGTCAGGACTACTGTCCAAAGCAGGTCATATGGAAAAGGAATCCAAGGACTTCTGCTGCCTTGGCACATCCCAATGTCGGAGCCACTGAATGCGACAACAAAAGACCAGCCTCAGCACAGAGGGGAAGGGAGGGACAGTTCCCAAGGGGATTGTTAGTACTTATGAGGCCAAAGAGAAAAACCAGCGAGGCTTTACACAATAGGAATGATTATTTCCAGAGTGCCTTGGCTAGCCTCACCCTTATCCAAAAGGTACTGTACAAAATTGGAAATTACTTTGTGTTTTCTTTAGGTTTCTTCTTAACCAGTGTTCTCCAAGTGGCAGGTGCATCTGAATCACCCGGAGGGCTTGCACAAAAGCACAGCCTCTGATTCAGTAGGTCTGTCAAGAGGCCAGAGAATTTGGGTTCCTAGCAAGTTAGAAACGCTATTAGTTCAGGATCACACGTTGAAAACCACTTAAGTACTAAATAAGATTTTTGAAGTTAAGCTATTTTTTGGTATTTTCTACTTTTCCCCTGACATCCCCCCGCCCACCATGAGCACCCTAAGACCTAGAAATTGCTTCATAGCCTAAGAATCCTGAGGGGATCAGTGGCTGAAGGCAGCAGGTATAACACCAGGCCTGTGCCCCCTCTTGGCCAACACCCAGTTACACTCCTAACCCTAGAAGAACAGAGAAGGAAAACCCACAGGTATGACAATTCTTTTTTGTTTACCAGAGGAATGAGAGCTTCTTAAAATTCAAGCTAGAATGTAGATTACATTCTAGGAAACAAATAAGGAAAGAAAGACAAGCTGTAACTGAAAATTACTTCATTGATAAAAGTTATAGAAAATACCATTGTGAACTAACAGAGAAAACTGGACATATGAAGTCCTGGAAATTAAGTTGACCAATAATATATAAGAATCGGAACAAGCCATGAGACATAAATTCATCATGATTTTAAAAAGAATGCTCAGTTTTACCAAAGATGGCTGAAGCTGGACTAAGTGAAAATATGGTGACTAGGATATAAGTTATAATCATTTTTTTAATGTTATAACTCTGAAGCTTTTTATTTGAAAAAAAAAAGAGTAGTTCAAGAACTATTCATGTGAAGATTAGCAGGGTAGCCATTTTAAAATGTATATCTATTTTTTAAAGTAAAATTTTTTTATTCCAAATATAAAAGACTCATATAGAATTTTTGGAAAATTTAGAAAATTTGACTAAAATTTAAAAATATTTATCCACAGTATCACTGTATAAATACAAGTATTAATATTATTCTATATTTTAATCTTTTTTCTAAGCATCATTTTTATATAATTTTGATACATAATTGACATAATTTTTAAGTGTGTTATTTCCCACGTATTATAATGAGTGTTGTAATATTATTATAAATAACTTATTAGCATATTTAATGTCTACATACATATTCATAGGGGAGATGTATCTCACTTTACTTAAATTTCCTTTATTGTCAGACACTGTTTCCCCTTTCTCCCTCCATTCTAAGTAGTACCGTTGTACATAAAACTTTCTCTGTATTTGATACAATTTTCTTTGGATAAATTCCCAGATTTACTTGTCTCAGGCTTAGAAATTTAAAAGACCCTTTCTACATATTGTCAAATTATTTTCCAAAGAGGCTGTTACATTTCTCTCTCCCATTTTCCAGTATTGAGATTTTCTTCAATCACTGCCAATTCGATAAATAAAAACATACCTTGTTTTAGTTTTAATTTGCATTCCATTGTTTACAAATGGATTAAATATTTTTTCATGTTTGTTAGTGAGACACACTTTTCTTGTATGCATTTCCTGCTGACATTTAATTCACTTAACTTTCAATTCAGATATTCATATTTATTCATGAGAAAAGATGAGTATGGTTATTCGAGAATAAAATAAAACCTGAAAACATAAAACAATTTAGTTGATGTTAGAGAACCAAATGTTATCTACAGAATAACTCAGGGTTTTAAGTTTTGATCTTTGAAGCTCAGATATCAGTACTGTGTTTGAGAAAAATAATTTCAAAGGAAAACAATTGTCACATTAGGATAAGTAAAGGTCACTGCTCTGAAATCTTTCTTAGCATAAGCACAACATCAAAGAGGTGGCAGGTTTAGAGACTGTCACCCTCAAAAGGAAGAAATATGCTCAACATTAAATGGTTTAAGTTCTTTCCCTCCACAAGTGGAAAAGGGGGTAAGTGCTCAGTGGTAAATATCCTAAATGACCGCTCCATCATTTCCCAAATTCTTCACCAGCCACTAGAATGAATACATTCATCAGACCACAGTTAACCAAAGATTGCCCGGAAGAAAGCAAGCTTGTTGGTCATTCAGTTTTCAAATTTCCCTGCCTGGGGGGAGGTGACTGGAGGGTGTCAAAAAGGCCAACACAACACCTGGATATAAACTGCATCTGGAAGCCTCTTTGTTCAAGATTCATCCTTTGAAGGAAATACTTGGTTTGGCCAATGGGGCCACTGATCTCTGGGGCTGTTGACAAAGGCCATAAACGTATGCCCATTCTTCTTGTTCTGTCAACAGCCTTTGACATTTCTATTTGGTCCATCATAGATCAGTCAGAGGGAATACGTGACTTCCTTTCCTTTAAGTTTAGCAACTCCAAATGTCTCAGAAATTGATTTTCTTTTTTCTTTTCTTTTTTTTTTTTTTTTTTTACAATTTAATACTTTGCTATTCTTCTTAAAGAAGTGTGGCATAGTTAAAGCTACATGTGCATGCCTATGTTTCGTGGGGGTTTTCCCTGTTTAAGAAGATGCCATCATGATGTTCTAGGTAATACCCTGTTTGACTAATTTATATTAGAAGAAATTCACATATTTTAGAGAAATGCAATTTCAAACAACTAATTATGCACAGCTTTAATGTTCATCCCTCTGAAATCTATTTTATTTGCATCAACTTACTTGTATTGAGGTAAATACTCTCTTAGGAAAGCTACAGCAGTGTTAAGGACAACACAATTACTTCATAAAAAACACAAAGCCCAAACCCTTCTAACATTTAAGTCTCTGTTGAGTGTGGAAGTATGTGTGTAGCTATCCTAACATTTCTGTCTCCCTTTCCTGAATGTCAAGTAGAGGGTATATAAATAAATGATAAATTCCCCCTTTCTCATATCTCTTTTGGCCCCCTCTTCTGTGAGTTCTCCCGTACACTGTTTATCGTCTCCAGGGAAATCTTAACAGCTTTGGTTTCCAAAAGCACATGCCCTTAAAGAAGTAGTTCTCCACCAAGGGCAAAAGCACCAGGGCCACTGGGCAGGATCTGGAGACAATTTTCAATTTTCACAACTGGAAATGCTATTGACATCTGGAGAGCAGAGACCAGGGACGCTGTGAAACATCCTACAGTGAGCAGGGCAGCCCCTGCGACAATAGAATATCCAGTCCCAAATGCCAATGGTGCCATATTAAGAAACCTAACCCTCAAGCAGCAGCAACAACTCTGTGTAAGGACAAAATAAATGGGAGGAAAAATTGTATGACAGTTGACTTCTCCCCTGCTGTAGTCTGAAAAATGATTCATTTGCGCAGGAAGAGAGACAGGACGGATGGGAGGAAGCAAGTGGAACAAAGGGAGTCTGGGAATCCCAGAGAGAAAAGCAGTCCCTCCACCTTCATTCTGTGCCTCCTAAGTTGGGGACTCAGGAAGAGAGGGGATGACTGTGAGGTTACAGCAGATAGGACTATAAAGAAATGATGACCCCTCCTGTGTGGTCCAGGTACTGAAGGCCAGATGAGATGATGACGGATGGCTCAACAGAGGCACCTGTACTCAGGTACTTCTCTGTTGCCCCCGGAGCATTGATACAACTTTGGAAAAGAGGGGTAGCCCGAACTGACTAACCAGGTAAGGGAAATTGGACAACGGAATAAATTGAAGGGTTTGTTTTGTTTTGTTTTTTAAGTGTAAAATTTGCACATCACAGGCTGCGGTCTGGGATTAGTTTATGCTGTGAGTAGAAGTTCTGTTCGGAATTAACCAGATAAATTGTAAATGGATTTGTATAAGTCTATCTCAAATAATTCGATTAAGAGCAATCCTTTCTGGTTTGTTGCATTGAATTAGAACAGGTTATCACTAAACTTTCAACATGATATTAGCATTTGATTCTGTAATCCCCACCCCTTCCATCACCAAGTGTTTCAGAATTCTACTCTGTGTTTATGTATCAGGCCCAGTGACATAACTGAAGACCGTTTGATGGGTTTAAAGGCAGGGCTAACTTAGTATAAATGATCTAGTGGTTCAAAACTATTTCAAATGCTGAACTGCTATAATCTTAAGGAGATTTTAGTTTTCAAAAAAAAAAATTATCTGGTGTAAGAAGTATAGTTTGTGGGTATTTGATCTGGCTAGTCTTAAAAAAAAAAAAGAAAGAAAAGAAATGCATGATTATGTAACACCCTGTCACAGATACCTCTGTTAACTAAAGCCAGTATTAGCTTTCAAGGGTGTCACAGTTCTATTGATTTGAATCCCCACCCAGAAACCTAGAAAATTTACCCAACTATTCATCAAGAATTCTGGACACCATTATCAAAGGAAAGGGACACGTGTTGGCAGAGGACTCACCACCATCTGCTGCCAGCCCCGGCAACAATCCAATGTTTGTACACCAACCCTGAGCCAGAGGAAGGCTTTGTTCCTGTAGGACATCTACTACATTGTCCCCTCTGGGTGTGAGTTGCTCTTCCCCCCTTCCAGGGGCCAATCTGTTTGTTTGTTTTCTCCAGATTGTTTGGTGTCCTTATCTCTCACTGGAGACTACATGTTAAGAAGAGAACCTGAAATTCTCTTCCTCAGGGAAAACAGTTGTTTATTAGGCAATCCTTAATATTATAGTCATCTGCCATCAGAGATAACCGACGCTGACACCCACTCTACTTTCTTTCCAACAAACCTACATCTGGATTGGATAGCCATCCCTAGAGCATCACAGCTTAGGGCTAACTCTTCCTTTACGTTGATAATGCATCCATTTACTTCTTGAGACTCTGGGCACATTATACAAATTGAATAAATAAACACATTATCCTGATATAAAGTCATGCCATGGAGTCCAGAGATAACAAGTTCAACCAGAGCTCAGAGCTACATAAAGGCATTTCTAATGTACAAATCAATCTCCTCTCCACTGATTCTATTTTGTCCTTCTATACAATCTGGAATTACTGGAAATATGCCATATTTTCTTCTTTTATTGGGTTATCTAGAAGCTGCTTTACTGTTTATTCTGGAACCTCATTCTCATCTTGACATGTGAAAGTGAAAGAGATTGAAGTCATTCCAGATCTGCACAGAACTTTATCTAGCATCACGCTCGACCCTTACTGAAATCTTCTATCCAGTGGGGAGTCACCATTATTTTACAAAAGTGGTATCATTATAAAATGTCGTTCGTAGAGGAAGAGAAAGTTAGGAGAGCCTTAAACAGAGGATCAGGAGAAATGCTATGGCATGAAGGAGCAGATGTGTTTAGCAGAACCTTCACAATTGCCTCATTTTTTTTTTATGAAAGATTACAATTAAGATACTTATATTATCCTTCTTCTATGAAGGAGACACCCAGGGGGTGGGAGAAGACCAGATTTATGGGTAAGGAAGCACAGTACCAGTCGGAAAGATTGTAGGCAGCTTGATGCTACAGAAGAATGAGAAACAGAGCCATCTTGGGAGCTGTCTTCTTGGCCAGGTCTCATGATGACTCCCTTCCTGGCAGTTGACAATTTCCTAGATCATCTCATTAGAAAGCTCTCCTGAATGAAACGTCCCTGCCTCTGTGCCCCGTCTTAGGAGACGGAGTCCTTTTTTGATCTGCACAGCCCATCTCTTGCTGGTACTGGTTTGAGGCCAAGCAGATGCTTTTGGGATCGAACAGGATTTTGAGTTTCTAGTAATATCATTTCTTCAAAACTCTAAGGGACTTTTAGTTTATTTGCTTCTGGTCAGTTGTTTGTGTTAATAGCCACAGATAGAAAGCTTGTGGAGTGAGAGTTTTTAAGACCAAACACACAGGTCTTTTACTTATTGCCCCTGAGCTCTGCCCAACCCCCTTCTCTCATGTTTCAGGCTGGCTCTCCCAAAGCCGGTTGAAACAAAGAACTGCGGTGGGAGACAACACTCCTCATCTGATCTTTGCCACTGAGCTGGCTCCCATTGTCTGGCAGAGAACGCTGAGCCGCAGGTGCTTGGGAAAGACTCACAGGCACCATCTTATCTTTTGCTAAGTCTGCCCTATTTGCAGCCTTTAGTTAGAACCGCCTCAGTCTAGGGTACAAAAGCAATCTGCTTTTTCAATTCCATAAAGTCCAAACTACTGACTGTTGAGTGCAACAGTTAAGAATATAAACTTTGAGCTCAGATTGCCTAGTTCAAATTAGGTTCTTCACTTATAAGATGCGTACTGGCAAGTTAACTTAATTTCTTTGATTCTCATCTGTAAAATGGGTCTAAAATACTGTGGACCTCATTGTGTTGTTGGAGGCGTGAGTTACGTAAAATATAGAAAGCACTAGAATGGTGCCTGGCACATTGTAGGCATCACATATGTGTAGTTAGTATTACTTACCAATAACTCCTGGTCGACCTGTATTACAGGATACAGTTGGTTACCAGACTGGTTAGCAGCTCACACCTCAGTTTCTTTCTTTTGTAGACTCTGCTAAAGCAGCAACAAGTAGCAAATGTAGGAAAATAAAGTGAATCTTTCCTACAGTTTCCCCTAATGTTATGGCCACAGCATGCATTCTGCGGCCTAAGATGTCACAGTAATTGTTTCATCGAATGTGTTGCCTCAGCATAACAAGAGGCTTTTTTTGTTTGTTTGTTTGCTTCCACTGTCTCAGCCAGCAGCCTCTAGATTTTAGGTTTTGTCATGGCCAACATTAAGATCTTAAATACCTAAAGCATAAACACGCTGAATCTTTTCTGTTTGCATTAAAGCCTGGATTGCGGTGGTTTAAGGATGGCATGGTGATTCCATGGTCAGATCTGTAGGATCTGTTGCTTTGTTGCTTCCGGTTTTCCATGCCACTGTTGCTAGAAGGCTTCCTTCTCATCACAGTTTATGATGAATAACAAGCCATCACAACCACCTCCAAGCAGCAACAAGGAGGAAGAGGGAAGTTGTGTCCCGGAAGTTCAATGCACATATCCAGAACCTGTCACAGGGCCACACCTAGCAAGGAACATTGGAACGTGTGGTGTTACCTCTAGTGTCAGTATGTCAAACAAAAATGCCTAAATGTTATCTTTTCATTTAATTTCTCTTTACTCCCTACTGCCAGATAATGTAAAACCAATGGGTACTTACATATTCAATAAGAAATAAAGTAAAACCCAATAGCTTGTATCAAAACAATTCCATCCTAGAATAGCTTGTGGTTTTACCTTAGGATACAATTGTGTTTCTTAAAATTGGAATTAATCTGCATTTGAATTTTTTAAAAATAACGACCAAACTTACTGCATGTTTATATAACATATGGTTGATAGAGGCTTTATTTACAGAAACAAAACACCTATTTTAACCCCTATATGCTTCCTAAACTTGCAAACAGCAGAATTATATTTTTTAGAAGGTTTGATGACCAAAATATCTGGGTTGAAATGAAAGACAGGACAGCCTACTATATTTGAACATTCAGAGTGAGTGCAAAAGACTGAACATCTTCCATTAATTTTTGTTTTCTTTTTCTCTTTCAGCTTATCTTCATGAGCCAAAGAGATAAACGCTTGGGGTTTTATAACTGCCACAAAACTTTGAATTTAAAAAAAAAAATGACAATGAGCTAAATAAGAATAAGCAATATATAACTGGCTTGTTTTCTTTCTTCATTAACCAACATTGCTGTTTCTGAGCCTAAGCTTTTTTTTTTTTCTTCTTCTTCTTCTTTTTTGGTTGGTTGGTTTTGTTTGGTTTTGTTTTGGGTGATGTTCAGCATTTTGTGTCCTGCTAGGAATTTTAATGAATGTAAAACAAAAACACTGGTACCAAGCTGAGCCCAGTGGATGAATCAGGTAGGCGTGTGTATTCACAGCACTGATTACTGACAATTTTCTTGTGCCATTGTGGTCCAAGTATCGGTCAATCAGACATGTCACCAGGAAGGCATATTTTTTCAAAGATCCTGGGCATTTAGAAGATTATGTATATTTAAGGGATGGAATTAAAGCAAAATTTGCGAGGCCACTAAGCAATTCTGAAACACTCTGCCGAGTTCCTGATTCAGAAGCAATAGAAGTGATAGCAGGAACCAGCCAGAGAGAGTGTCTGCTTTGGACAGTAACTCTCAGGCATGCCACTCGAGAGAAAATGCTTCCCCACGGCCATGAGGCATTACCTGTTTCCTTTTGCAGTTAGTCCAGTTCATAAATAGAGGAACAGCTCATTTATTTTTCTCCTTCATCTTCAGAATATGCATGTGGGCAACAGGTATCCCGGATTTATTAGTGTAACATACTTTACAACAAAAAAAAGGAATGCCTCCAAGTTCCCATGGGGCAGAAAAGAAACATGATCTATTTGGACTGCTTAATACTTATTTATGTTCTACTTTAACTTGTCCAGAAAGGAGTCAAAGCAATTTACTTAAACTTTCCGTTTAACCCACAGCCCCACCCCCATCTTAAGGGGACGTCAGTACCTTGGTACCTTTTTCCAGGTCTCAGTTTTGCAAAGTCCAAAGCTGGATAAACTTTCCTTGGCCTCTGCTTTGAAATTCTTCAAAGGTTCTCTGGGACCCACTATCAAGGTCTTGAACAGGGTATCAAAACCTTCTGTGCCCTTACCTCTTCCTGCCACCAAAATTAACATTTGCCCTGATGGCAAATGACTTAGCCAGAAGCAATTTAATTAAACTACTGTTAAAAACACTTTAGTGTGGGGTGCCTGGGTAGCTCAGTGGGTTAAAGCCTCTGCCTTCGGCTTAGGTCATAGTCCCAGGGTCCTGGGATGGAGCCCTGCTTTGGGCTCTCTGCTCAGCAGGGAGCCTGCTTCCTTTCCTCTCTCTCTGCCTGCCTCTCTGCCTACTTGTATCTCTGTCAAATGAATAAATAAAATCTTTAAAAAAAAAAACACTTTAGTGGGAAGAAAACGCATGTACATGAAAATGACGTTTAAATGATGAAATGGAGTTTTTAAGGCATTGGCAAATTGTACAATGTTTTGCTAGGCTTTGTATGTATTAAAGTATTTGTGCCAATTTTTAGAACGGTTAGTACTTTTTTATTTATAACTCATTTTGTCTTACATTGCCACACAACAAAAATTTGGAATAAGAAGCATAACTGTCCACTGTATTCTTTGTATTTGCCCTATTGTTTTGTTTTCTGCAGTAATAATTCATTGCTTTTTTAAATAAGAAAAAATGATGAAAGAAGCCACCTTTTAATGAGTGTGAGCTTATTGTATTTTAGGTACTGTGGCAAATTTTGGTGTCAATTGTCTGTTTTAATCCTTGATAATTTTGTGAAGCCGATGTTATGAATACCATTTTACAAATGCAAAAACAGGAACTCAGAGATGCTAAGTTCAAATTCAAGGCCATATTGTGGCTATTTCCAGATGGGATTTTTTACATAGACCAACCATGTTCCTAAGTAGTCATTATATTTCTCACTACTGATGGATGTTTTTAGCTTGTGCTTTCAACTGTTATAAATTTAGGTTGTGTTTTCAAACCATTAGTTCAAAATTTTAAAAAGCAAAATTTAAAAAAAAAAGCTATTTTACAAATCAGTAATTCTTTAAGCTAGGTGAAGGACTATTTCATTGTGTGCCAAAATGAGCAAACTTTGAGGGAAGAAAGAAACCAGAAACCCTATTTCAACAATAAAATAATTGGAAGCAAAGTGTCAGGCTGATCAGCTTTTTAAGAAATTCGTAACCAAATTACTTTAGATAAGACAAATTATCAAGAGTCCTGAGGCTCTCACAGGGCACGTACTTGGCACCCTCATCACTTTGGACCAAATACTCTCCGTACACAGCCAACAATTATTTGGATCTTGACTTTCCCCATGCTCTGGAATTCTCTTCCACTGTTTAGTAGTTCTTGTTAATTCTTCAAGGTTCTGACTCTTCTCTCCCTATAGGCTTCCATTTCCACCCTGAAGATGAGTTAAGGTCAATTTCACAGTGCTACCACATCCAAAACACATAATAGCCAACTCAGCAGATCAAATAGCCAAGCTAATATGGCCTTGGCCAATCTATGGCCTTGGCCAATCAAAACAGATCCAGCTACGCAGGAGTACCAGTGCACACCAGCTAAATATCTATTGCCAGAAAGATCGTGGTATGTATATCTCTTTAATAGGTACCCAAGCTCCTTGATGACAGAAGCCATCTGACTTTTAATTTTATGTCACAGTGTATATGGGCTATGCTGGAGCCAAATTAGGACAGCAAAGGGAGGTTAAACACATTCGCCTCTTTCTTTGATCTAAAATGCTCAAAAAACTCCTTACCTGTCACAGAATATGAAGTGATTCACAGAAACACTGGTTTGGTTCCATGCCTGATTTTCCCGGAGTACAGAAAATGTCATGCACAAGAACATGGAACTTTCTCACCGTTAGAACTTTCTCAACATTTCTCACCATGGAACTTTATCACCATTTGATAGATGCAGACATATATGGTAAAGGGGTGGAGGTGGGGAGCAGGAACCAGATTTTACTAAAAGACTGTGGGGCCCTTTAAGGAAAAAGCACCACGTTAACTCTGGCAGGCAGCACCTGGCCCCTCAGCTTGGCCTACGTTTGAAAGGGAATCGTAGTTCCAGGTACAAGGGAAATGGCACATGGCTAATTCCCCATTCAACATTCTCCAGACTGGTCTAGAATATCTATGCCCCAGACAGAAGAAAGGTGTTTTAAAAATAAAATTAGGATATCACCAGGGGCCCAAGCATTTCTTTGTGGGATTCACCCCTCCCTTGTAAAAGGCACGGATATGAGAAAGATAGACATCTCCTCCACCCCGGGGAGAGAGTGTCACCAAAATCCAAAGTCAGATACGAAAGCGTTCCAGGAGAGTGTGGGATTCCCATCTCTCAGGGTTGCAGACATCATCATAGGGATGTTACATATATTTCTACAGCTGTCCTAACAGATTACCACAAACTTGGTGGCTTGAAACAACACATGTTTATGATCTTACAGTTCTGTAGGAGAGAAGTCTGACATGAGTCTTACCATGCATACAGTCTACAGTGACTCAGGATTATACAAGTTAAATAACTGACTTCAAATTAGCTTTGCTTTACTCTCTAATTTCATACGTAGCTCCTTGAGAACCAAAAACTGGATTAGAATTTGCCAGTGATCAAAATCATGAAAAGGGAGGGAGGCAGTTCCTTGTATTCATTTTAAGATCCTAACCAAGCTACTTATTTACATTTAAATTTATAATTTCCCAATCTTTTTCTATCTTCCAGAAATGTTGCAAAGAGAAATTGTAACCAATATGGTTGCTCCTGATTATAATAAAATTTAAAGTTAAAATTGAGAAGAAGACACAATTAAGTGTTTTATGGGGCTAAATTTCCCTTTCCAGTTTTAAAAGAACCCAGTTTTCTGCATTTAGGTTTAAATATGTTGCCCTAATTCAACCCAAGCCAACCAGATTGCCTAGCAGTCAACTTTAGGCGATCTCCTCTGAGTACATTTAAATTAACATGTCAAATATTTCTATATGAAATCAACGGTGCTTAAAATAATTTGTGGTCAAAAGAATTTTGGATAATTCTTCTATTCAACTTTTCTCTACTATTGTTAATAAAATATGCCTATTTGCTTAATGTATTTGTTTGGGGTCCACTTGTGGTAGAAGTTAAGAACATAAAGATAAAGCAGTCACATGCCTCCTTCCCTCTGCTGCTTGTCAGTAGGTGAAGGTAACCAGGTGTGATCCATGAAGAAAGGCAGAGTAAGGAAGTTGACAGGTTGGATAATGAAGGTTGATTGTGGACGTGCAACTGGGCATGATCATCTGGGTCACAATGCAGGCAAACTGTGTGCCACTGGTGGGGAGTCAGAGACTCAGAGGAAGGGTTGAGAGGCAGACAGGAGAAAGGCAGTGGTCAGAGATGCCTCGGAGGTACAATATCATTGGGGTCAAGAGCATGAGCTTTATACTCAAGTAGACAGAGGTTGTTTGAAATCCTATGTCTGCTAAGTCATGGCATCTCTGTACATCTCAGTGTCCTTTTTCCTTTAATATAGGAACACTAATAGTAATTCCTCATGGATTTATTGTAAGGAACAAGGATATAATGCATGTACAGTGTTTAACACCGTGTCTAGCACTGAGCAAATCTTCTATGACAATTGGCTGCCTTTAAAAAATATTGTCAATATAGGGGAAAGAGGAAGAGGAAAGGGAGAGAAGGAAGAGAAGGAAGGCAAACAGGGGACAAAGAAGGAGGAAGGGACGGGTAGGATACTCAGGGGCTTGTGTCCTGGATGAGATAGCTCAGGGTAAACCACAGGTCCTTGAGCAAAGCTTCAGGGCAACAGGAAAAAAGTAAACCAAAGAGGAAAGAGAGTCACCACCTCATATGGAGAACTGAGTTGACACTGAGAGAGAAACCAAGGACACTGCCTCCATTAAAGCTCTAAAATAAATAAAGTCACAAAATGCCAGGGAGAACAGCGATGCGGAGAAAACTCCGACATGCCCCGGAGCCCCAGGCACACATCACACAGTCATCAATGGGAATTTCAGAGTAACTCATGAACACAGGGTATTTCCTGGAGCACAATCCCTTCAAGCAAGAGGGTCAATCTGAAGGAATGTGGATGCCTAAATATTTTGTTTGTATTGTGCCCTCTGGTTTGGGAATCTGAACAAGTCTCACTTTGCAGGGAGCAATCACAGGAAAATGGAACGAACAGTTTTAGGAGAATGAGATACCTTCTCAAGGAGCTCACAGTAGAATGTGGAAAAGATGAACACACAAACATAAACTACTTACAGTGGAGCAAACCATAAGAGAAGCACATGCCAAATGTTTGAGAAAAGAGCACGATCAGTTCTGCATGGGAAAGACAGGGAAGGCTTGCAAGAGTATCAAACACTGGAGTCAGACTTGAGAAGATAAATTCACCAGGCGAGGAGAGGGAAGGGACACCGAGCACGAGGACAGCATGCCAAGTCATGCAGATATGAAAGTGGACAGCAACTTTGGGACACCAGATGTGGTGGTTATAACATCAAGGGTATATGCATCAACAGTGAGGAGGAGAGCAAAGGAGATGGGAATGAAAGGAAAACCTTGGCTGTTTTGTGATGCGTTTTCATTTGTCATGTGTATCGATAAATCAGTTTTTAGAAATATATTGTTCAGTGTGTAATAGATCATAATAATTATATGATCGTGTAAGTATTTATATGCCTATATTAATTTATCGTTTACAGAGAATGTCCGTCTTATTTAATTCTCACAGCAGAACAGGAAGATAGGTTTTGTCGTCCTTGGTTCTGCAAATGAGGACAAAGTCTCAAAGGACATTGAGTTGTATGCCCGGGGTTGCTGCACTTTGACTGAAACCAGCTGCCTCAGTATTCATTCATATTCAGCAAACATGTACTGAGTTCCTACTCTACTGCCAAGTGCTCTCATAGATGTCGGGAATACAAAGAATGCGCAAATGAATACACAGAAAGAAGGGGGGAATCTAATACATAAACAATGAATTGAAATATAAGGAAGTAAAAATTACTATAAGGACGTGCATGAGATCGTTATTCAGAAAACACACAGAGGAGCATGGGAAGAGCTTCCCAGAGCAGATGCCATCCGAACTGTGAGTAGGTGTGGAGGGTGTGGAAGAGGAGAAGGCTGTTCCTGGCATGGGAACTGCATGTGCAAAGCCACAGAAACACTAGAGAGGATGACGTGAAACCAAACCCTGAGATGCTCAGGGAGGATGATCTTGGGTTGCCGAGGAGAGACATAAGAGCCAGATTAAAAACAGTCTTTGCAGTCCATGCTCAGGGGTTTGAATTTTCACGCTGGAAGTGGCTGGGATCCACTGGTGGATTTTAATTTTGTGAGCGACAAGATCAGATTTGTTCTTCAGAAAGCGCACTCTGGCAGCAGTTCCGTGGGTGGAATGGAAAGTGGTTTCCCTGGAGACGGGCAGACCCATTAGGAAGCTACGACAATAATCCAGGAGAGAGAAAATGAGGATAATGGTCGGAGGAGGAATGAGCAGATTCAAAGACATTTTGACAGTAGAATTGATGGTGAGGAGAGACGCACTGGACATAAATGCCGAAACAAAGGGAAGATTCAAGAATGATAGTCAAATTTCTGGCTTGGACATCTAGGTGGATAGTAAATCATTGATCAAGATGTAGAATATGAAAGGTGTAGCAGATTTGGAGAATATTATAAGTACATGTGGGATGAGTTGAATTTGAGGTGCCTTTGGAACTTCTAGGTGAATACATCGTGCATGGCTAATATATTTAGAATTTAGAAGAGAGATTATGTCTAAAGATAAAGATTTAAGAGTAATTGTGAAATATTTTGTTGTTGAGGTTCTGACAATCTCCAAAACCACAAGATCTGGGTACTGTTGCTTCTACCCAATTCATTTGCACCATCTCTGAAGGAGGTACTAGCTCAAGCTTTGTTCCAAAGTACAAATTAGCATAGCAGCTCAGTAAACAATGTCTCTGAGCTTCTGGAAAGAAAGATGTTCAGTCACCATAAGGCTCAGAATTAATGAAAAGTCACAGAAATAATAGCTCTATTCTCTAGTTGCTTTTGAACCTCCAATCACTCTTTGGCAACAAGGTAAGATTTTACAGAAACTGTTGAAAAGATCTTCTGGTAAATAGGGCAGCAAAAAGAGTTTGTTTTTTAATATTTGTTCTAAACAATATATGTGGTTATATTTTGAAATTGCTAGTTCACATTCCTGACCTGAATTCCTTTTCTAATTGGAAAGTCAATTTTGATTTTGATTATAGGGTATCATTTCCTTAGAAAAATCTCCTGTGAAATTAGTTCCTCCTCATTATGTTTTTTTTTTCCCTTTACCAGATAAAATGACAAGAATCAAATGGTATGTGCTATGTAATGGATGCAGTTTGCCCATACTTTAATCAGAAAACAGTTCTTAGAGGGAAGGAAATATTTTTGCTCAGTTGTGGACAAGCACCAACAACATCAATTTAAAAACCAATGAAATTAGTACGTCTTTCAGGTTGGTTAGAAATGATTATAATGTTAGGTCAGAGTATTATTGTCATGAATGCTTGGAAAAACACTGAAAATCAGTAATTCATCTCCAAATTGTGATAGTTATGAAACCATCAATCCCATTACTTTTCCCTTCCCCACCCTACACTTCCGAATTTGGGTCACAATCAGGGAACGGAAGGGGATTCATTTGTCATAGCATTTGGTTTGTCACCAGCATGAATATCCACCCTCTGTGTAGTGTTTGAGAGGAAAGAAGGAAACAGGTGTGTGGCAACTTTTCCAAGTTTTCACAGTAATCCTGTTCCGGGGATACACAGAGCTAATAAATTTAAAACCATTGGAACGATAATAATAAAACTACTACAGAGTAATTATGACATGATAAAAGTTCCATAAGTATTCAATAGTATTATTTCTGTTTAGCTAGATCTCCATTTTTTACCTGAGGAATCTCATTCTCAGGGAACTTTCATATTTATCCAAAGTGATGTAGCTAGTAAGGGTTGGGTTCTGGTTTGGAACAGTTTTGCGTGTCCAGAGCTCACACTTGTTCTATTATTCTATACTGCCACTTAGTGACAAGTACACTTAGCCCTATTGAAAATAATATTCCCATATAGTATATTCATGGAGATACTGCTGAAATTGGTATATAAAAAAAACCAGGCTTCTAGCCCTTGAGAGCTGATTTCATAATCTTTCAACCCTCCTGTGCCTTAGTTTTTTCATTTGGAAAGGAGAGATGTCATGACCGCCCTTCCTTGCCAATATACTATGCAATATAGTAAAATATATCACAGTTTTTCTAGTACAGCTTTCATACACATTATCTCATTTGGTTTCAAAACAGAGCTAATAAGACCTAATAGAAAACACACTGAATTTCTGGTTTCACAAACTCAGAGGCATTAAGTGAATAAAATTCTCCATATCTCCGTTTTTTTCCCTTATAAAACTACAGGTGAATTAATATTCTCTCTGGGTCTTTTAGCGATCTTATAAAATGGTGTCGTGTAGGGATCATTCCTAAATTTAGATGTGGAAAAAGGCTCGGGGAAGAGCAATGGTTTCCCCTGAGAATGTCTAACAAATACATTATGCAATCCCAGGACCTGGGTTTTTTGACTCCTCGTGTAAGTCCCTTTCTCCTCTATCGAGCTACGTATTTATTTTGATGGGCAAAGACACACTAAGGACATTTGATATGAGTGATACTCCAACTCACCAGACGATTGCTTTGCTTTGAGATAAACTGATAAACTTCAAAGTAATTAGCATTTATAATTGCTATGCCGAGATCTGAGTGACATGGGTGACCTGCCCAAAGAAACGGCCGGCACCAGACTGCCTGAGTTGTTCTTCATCAGCAGCCTTAGCTTTCGAACATTCGAGTCCACCCTGCGTGTACCTGAACTGCCCTCTTGAAACAAGTAACAAGTGTCATCTTTCTCCCGAACTGGCTGCATGGCTATAATATCACTTATCTCCTGATATTCCAAAAGGCAATTGTGATCTCTGGCATCAAGGCGTTGGCAATCCATTTGAAGAAAATGAAGTTGACGTTAAGCACCTGGCAGTTTCTAGCAGAGCTGGAATGAACAGAAGCGTCCTTAAATCACCTGGAAGACCAGTGAGTACTCTATAATGTTACTCAGTATTTAAGCTGGATAAGAAGTCACAAAACCTCAGGTTTCACAAAAGCAGAGCTTCAATGATCAAAGCCAGCAGGACCTTGGGAATCATTGAATTCAACCACTCTATTTTATAAATGAAGATGTTTGTCACCATTTGTCTGGGCAAGAGAAAAAGGGATTGGAGCTAGAGTCTTCATTAGCCAGTTTGTTTTAGGGAACTATAGAAGTTAAATGGGTGCTGGAGAGACACCAACCATATGAGAGACATTCTGTGATTTCTAAATATGTTGATGTTCCTCCATATAAATACAAACTCTTTTGGTATTGTTTCATTAGCAAATATTCCAACTTAGAAATGTTGGAAACCAAAAGAGAGGTAGTAAAATGCAGCAGTCCCTCCTTTCCTTTCTCGCTCTGACTATATCCTCATCAGGTGCTTCTCTGATACAATCTTCACATTGTCATAATTGACTATGACCTTCCTGAGGCATCATTTCCCTTCCAAAAACAGTCCAACAAGGCAACTCACAGCCTACCTGCTGTAGACTTGTTTGTGTAAAATTCACATGCTGAAATCCTAACCCCCAAAGTGATGATATTAGGAGGTGGGTCTTTGGGGAGGTGAGAATGAAGCCCTCATAAATCGAATTTGTGTCTTGATAGAAGAGAACCCAGAGAGCTCTCTCACCCCTTCTGCCATGTGAGCACACAGAGAGAAGGCGGCCATCTTGGAGCCATGAAGCCGGCTCTCACCAGACACCGAATCTGCTGGTGCCTTGATTTTGGATTTGCCAGCTTCCAGAACTGTGAGAAATAAATTTCTGTGGTGTAAACCATCCACTCTATGGAATTTGTTATAGCAACCTGATCAGACGAAGATACCACCCAGGTTCTTCTAATAATGTTTTCCCCTCTCTCTACCCTGACAATACATCAGTTGCCCCGTGTCACTATCACCAGTCTGCTTTTGACTTAAACAATGGCAGGAATGCAAGGGCTTTTGGAGCAATTAATATGCACTCTATTGGATCTATTTCAAATAGAGGATAGCAATTATCCTAGAGAACAAAATGGCACAATCACCAAAGCTATGCAGTGGAAGCTTTTCTCTAGGCCATGCCTATCTCCAGCTCTACTTAATCACCCTGGGTGTGTACTGCTCCCAGAGTGGTCTTCCACTCACAGTTCCAACTGATGAAAGATGATGGGAAGGGACACTGTTAGTCCAGGGAGTCAGTCTTCCAGAATGCAGAAAATGAAAGTGGCTCTGATATCACTACTTAAGATAACACCTGAAGTGGTTTGGTATGCCTAGGAGAATATGATTTTCCTGAGAGACCTGTTGAACCAGTCTTATTACTCTGTACATTCAATATATATAGCCAGGACATAATTCCTCTCCCAGCCCCAGGACAAGCTGGTGTGATAGCCTAATTCTCTCTCCCTCCTTCCACCCTTCACACTGCAAGATATTATTTTTGTGTGTCTTTTTTTTTTCAAGATTGCCTTCAATGCTCAACATCACCTGGATAAAATCATGGGTGGGGCGAAGGCACGCAGAGAATCAGTGCCCTGAGTCCAGAGCCTCTAGGGAGGGGCCAGTCTGCAAAGCTTAATAAGGAAAAAAATCATCTGTTATAAATAATTGAAGAGACAGAATTCACAGGAGTCTGAACAGAAAGTAGAAATGCATGCATGCTGCTTCTCAGGGAAAGCATAAACCCCTGGCATGAAGTCTTGTTTTCTAGTTAATGAATTAAAGAAATAATCAAAAATGGGATATAGATCTGAGTGACCACATCATAATTCACTCATTCCCAAAAATGACATTACAGTACTGAGAATTTCTAGGGATTGATCTTTCTAGAGAAAGATGATGCCACTGAGCCACCAATAATTCTCAATGTTTTCAGCAGCAAGAAAAGATTTGCGGGATGCCTGGATGGTTCAGTCAGTTAAGCAGCTGCCTTTGGCTCAGGTCATGATCCCAGGGTCCTGGGATGGAGTTCCACATGGGGCTCCTTGCTCAGCGGGGAGCCTGCTTCTCTCTCTGCCTCTGCCTGCCACTCTTCCTGCTTGTGCTCTCTCTCTCTCTCTGACAAATAAATAAATAAAATCTTTAAAAAAAATAATAAATAAAAAAGGAAAGATTTGCAACATAGCAAATGAGAACTATTTCAAAGTGTTAACCTGTATCTATGAATCAGAGAACAACCTATGGAAGTTTTAGCCTCACTAGTAGGAGTTTTCAACCATCATCCCTGACACAGCAATTCCCATACTGTTACACACAAGAAGGAATACACAGGATTGATGAAACTCAAAAATAACTAGTGTTTGATGCACCTTCCACCTTCCCCCACCAAAAAAATTCAGTTTTACTATGGCAATTTTTTTTTTATTCATTTGACAGATAGAGATTGCCCCTACTATGGCAATTCTTAAAAAACAAAACCACAACAACAAAAAAACCCACAGAAAACTACAATTGTGTAAGAGATAAAATCAGATATTGAAATAGCACACACAAACACACAACCTACTGTATTAAGACCCACAAAGAAAAGGGAAATACTATGATTAATTTTTAAACTAAATATTTTCAAAAATAATCTCGGGGCGCCTGGGTGGCTCAGTGGGTTAAAGCCTCTGCCTTTGGCTCAGGTCATGATCTCAGGGTCCTCAGATCGAGCCCCGCATTGGGCTCTCTGCTCAGCAGGGAGCCTGCCTCACCCTCTCTCTCTGCCTGCCTCTCTGCCTACTTGTGATCTCTGTCTGTCAAATAAATAAATAAAATCTTTAAAAAAAATAATAATCTCAATATCTCTAGATTGCCATTCTCTAGATAATATATAAGCTGAACAGATATGTGGTATAACATTAACAGATGTGAAATGCATTTTACTAGTAAAATTTTACCCGAGGGAGGAGTAAACTCTTTTGCTATGAGGAAGTAGCTTCTATCAGGCTCATCCTTCACAAACGACAACTACAAAATCTGTGTATTTTTAAAAAGAGAAGAAAAACACTACACGTTACGAAGGGAAACCAATGCAGCCAGGATTTGAAGATTCTAGACCCTGAATCCTTGAAGATCGAGCCTCGAAGCAGAGAGAAGGGAAATACTTTGAGGTGAACCCCACAAGGCTTCAGGGAATAAGCTGGTTTGGGCACAGAGCATGGAAACATAACAGAAAACAGTGGCAGAGGGTTTATAGTCTCCCACTGCACTGTAAAGATAAAATTTGAAGCTTTACTTGAAGAATTGGAAAATATTTGGAAATGAGTGACATGTGTACAATGTAGGAAGAGTAGTGCTTAAAGGAAAATTTTAGAGCCTTAAATACATTCATTAGAAGGAGAAAAAAGCTAAAAATCACATACATTAAAATATAGCAAAAGGATAACATGAAATTTTTAGAAATTACTTTTGTTAAGTTAAATTCATTGGAAAAGCAGAACTTATCAAAATGGATACAAATAAAGAAATTAAAAAATCTGAATGATGCTATTATCTACAAAAGAGATTGATTTCAAAATTAAAAATCTTCCCTGTGGCAACTGGGTGGCATGGTTGTTTAAGCATCTGACTTTTGGCTTTAGTTCAGGTCATGATCTTAAGATCCTGGAATCAAACCCCACATCAGGCTCCATGCTCAGAGGAGTCTGCTTAAGACTCTTTCTTTCTCTCCCTCTGTTCCTCCCACCGCTCCCTCTCTTTCTCTCTCTCCTTCTCTCTCAAATAAATAAATAAATCTCTAAAAAAAATTCAAAACCTTCCCACAAAGAAAACTCTGGGCACAGATGCTTCAAAAGAGAACCATTCTAAATACCTTAGGAAGAAACAATTTCAATCATGCGCAAGCTTTTTTTTAATAGTCTAGATAGAGGGGATGTATTTCCCAACTCAAGTCATGAGGCCACTGTAATCTTGACAGGAACACCTGACACCTGACAGGAACACCTGACACCTGACAGGAACACCTGACAAAGACATTAAAAAATAATAAATAAATAAATAAATAAATAAATAAAGGAAAATTATAGATCTTTCTGAACAGAGGCACAAACATACTAACTAGTATCAAATTAAACCCAACAATATGGGAAAACATAATATATCCCTACAAAATTGAGATTAAACCAAGAGAGGGAAGTTGATTTATCACTCAAAAATCAATCACTGTCTTCCATTATACTAACAGAAATTTTTTTTAAAAGCACGTAGCCCTTTTAATAAATGTAAAAAAAATGAAAACATTTATAACCATTCATGATTGAGACAAAACAAAATAACAAATGCCTCTTAGCAAAAGAGAAGTAGGAGGAAATTTCTTTATATAATAAAGAGCATCTCCAAAGAAAACTTATGGCAAATATCACACTTAATGAAATGCTGAAAAATTTCTTTCTGAGATAAGGATATCTCAAGAGATAAGGATAGCCCATTGCCATTTCCATTTAAGAGTTTCTTGGAAGTCCTGCCAATGCAATAAGGTAAGAAAAGAAATAAAATAAATATGCATTGAGAAGGAGACATGAGAATATACATAGAAAATCCGAAAGATAAACCATTAGAATCAATAATTGAATTTATCAATGTCAGCACATACAAAATCAATATACAGAAAAAAATTATACTCATACAATAACAATAATTTAGAAAATAAATTTTTAAAAAATATAATGTTATTTACAATACTATCCAAAAATTAAATATGTAGGACTACATCTAACAACAGTGTGCAGGAGTGAAAACTAAAAACATTATTGAAAGAAATTTTAAAAGACCTAAATCAATGTTCCATATATTATGTCCATGAATTAGAAAATAATATAAGATAAGTCATTTCTCAGTTTGATCTACAAACTCCATGCACTCCTAGTCAAAATCTCAACAGGTATTTTTGTGGAGTTTGAGAAGTTGATTTAAATCAATGTGGAAATGTTGAAGACCAAGAATAGCCATGATGACCTTGAAGAAGAAAAGCAAAGTGAGAAGACCTACAACACCAGATACTAAAATTTACTTACAGTTATTGTAATTAAATTTATTATTGAATAAAGGATAGATGATAAATTTATTGAAAACCTTCCAGAAATATTTGAGAAACAAACCCACATATATACAAATACTTCATTGATGAGAAAGGTGTTCTCAAGAGCAGTGGAAATGATAGTTTTCTTTGACTTTCTTTTCTGGAATAAGTGATATTATGTGAATTGGAAAAAGAATAAAAGTAAACCTTAAATCCCACCTCTCTATCTTATATACAAAAATGAATTCTAGATGCAACAGATTTCAATATGAAAAGTAAAACAATATATTTTCTGGATAATAATATAAGGGAATATATTCATGAGTTTAGAACAGGCTAAGAGATCTTTTAAACAGGACACAAAAATGCTACCTATAAGAAAATGATAAGTGGGACCTCATTAATTTAAGAACAGCTGAACCCCTGATGCTAGACCCTCCCATCTTTTAGAAGAAGCTAGAATATTCAACTTTAAAAAAAATCATAACATTTAAAAATTGAAAAAAAAAAACATAAGGGTAAACTAAACATGTCTAATTAGCAAAAAGTCTTGTGGTCTAAAACAAAACAAAACATAAAAACATTAACCATATTAACAACATGGACTCCCTTAACAGAGATGCAAGAGGTCATTACTTGGTTATAATTCAGTCAATACTGATTCACATGATGCAGGAATAGGCAAAGAACTAAGTATGTTCCACAGAAAGCATTTTAAAATTCCAAAGTGGTTTAAAATAAAGTTAATCAAAATGTCTGTGAACATCTGGCTTCATTCTTTTTGGTTAAGCTTTTCTGAAGCACAGTTTTGACAGTGGCATAAAATGGGAACCAAGTAAACATTGAAAGACCATCAGGGAAAAAGCAAGAGAGTATATGAAACGAGCATAGAGATCCCACCTCAAAGAACAAAGGCCAGAGGAATGTATTCTGCATTTATGACAGAAGTTGGACTTAGAGCTCTAGCTCCTATCATGCCCTGTGACTAATAGATCATGTTATTAAACTGTGTGTATGTGGATGGGGGAGGGAAGGGAGATCTAATTCCAAGAAGAAGAACAGAATAAGAATCATACCCCATCACCCAGAGGCATGAGTTATTCAAGTCCAGAAGTATAAATAAATTAGCTCCCCAAGTGAGACTGTCCAATTTTAAAAAAGAAAAAACAAAACAAACAGACAAACAAAATCTTCCCAAGGCTTCATGTGCTGCCATTATAAAGCAAAAAGACCGAGCTCCAGAATGTTGGGTCCAGCAAGCAGGACTGGCTCCATAACTCGTGGTGCCTCGTGTAAAAGGAGAATGCAGGGTTCCTTGTTCAAAAATGATTAACATTTTCCATGCTCAGCAACAGCGGAGCTTTAAACCAGTGCAGGGCCCTTCTGGGTGCTGGGCCCTGAGTGACTAGCCCATGAAGCTGACCCTGTCAGCCAGCAAAGACCGCGCACAAACATCTAGGTTTTCTTCCACATCTGCCTACAAGGAGAACCACCCCATCAGCAGTGTTGTCAGCGGCTAAAGAGAACTACGGTGTGAAGTTTTAGGTTGCATGTACTTTTCTTAGGTTAAATAGGGGATCCTATCCTCACACTGAGTCTCATGTGCTTTTATTCTGAAACCGATAGCTTGCTGATTCAAGGCTGTGATTTCCAGAATACATTCCCGTTGCTGTTTCCAGTCTTGTGCTCCTTAGACCGCCCAGAAAGAAAGCATTGTGTGTGTGATGATTTTTTTTTTCACGCCCCAGTAAGCTTTCAAATTGGGCCAGTCAGAAATGTTGCATGTGCACATAATATCTAGCTTGCTTTAATTCCATCAATTAATATAGAAAGACTATTTAGAATATTTAATACAAAGAACAAAAGAATGCCATTACATGAAAAATGGAAGAACTAGTTTCAACCGTGTGCCATTCCATCCTGTTTTATCCAGCCACTTTGTCTGCATGGATTTCATCCAGGAGATAAATCTTTCAATCAGAAATTTTTTTGTGAGTTGTAGTCTGTGTCCTGTCAGGCTGTGTATCCAAATTGCAGGTGAATTTTCTCTTCTTCATTCTGCTAAGCTGTAAAAGGGCTGGCAGAGCAAGAAATCATAGATGTTTTATTCATTCTACACACTGAATAAAATGGTAAAAATATTTTTTTCCTGCTAAACGCAAAAGATCTGTCTCTAAGGGCAGACACTAAAGACAGGACAAAGTGGAGATCTTTGTTTTACCCGAAGGACATAAAATATACATTTTAAGTTACATTTCAGAGGGTAGTTTGCTATTTCTTAACCATTAGGAAACACATTTCCAAAATCAGTATCGATTCCTATTTAGGTTTCTTGGAAGGGAAGAATGAAATTGAATATGAGAAAATGAGAATGGTAGTAAATAGTAAGGGATGTTTAGGGGCGCCTGGGTGGCTCAGTGGGGTAAAGCCTCTGCCTTTGGCTCAGGTCATGATCTTGGGGTCCTGGGATTGAGCCCCGCATTGGGCTCTCTGCTCGGCGGGGAGTCTGCTTCCCTCTCTCTCTGCCTGCTGCTCTGCCTACTTGTGATCTCTGTCAAGTAAATAAATAAAATCTTAAAAAAAAAAAAAAAGAAAGAAAGAAAGGGATGTTTATACTTTATCTTCTGCAGTCCATCCTGTGAAGTAATAACGAAGCCGGGAGACTGACGATAACCATCACATGCTTTTATGTGCTAGGGAACCACCATCTCAGATGGTAGAAACCACAAAGGGAGAGTGGCTGCCGCAGGCGGGAACAGAGCTCCCTGATGCCTACTTTAGGGATCGTTTGTTACAGGAGGAGCTTTATCACATGTGTACAGGGTGAGGAGTTACTGCTATGGGATGTAAAATCAATATCTGCCTTGGCTGGGGTTTCAAGCAGAGCATACTGGAGGCCTTAGCAAACTGGTAACAGTTCGGGTTATTCTGCCTCTTACTGCCATCTTTGAAATTTTTTCCACGTTGGATATTTAGTTTCCTGCATTCCCACCTTACATACTTTTCTTCCATGCCATTTGATAAGCACAGAAAATAAAAGCTCATTTCTACCTGTTTGGGGACCTTCCACTGCACCTTGAGAGTCATTGTCCATTACTGCTCCTTTAACTGCTTCTCCTCCCCTGTTCCCATCTTCTTGGTCTCTCACCTGGAACATTTTAAAGACCTTGACTGCCCTGGTTCCAGCCTTCTTTCCTTCTGATCTGCCACTCGAATAACATCTAGCTTCTCGTTTCAAAGTGCATAATTCATCATGCCACTCTCTTGGCTTACAGGATAAAATCTTGGCTCCCCTATAGATTCAAAAGGAAGCCAGCCAAGTCCAAGGGGCTATAGGAGTAGAAGGAAATCTTAGCCAAGTCCACGTACATTCATTCATTCATTTGTTTATTTATTTTATTTATTTATAAGATTTCTCTTAAAACCTAGATGTTTGTCAGAGAGAGAGAGAGAGAGAGAGTACAAGCAGTGAGAACAGCAGGCAAAGGGAGAAGCAGGCTTCCTGCTGAGTAAGGAGCCTGATGTGTGACCCAATCCCAGGACCCTAGGATCACGACCTGGGGCCAAAGGCAGGCGCTTAACCGACTGAGCCACCCACGCATCCCCACGGACATTTATTTAATTCCCTACCCAACCCTGGTGTACCAAAGGCTAACCCCAGTATTCACTGATACTCAAAACTACACTGAATGGTCTTGCCTCAGATTTAGAGACTCTAGGCTCTACACTCTAACCTCTAGAAATTGTTCAGTGTTTCTGGGTCATCCCTGGCTTGCTACCACCTCTGTTTTACTCCGAGGGCTCCTACTTTCCAGGAAAAAAAGATTTTAAGCTGAGCCAAGAACACAGATGGAGTTTTAACTGATGAATACCAGGGCTGTCCTCAGGGAAAGGAGATAAACCAGACTACCTGGGCTCGTTCAAAGTCTAGGCATAAACCAAGGAACAACAGAAGTGCAAAAGCTCCCGTGTGGTGTGGGCCAAATCAGCAGGTTCAGCATTTCACCGGATTTGTAGTCAAAGCCCACGCATGCCAACTGTGTGTTTGTCTGAAATGTTCCTTCCACATCTACCACCGGCAATCTAACACAGATTCCCCTTGATGAATTTGGGGCTTCAGAACCTGAACATATCTCTTTCCAACAAGGTCTACCAGCGAAGACTGACTATATCATATCAGCCTACAGTAGGGAGTTGAAACATTTCGCCTAATTACATCAAAAGAATTTAGTGAAGAACAAAAGGGTACAACTCAAAATGAGAAATCACATTACCACCCCTGAATTTTATAAGTTTTTTTTTTCAAAATCATATATTTAATATAGTACTCATGTTAAGGCTGAGCAGAGGATATTGAATCTCTAAAAGATCTTAACAAATTATGTAAACATCACTTTATTTGCAGTGTAGAGCCAAATATTTCCTATTAATGAAAGATTTCTTTGCCAAATTCCCATAATAAAGCTGTTTATGGTATTTTCTAAATGAACTGAGTTACATCAGTCCTCAATGCAACACTGTCGCCTTGTAGCTTTAGGAGATCTTTTCACACTCCACAAGGGGTTTTATTTAAGAACTAGTCTTTTAACAATTATGTCTTTCTTAATATTTTAACAACTTCACAGACCTCTTGGGGTGCAGTGTTAACTGAAGCCTCTTCAAGCTTCACAAAAATGGATATAAAAACTCTCAGAACTATTCCCAGAACCAGATTAATCCTTCATGGGAGAAACTTCGATCATGTGACCACACAATACATCATTTCATCATTTTCTCAGTAGCACATTAGGATTTCTGTATAAATCAATGTCTTCTTTTGTTTTCTTTACTTCCTTTCAGTGGAAGAAATTTTAAAATGAAAGAAAAAAAAAAAGCCTTACCTATATATAGCCCTTGGTAGCAACTTAATAACTGACAAGAAGAGGACTTCATAACCATGGAGATACTCGTTTTGACATGAAAATACTCTGTCAGAATGTGAACTCTGCTTCAATACATGAACAGATACCATTTCCCCAGATGCTTTTTGGCGAGACTTCACAAGGAACTTGTTTTCATCATTTCAGTCACTTAAAAATGAACAAAAAGCTAATGCAATTGAGGCAGCAGAGCTCACAGGTCTGACAAATGGATAAAATGTTCCTTTGCTAGATGTAAAAAAAAAAAAAAAAACCACTTTAAAACTGCTTCTGACATACTTGTATGAGTACATGTATGCACCACCACCAGGAAATCCAGCTCTGACTTGTTGCTTCTAGAACTCCTTTAATCTCTCCTCCCTCTTTCTGGCATTAGCATGTTTTCCATGACGGCAGTGTGAGTTCTTATAAATGAAGGTGCTGACATCTGCACTAGTTTCAAGGACTTCTTCCTGATGTCTCAATATTTTTGGAAAGCATGATTGCCAAACACCCTGGCCACAGAAATCACAGGATGGACTTAGAATTTAAAAGTCTGACCAAAAATAATTTTAGGCCATGATGAAAGGACTCAGTCCAATCACAACTCCCTTTCAGAGGCACTGGCTAAGCTCCTCGTTAGGCAGCATGCAGTATCCTAACGGACTACAGAGAACAGAACGCACAACGTCTTTATGGCTATGTTTCCAGTAGCTAATTCTGTTGAATTTAAGAATCAGAAAGAGCAGACTGACCGAGGATAAAATTTTCTTCAGTACCAATATGAAAATAAAATACATTCATTAAAAAATTTATGCAGGAGAGGACACACCTGGGACATATTCTGGGTGTCCACCTTGATCACACTGAGATACCATGTAAGGCCCTCACATGTGCCACTTGCATTAAGACTCAAGGAGTTTCTGAAAAATACAATGAGAATTCATGGAATGGATGGTTGTGGTCTCTGAGAACATGAAGGTCGCTAAGATGAATATCCTTGAACAGAAGGTTGAAGTAAGGTCTGTTGACCTAGCTGGCAAGGAAGGATCTCTTGCCCGAGATAAGAAGAGGTAAGTTTCCTGAGTTCTCTCCTGGGCATGGTGGTGTAGCACTTGGCAAATACACTCTGCCCCAGGCCCTAGGGAATCTGCCCTAAATGATTTTAGGTAATGGCTTGTAAATGGTAAGGACAGAGTGGCTTTGGGGGTAAGAAAAGTCTTAGAAAGAGTGGTATTCTCTTCATGTTAAAGACGTGTGTAGAGAGAAGATATGCCCAGAGTGGAATGTCAGGGGTGAAAACAGCAATGGCAGTAACCTCAGTGTCCTTGTATCTGTGCCACCTTATGCTTTGCCAGTGGTGTAGAAACCACTCAACAAGGCCATTGAATGGCACCGAGTGTAGTCAAAAGGAGGGCTGGGGACAAATGTCTCCACTGTAGTTCTAGGGGCCATTGGATAATAGATCAATGGCAGATGGGCCTTTGGGAACATGATGGCTTTGGAGAAGGGATGAGTGTGGAGAAGGACAAATAACCACATCTGAGGGTAGAAGTAATCCCATTGCCTCTCGGGCTTAAATGGCTTGAGTAGATTTTTCTTTTTCTTTTTCTTTTTTTTTTTTTTCACTTTGCTTCAGAGCCAAAGTAGTGAGGTTGGGCAAGAAAGACACGGGAGGAAATAGTTAGCATCCTAAAACCACATCATTGGAAGTTTTAAAATATATTTCCTCAGAAAATTAATGCAAAAATGTAGATTTCTCCAGCTATCATAAAAACTTGAATTCATCCTTAGTTATAATTTATAAATCTCCAATAAGATTTTCAGACTCAACGAAGATATCCACTTTTTTTTTTTTTTTTGATGGTATCCCATTTGGTATAATCAACAACTGAAGCATCTAACAACTAAACAGTTGGGTCTATCTATGTTATAAATATTCACCTTAGGAATCTCAATTCCATTACTGACCGTTCCATCTTTCTCTCAAGACCTCCTTTTCCTCTTCCCTGCCCTGCAGAGGCTGTCACCACTATTACCTCAATGGCCCAAGCCAGCAAAATAGAGAGTCTCAAATCTTATTTTGCTTTTCATTCATTCATTCCTTCACTTACTCACTCATTCATGTATTCCTTTTTTTACTCCACAAATAACCATATGTGTGCAGAGTATTCTAATTAGTACCAGGATAAACAACTCAGACCATAGCCCTGTAACTATGGCACCATCCTCTTCAAGTCAATCACCAAGACATTTTGATTTAGCTTCATGAACATTGCTTCAATCTGTCCCATTCATTCCATCTTCACTCCCACACCTTAGCTTAGAACAAGGCTTATTAACATTGGCACTGTTGATATATTGGGAAGGATAATTGTTTTTGTGGGAGGTGGGGATGGGAGGGGGTCTGTCCTTGTATTGTAGAATATTTAGCCATGTCCCTGGACTCTACCCATTGGATGTCAGTTTTACCCACCCCCAGTTGTGACAAAAGTATCTCCAGACATTGTCAAATATCCCTGGGGAGGGACAAAAACCTATCTTCATCCCCACCCCACTAAGAACCATGATCATCTCACTACTATATTTCTAAAATGAACTCTAACTAGTATCCTTTCTTCCTATGTTCTCTGCCAATTTGTCATGCACATTATGGGTACCGCCATTTACTTGGCCATTTCTAAGACTGATCCCCTCATCCTATATTACAGACAAGGCAGTGGAGTCTAGTGGAGTGATTTACCCATAGGTGAGATAAGTAGGAGCCAGTATTCAAAATGAATATCTGACTGAATAAAACAAACAAAAAACCTGTGCTTTTATCCAATAAGCAATACTCTCTAGATTCTTTATTCTAATATTAAGAACTAAGTATGTTTTTCTCAGATTAAACTCATTTAATGGCTCCCCATGGCCTGCATGGTGAACCAGGCTTTTCAGGGCTTGAAACTTAGCCAGCTCTCCACCTCCATCTTTCATCTCTACTTCCATGTCCTGCTCTAGACTCCTATTCTATTGATCTTTGTGTTTTTACTCAAACACCTGTGTTCCTTCTGGTTTCTGGGATCTTTCTCATGTTTCTCTACTATCTTGAAAGAATTCTCTTTGCTCTTGTCTAAATCCTATCCATTCTTTAGAACTAGTTCAAGCACTATCTTCCTGAGAAACCTTCTCTGACACCCTCAGTGTGTGTTGGGGCACCACTATTTTCTCTATGGCACACCCTGTACACGTTGCTATTATATGCTTCATCACAATGCAATTGTTGGGTTCATGTCTTCTCCCATATTGGTCTCACTTGTCAAGGGCTGTGCTTTTAACTATTTACATGACTTTGGGCAAGTCATGAAACCATTCTAGCCTCAGTTTCTTTATTGCAAAATGGGGATAATAGCTGCTTTGTTAACGTTGTTGCCAAGATTAAATGAGGTTGGTTTTTGTTTGTTTGTTTTTTTAAGATTTTATTTATTTGTTTGAGAGAGAGAGTAAGCAAGAAAGAGAGGGAGCACAAGTGTGGTGGGAGGGGCAGAGAGAGAGGGAGAAATAGGCTTTTCTCGGAGCAGGGAGCCCAGTGTGGGACTTGATCCTGGGACTCTGAGATCTTGACCTAAGCCGAAGGCAGACGCTCAACCAACTGAGCCGTCTAGGTGCTAGTTACATTAAGTGTTTGGGAATATTCCTGGCACATGTGGATGCTATCTATATATGCAGCAGTTATTATTATTTAATTCCAAAGATCTATTACACTCCTGACACATGTTGGAAAGTCAAAAATCACTGATGTATATCTTTATCACAACTTCCAGGGTAATTCTTCAGCTGAAGTTCAACTACAGTGAGGCATAATCAATGTTGTGTCTCCCCATGATGGGATAGAGCTAATCAGTTCAGACAAGGGTCATGGTTGGATTAGACCTGCACTGGTGGAACAGGTAGTCATTCCTCATGCTCCACAGCGAGTCCAACAGATGTGAGAATCTTGCAAAGGTGCATTTGAGACTCCAGACCCATAGCTGATGCTTTCTGGAACTATTGCCTTGGAGGAAAATGAAAAACAGTGAGGTGGTCCTTTACTTCACTTTTGTGTACTGTTTCTTTTTTGTGTGTTTGTGTGGTTTTTCTCTATCTTTCATTTTTCCTCTTTTTATTTCCTGGGAGCCATGTTTTTTTTCTTTTTAAGTCTCCTTTCTTAAATTCTTTTTTGTGAGTAGATCTTTCTGTGGCTTCCCTGAACAGTTCAGAGTCATAAAGAATCAGAACAATTTTTTTAAACCTGATTATTATCACCAAACAATTTGCTTCCCCAAACTCAAAGAAAATTGTTGAGAACGTTACTACAGACAAAAACATCAAACTACTCACCCAATTACTTGGAGCAAGAACTGGCTTGGGGGCAGTGACTGACTCAGTCTCATCAGGAAAAGGTTTGCCATTTATCTTCTCTACATTTTTCACTGAAGACCAATTGTATGCATACTTTTACAGTCAGTGATATTTTCCATCTTTTATTAAACTCTCCATTGAAAAAGGCATAGACATTATAAGAAATGATGCCATTTAAATGCAAATCAAAGCTCTTATCTTACGTAGATCCATCCTTTCCCATAATATTTTATTGAATTGCTTGATGTGCCAAATAAAAGATTGCATTGTCCTGTGTTAAAAGAATTTCTTTCAAAAACAGAATTGTACACTCAGGGAATAGATTATAATTTCTTTGGGAAAAGTCATTCTGAATTTTCAGACTTTGGTGTAATTGAAGTCTTATTCTTAACATACTAGTAACATAGTTTAGGGCTTTAAAATACATTTTATTATTGGTTAAGGATTCTTTTAAAAATTTCCACACCAAATGATTTATTTTTTAACCTAATATTTCAAGCTTGAAGTTAGATAGTTACCTTATCACTCATAATTATAGATTACCCTCATTTAATTTAGAGAAATGTAGCGTATTGACCATAATGATTTCACAAGTAATTATTTTGTCATATAAGAAAGTGTTAGACCAAATCACTATGGGAATTGTGTTAGGCCTTTTCTGAATTAAAGAAGTGGCTTAAGTTTACCTAGTTTAATAGTCATTAAGTTTACATATTTTTCTCTTGCTAGAAATGAACAAAGTTGGATTAAAAAGAAATTGTATACAAAATGTGTGTATACATATATATGCATAGAGGTATATGTAATATATGTCTCTGTGTATGTATATTTATATATGTTGTCTATATATAAAATACACATTTTCTTGAATTAGAAAACAACTTTTGCTCTGTTTTTGTGTTTATTTGTAAAGCATTCGTGGCCTATACTTAGTAGTAGCTTTTGCTATTTTTGTGTCCCTTTGAAGCACTATGAGTTAATGTGATAATCATTTATCACATAAAATATAGCTGCTGATTGTGATTGAGGATCATGCCATGACAGTAGCAATCATCATTGTTAATGTTCATTTTAACCAGTACAGAAATTAGGAGTCAAAAGTGGGAATTGGACTTCAGTGATGAGAATATAAATGCCTTCGTCTTTACCTAGCTTTATAAGCCTCGCATACACACAAATAAGATCTGTTCTTCCTTTAAACACATATTTTCTTGGCATCGCTACATACTGGGCACTATACTAGGTGATGAGGATAAAGAGAAAAAGACATTTTTTCTGCCTTCACATACAGGCCATTTTCTCAGGAAAGACATATTTACACAATAGAGTATAATACAGGTTCTGTGTTCTTAAGGGATATCAGGGAAAGTTTCCCACAGGAAATGATTTTTTAGCTGATGTCTGAAAGACAAGGAAGATTTGACTGGTCAAGTTTGAAGACGAAGGAGAGGAGATAGGCAAGAGGTCCAGATGTATAAAGATCCAGAAGCAAGAGATAGCATGGAGGCTGAGAGAAAAGAGAAGCATTTAGTGTGACAGTAGCACAGAGCTGTGTGAGCAGGGCTGGAGGAGAGGAGGTACAAATAGGAGATGGGTTGAGGAGAACCTTGGAAGCCATGTTATGCATGTTATGTTTTAACTTTGTCTTAGGAATATTGGGTTGGGGGGCACCTGGGTGGCTCAGTGGGTTAAAGCCTCTACCTTTGGCTCAGGTCATGATCCCAGGGTCCTGGGATCGAGCCCCGCATCGGGCTCTCTACTCGGCAGGGAGCCTGCTTCCTCCTCTCTCTGCCTACTTGTGATTGCTCTGTCAAATAAATAAATAAAATCTTAAAAAAAAAAAAAAGAATATGGGGGGAGAATACTGGGGAAATTTACAATGGGTTTGAAGTGGGGAGTGGCACAAATTGGGGAATTGACATTTACAGAAGATCATTTAGGCTACAGTATGAAAAATGGATTTGTGAGGATTAAGAATAGATGCAAATTAGGAGGCATTTTCAGTTGTCTAGGTGAGTGATAGTGATGGCATAGATTAGGGTGATGGCAGTAAATGCTGGAAAGATTAATAGAACTGAAACAGATTTCTTTTATTCACTATTTATTGACTTGGTGATTGATTAAGCAGTAAAAGAGAAGTCATACATGGCCCCCAGTTTTCTGGATTGGGTAGCCTTGCTACTATTCACTGATTTAGAAACATTAGAGGACAAAACATCGAGAAAATGATGGGTTACATTTTTGAAATGTTGAGTTCAAGGTTCTTAGATACCTCTGAGCAAAGCTATCCAATAAGAAGTTTTTTATGTAGCTCTAGTTGTCTGCAAATAGACCAGACTTAGAAGTACAGATTTGGGAGATATTTCAAAGAGCTGCTAAGAGAAATCCCCATGTTTTCTCTTTCATCATGGGCACATAAATAGGCCACATTTCCCTGTATCCTTCACAAGTAGGTGCTGCAATGTGACTGAAATCTGACAAGGGAATTGAGAAGAAAACTACCCCACTTACAGACCAGACCTTTAAAAACCTTTCAGGTGTGCTGGTCCATGCTCTTTTTCTTTTTAGCAAATGTTGAAGTTGGCAGAACATCTGTTAGCCTGAGTTACTAAATAACTGAGTACGTTTTCAACTATCCAATTCTACTATGGGGACAATATCTAAACTGAATTATGATCCAGGAATTATATGCTTAGGTGGTGAATTTTTACAGCAACAAAATTACCATAAGTACCTCAGGAGCCTTCTGATGTGTAAAAAGATAAAGACCTGAAGTGTCAGATGAGACTGTCCAGGGAGAGAGTTGTCTTAGTTTCTACTCGCTGCTGTAACAAATTATCAGAAACTTCAGGGCTTGTAACAACACACATATATTAGTGTTTTGGAGGTCAGAAGTTTGAAGTAGGTGTTACAGTTTCAAGGTGTCATTCCTTCTGGAGGCTCTAAGGGAGAATCTGTGTCCTTACCTTTTCCAGCTTCTAGAAGCTGCCTGTATGCTTCTAACCTCTGTTTCCATTACCACATCTCCTTTAAAAACTCTCCCACCTTCCTCTTTCCTTTATAAGGACTCATGATTACATTGAGCTCACCAGGATAAACCAGGATACTCTTTCAAGTCAAGAGTCTTCATTTCATGATTCCCACACAGTCCCTTTTGCCATGTAGGGTAACATATTCAAGTTCTAGCAATTAGGATGTGGATCTCTCTATGAAGGCACCACTATTTCCCCTCTACAACAAGGTGTAGAGATAAAGCATCAAAGGCAACATTTTGAAAGTCACCAGTTTAAAAGATATGGGCCAAGGAAGAGGAGACAAAGTAACCATGGATAAACATGTAAAGACAGTTGGCAAGGGGGAGAGGGGATGGACCAGGGAATGCTGTGACATAGAAAAATATGAATGAAAGTATTCTTAAAAGGAGGAAGCAATCAATGCTTTTTTTGTTTTGTTTTGTTTTTTGTTTTTTTTTTTTTTTAGTGAGAAATCCAGTAAGATAGAGACAACAAATGTTCTTCCAACTTAGCTGTAAGGAAACCATTATTGGTCCTTTAAAGATCTGTTTGAGTGCAGCAGTAAGAATGAAGGTTAAGTTGTGTTATCACTAGAAGGTAGCACTGTGGAGATACCAGGAAAGACAAATGTTTGAAAAAGATGGCCTCTAAATGGGAATATATATATAGGTTTGAAGTAGAGAGAGTCACCCCACTAGAAATATATATACGTATAGTAAGTGGGCCAGAAGAGAGTTATTAAATATAAAGAGTGATATGGAATAACCAGCTCTAAACCCTTAAGGAAAAAGAAAATCTTTTTTTTTTTTTTTTAGATTTTATTTATTTATTTGACAGGCAGAGAGGCAGGCAGAGGGAGAGAGAGGAGGAAGCAGGCTCCCCGCCGAGCAGAGAGCCCGATGTGGGACTCGATCCCAGGACTCCGAGATCACGACCCGAGCCGAAGGCAGCGGCTCAACCCACTGAGCCACCCAGGCGCCCCAAGAAAATCTCTTTTTAATAGAAGAGGGAAGAAGAGGATAGAGTTGTTTGTAAGTAAGCTGAAAGAATTACTGTCGAATTACTTGTTATCTCCGTGAACCAAAAGACCAGATCAGAGGCTGATAGTGAAAGGGAGCTGGAGTGGGTGGGGCTGTAGTTGGAGAGGGTAGGTGTTATCTGAAATACCCTGTGGAATGAGAGCATGTTGATCAGGAAAAGTATGATAGTGCTGTCTGAGAGCTGCAAGTGTTTCACTGAGATGGAGGACAGAAATTTATCACGGACCAATCTTCAATATTGTTTGATTTTTCTCTTAAAATGTCCATGAATATCAAAACAGAGAAAGTCGTAATTACATTCATTACAACTTGACCTGTAGGTCTTCTTCCTGTCTCAGTGTAGTGAGAAGGCAACAGAGTAAGAGGTTTTAGAATCGTGGTAAACAAAGGTAAACAAAGGGATGGCATGGGTGGGGAGCTAAGTAAGACAAGAAAGACCTAGTGGGGAGAGGGACAAAGGACTCTAAAATACAGATGCCAAAGAGGCTAGAGAACTTGTGTATTGAGGACAGTAACATGAGGGAGGGAAGTGGGGGAGGGGGAGAAGGGAAGAAAGGGAGTGAGTGAGAGATGGTTGGGAACACATGGTTAAGAATGACTGTGAACTCTTTATTTGAGAGGTAGACCATTCCGGACACCATTCCGGACCTGACAAGGTTTAGGGTGTAGCCAAAGGGTGGTGCCTGAGTCAGGGAAAGTCCTCTGAAGGTGAAATGGGCATGGGACTGTGCAGTGAGGTTGTCATATTGAGTCATCCAGAATGATGTCAGTCCAGAGGATGGAGAAGATGACTGTGGGCCAGGTGTTGAGGTCTTCTGATAGATTTAATGACCATATCATCAAAAAAGAGACAAGAAGAGAAAACTCCAAAGCTGCCCAGAAGGCAAAACACATTTTAGCAATTACCTACATAATTCAATTGAAAATTCTTGTGGTTTCTTAGGAAAAGATTTTGCCTGCATTAGCCTAAATGAACCCGCCTGACAGCCTACAATATCCTAAACTGTTTCTTCTGTCTGAAGAGTCAGCACTCATAGGCCACTTCTGGTCCCATATGGCTTTCAGGCCTGAGGCTGGATTAACACTGGACCTATTGCCAATGAAAAGATAACAAGAGAATGCTGGCCAACTGTCTTCTGTTAGGCCAGTCATGTTGTCAAGAAAGGGTCACGGTGGAGCTGGTTGGATTAGAGAATGGGCAATGACACTAAAAGTATCCCTGCTCCAACTCTGCAGCTTGCCCTCTGAGCTGCAAAGGAATTGCTTGCTCACATGAGCTCCCAGCCCCATGATTCAGCCTGATCGTAAAGAGTATTTTTCAAAACAGCTGTAATACCATATACTGCTCAATGCACTCAAATGCAAGATAAGCTGGCACCTTTCTTGCCCTCCAGGAGTGAGCACTTGTGTGCATAATTTGAGCTGCCTAAAAGAATAGACAAAAGCATTTAGTTTAAACTTCTACTTGATATGAGCAATGCACAAGTAAATTAATAACTGCTTTTAATTTTTTTTAAATTTTTTTTTTAAGATTTTATTTATTTGACAGACAGAGATTACAAGTAGGCAGAGAGGCAGGCAGAGAGAGAGGAGGAAGCAGGCTCCCTGTTGAGCAGAGAGCCCGATGTGGGATTCGATCCCAGGACTCTGAGATCATGACCTGAGCCGAAGGCAGAGGCTTTAACCCACTGAGCCACCCAGGCGCCCCAATAACTGCTTTTAAATGATGATAAACAAGGAGATTCTTTTTCTTTTTTTTTAAGTGACCCCCATACCCAGCATAGAGCCCAATGTGGGGCTTGAATTCATGACCCCAAGATCAAGACCTGAGCCAAGAGCAAGAGTCAGATGCTTCACCAACTGAGCCACCCAGGTGCCCCTAAACAAGGGGATTCTTAAGAAAGGGTCCATCAAAAAAAATCACCATCTATCTCCTTTTGGTTCAAAGAATTATAGCACCTACTGACCACCTGCCATGTACCCAGAACTGAAGAAAACACAAAGAGAAAGTACACGTACTTTTTTTTTTTTTTTTTGCTGAGCACACTTGTAGGCTAGTTTGGAACATGTATAATATATATTGAACATTCATAAAATGTGAGATTTTATCAGCTACCAAAATCATCTGAAATAAATAAATGACATGTATTATAGGAGGGATGAGCTCCGCTCACTCAAAGGGTAAGAGATGCGGAAAGCAGCACATCTACAGATGAAGCACAGAATCCTTCCATAAGTCATAACAGAGGCTTGTAGGAAAGAGAGGAGGAGTCACCCACAGGAGAAGTTAGGGACATCCTCTCCGGGGACATAAAATTGGAACCAGTTTTGGAAGACATTACAGAAAGTTGCTAAAGAGGCTTGAGGGAAGGAGAGAGATCAACCCTCCCATTTTTAGCCTTCTCCAAAGTTGTTTTCTCTGATTAACATCACTCTGAGTTCCTTTGCTCAATAATCCATAATCTATTAAATACTTTTAGAAGCAGAAACTTCAGATATTCTATGATTCAGAAATTAAGTGGTGAACACTGAAATCCAATTTTTTTTTAAAAAGTGTTTCTAGAGCTCATACAGTTCATAAGGGGATAAAATGGGACTAGAGAGATCCATAAATGTCTATGGAATTAATAATCATCCAGACTAAGCAGTGATGGGACAAAATCTGTAGGAGAAGAAAAAGAGGTGATAAAAGCAAAAGTTCAACACTGTGCACTATTTCTGTTGATTATGACAACACTTACTTTTATTGCTCTTAGGTTTTTACTCGATGCAATCCAACACCATAGTTATTAAACTAGATACAACTTGGTCGAAGTAAGGTTTATTGTCCTGTTTCCTTGCACAAATATTCTGTGCTTGCTTATGATATTTTTGAAATTACAACTGAGTCATTTACCTTGGGTGGGGACCCCAGGCCCGCAGTGAGCAATTGTTTATTGGGAGGGACAGGAGATGCAGAGTCACGCCTCAGAAGCTGATAATCAAGATTTTGCTTTTTTAGTTTCTGGAACAAAGCGAGAACCAGATATGCCAAACCTTAACAAAAATGTCCCTAATGACCCAAATTTTGCAAAATGGGGAAATCGCAGTGTAGCATACTCTAAAGCCAGCAGTAATGAAACTGATGGGACTCCACAGATGTCACAGATAAATTTGAGTATGTAAGGAGCTAGGAAGTCACCACTCCTTTGTAACAAGTAAGGAGCTAAACAACTGAAAAATCAACTCTTCTTCGATCTGTCAGAGAAGAGAGGTCACAGAGCAAATCACTGCCCTCCAGATTGGAACTCTAGACAAATGCAGAAAATCACAACTTATTAGAGCAGAAATCCACAAGCAGAGACCTCCATGGGAACCAGCGCAGGACTAAAAAAAATCTGAACTGTAATAGATGAAATGCCGGTGGCTCCAAGAGGACCGACCTGGGGGTTAAAAACTCCCAGGACCCAAACATAGGGGACGACCCACACTTTTGTGCAAACACCAAGCAGGACAAGTATCCCCCAAAATTCCACCTAGGCATCTATCATTTTCAAAAGAAAGAAAGAAAGAAAGAAAGAAAGAAAGAAAGAAAGACAGACAGACAGACAATTTTACCTCCAGGAACTCTATAAAGTTCTCAGAGTGAATACTGGAGAAAAATCCCCTCACAGTTCCACCAGGGGGAGGATAAAAGGAACTATTTTCAAATATACTAGAACATTCTGCTCTTTTTAACAAGGCCTACCTTGAGAAGAAAACATTTTTACCAGAGCCTAACCTGATGGGGTCTTATCAAAGCTGACTTACTTGGGGAAGGGAAATATCCCAAATCCAGTTCCCCCTACCCATTCAGTCCCACCTCAAAGGAGGGGACTGAGAAGCACTGGCAAAGTTCATAGTGCATGGATACAAGCACCCCAAAAGACTGAGACCTAATCCTAGGACTATAGAACACTTCTCTCCCCCCACACAATACCACTACCAAGCCCAATTTATGAAGTTTCTTTAACTGAGTATATTGTGTCCACCTTTCATCCACCACCACAACAAAATTACAAGTCATACTAAAAGGGAAAGAACACAATTTGAAGACACTGAACAAACACTGGAACCAGAATCAGATATGGTAGGAATGTTAGAATTAGCAGACCAGGAGTTAAAAACAAAAAACAAAAAACAAAAACAAAAAAAAAAACAATTAATATATTAAGGGCTTTAATGCAAAAAATAGATGACAAGTAAGAACAGATAGTTAATGTAAACAGAGAGATGGAAATTCTAAGAATAATAAAATAAAAAAGGGTAGAGCTCAAAAACATGGTAGCAGAAATGAAGGCCTTTGAGGGTCTCGTTGGTAGACCAGACACAGCTGAGGAAAGAATCTCTGAGTTTGAGGATGTGACAGTAGAAACTTCCAAAAAATGAACAAAGAAGAAAGGACTAAAAAATAGAACAGAGTATCCAAGAACTGTGGGTCAAGTGCAAAATGTATAACATGAATAAAATGGGAATACCAGAAGAAGAAATGGAGAAGGGAACAGAAGTAATGTTTGAAGCCATAATGATTGAGAATTATCCCAAGTTAATGTCAGATACCAAATCACAGATGTAAGAAGCTCAGAGAACACAATGCTGGATAAATGGACATGCACACAAAAACTACCCCTAAACAGCCCTAGGACTGCAACCACCAAAACAGTAAGGGGGAAAAAATGTATAATTGATAGGCTAAGAAAAGAAAGAAAATCAAACTATATAAGATGATCAATTACAAACAGCATGGAGGTTCCTAAAAAAGTTGAAAATAGAGCTACCCTATGACCCAGCAATCCCACTACTAGGTATTTACCCTAAAGATACAAATGTAGGGATCCAAAGGGGGCACATGCACCCAAATGTTTGTAGCAGCAGTGCCCACAATAGCCAAACTATGGAAAGAACCTAGATGTCCATCAACAGATGAATGGATAAAGAAGAGGTGAGATACACACACACACACACACACACACACACACACACACACACACAAATGGAATACTATGCAGCCATCAAAAGAAATGAAATCTTGCCATTTGCAATGACATGGATGGAACTAGAGGGTATTATGCTGAGCGAAATAAGTCAATCAGAGAAAGACAATTATCATATGATCTCTCTGATATGAGGAATTTGAGAGGCAGGGTGGGGAGTTGGGGGGTAGGGAAGGAAAAAATGAAAGAAGATTGGATCGGTAGGGAGACAAACCAAAAAGACTCTTAATCTCACAAACAAACTGAGGGTTGCTGGGGGTAGGTGGGTAGGGAGAGAGTGGTTGGGTTATGGACACTGGGGAGGGTATGCTCTATGGTAAGACCTGTGAAATGTGTATGCCTGATGATTCACAGACCTGTACCCCTGGGGCAAATAATGCATTATATGTTAATAAAATTAATTTTTAAAAAAAGATGATCAATTACAACCACAAAAGGCAGGAAAAGTATGGAAGACAAAAAATAGGAACAAAAAACAAGGGCAACAAGAAGAAATCAGTAATAAATATTATGGTAAGTATTAATTGAACTTTAATTCAATTACTTGAATTACTTTAAACACAAATGGTTGAAATATGCAATTAAAAAAAAAGAGATTGTTAAATTGGATCAAATAAACAAGACCCAATTGCATATTGTCTGTAAGAAACCACTTTAAATATAAAGGATAGGTATAGATTAAAAATGAAGAGATGAAGAGAGTTATACCATGCTAACACCAATCAGAAGGAAGAGGGAGTACTATATTAATTCAGGCAGAGCAGACATCAGAGTAAGGAAAGTTATCAGAAATAGGGAGGGGCATAATATAATGAATGATAAGAGTATCACTACCCCGCAAAGACATGATGATCCTTAACTTGTATGTGTCTAACAGTAGAGCGCCCAAGTACATGAAAAGTACATGAGACAAAAACTGACAGAAAAGCAAGAAGCAAATGAATTCACCATTGTAGTTGTTATGTCTCCCCAGTGTCCTGTTGGCTATGATAGTTTCTCAGACTTCCTTGTTTTTTTTATAATCTTGACACTTTTAAGAATTATTGGTCAGGTATTTTGTAGAATTCCCTTCAGTTGGGATTTGTCTAAGTTTTTCTCGGTGTTTCTGGGAGAAGGAACAGAGAGGTAAAGTGTCACTTTCATATCAAGAATACATACTACCAATATTACTTCCCACGTTGATGCTGACCCTGACCACTGGCTGAGTTAGATTTGTCCACTATGAGGTTCCTATTCCCTCCCCCACTTTCTATAGGTGAACTTTCTGACTAGATTTTCTTGAGTGCAAACATAGATCCCATCTCCAGTTTCAGAAGATTAGTTGATATTACTGAAAAAAAATCCCCAAATAAAATATTAAGTAACAAGGAACTGGCATAATTTTCCCCATTTAAACTTCAGTTTGCTTTGACTCCATTTTCTCAGGAAAACGGCACATAGGGTCATTCTTAAGTAAGGTCATCATTTCAGTAAGTTAATGCATATATAAACTATCTGATAACTAGAAGAAATCAGATTGCATTTGTAAAAAAGCAAAGGGATTATATTCAACATATATACACCTGAACACAAATAGGGTGCAGACAAAGAAAAGGAGAAAAAATCTGTCTAAAACTTAATGGAAGATCACTGGTCATAGCAGCTAGATAAGGGTGTTTTTTCTATAGCAAGATGATCTTTCGTCATCATTTTTTTTAAACAATACTTACAACAGGCATCATTTAATTAAAATGAAATTAAACCAAAACTAGGAAGAAATAACGCTAAATCATTTTTTCACAAATTTTCTTAACAACTTAAATTCCTTGAGTTTCCTTCTTCCTTCTTTCTTTAAATGTAATCTGTAATAGGACATTTTAAATGGCCACTTCTTACAATGGACTTAAAAAGAGTGAGTGCCTTTATTAAGGAGTCCCAAAAGTTCAAACTTCTGTCTGGGTTAAAATTGAAATAAACATTTAAGCTCTCTGTTATTTCATTTTCTACTGAAGTTTTAACTAATACAACGTTAGCAAAACTCTTACATTGGTGTGAAACCACAGTAGGATTAAGAAGCAACTTAGACGGGCAGCTCCCCAGAGTTCCAGTCTGAAAGGTCAATAAAACTTACTGGAATAAATCAGAAATATGGTGCTAGTTGATTCAAGTTTCCTCATTCAAATTCTTAAATAACCAAAGAAATACAAGTACCTTGAATGAAAATAGATTTCTTTTTAAGTTCTCACCTCTATGCCCTCTATAAAGAACACCATAAACTCTGAAGTCAGATGGAACCGTTCATATGAAGTTAGCCATCTTAGCAGAATTCTTCAAAGCTAAAAATGTAAGCTCAGTCCATTTTACTAAGGAGGAATATTTGATTACCTAAATTTTGGGAGTTACAATACATCCTAAGAAGTTTGCATGATTTGAGAAATAGCATGTAATAAGAATATGTGACAAATTCTTTATTTTGGTTGATTTATTTATAAGATTTGTGAATTGTTAAATAGGATTAATATATATGATACAGAAAGATACTCTATGAGGTACAGTGAGAAGCCCCCCATTCTCCCTGCCCCCCAGCTACCACCTCATTCCTCAAAAACAATCAGTTTCTAGTTCCTTGCATTAACTTCAGGAGATATTTCATGCATTTGTAAACTTATCCACAGAAATATTTTATATATGGCTTTATGCTATACATATTATTGTATAAAAGATTTGGAGACCTTTCCAAATCATAATTATAGAATTTCACATTTTTAAAATGGATTACCTATTATTCTGTTACGTTGTTGACCCATAATTACTATATGGGTCTGAGGGATATTTAGTTCCTTATAAACTATGGCTATTATAACTGAGGGATATTTAGTTCCTTATAAACTATGGCTACTATAACTGATGCTCTCAGTAAATTACATCTCTATCATATGTAATTCCACATATATTCCATAATACTTACAGAGAATTCCCTATTACATGGAATTTTTGTTAACTGGAAATCAATTTCTCTTTAGAATCCAAATAAGTATTAAGCTAATATTTATAAAATATCAGGTTGAAGAGAGATGTGAGAAGTTAGCCCAGTAAGGACCCTCGCATGCTCCAACCTTGTCTTGGGGATTTTAGTGCTCTAAGATGGTTCACATGTACCTGATATACAAATCAAGATATCAGGTTGGAAAAAAGGGGGACTTTTTAAAAAGATTTCTGAATTTATTGATATGAAGCTTTTTGAAACACTAGGGAAATTAAGTCCTACTCACTTATACATTTCAAAAATGATCAATTTCTTGACATTGGAGCTCCACTGGAAATTCCAAGGCTTATGGCTACCATGCATACAGATATAAAATGGGTAAGATCAATAACAACGTTTAGTGTGCTGAGGTATGAGAAAGCTTGTCCCACTCCATCCACCTGAAGGGATAAAATGACAAAGACCCAGCATCTGACATCAATGATCTAGTTACTGTAGGTCAATAGGCTTCTGTCAGTCCTAAGGTAAGAAAATTTCCTGCCAGCGGGGATGAGATACTGTTTGAGAAAAAAATGAAAACATCTTTCTCATTAACTGAGCTCCTAAAGGACTGCCAAGGGAATAGACAAATGAAATTCTGAATGTCCCTTGATTGGAGCAATAATTTGCAGTGGAAGAACAACACAGAATCAAACAGAATACTTTAGAAATGATATTCATTCGGTCAATGGATCAAAGTCCTACTGTAAGAGACCCTGGGAAACACTATAATGAAGGATTATAATGAAAGACAGGGGTAACCAGCAAAATTTAATCACTATTATTTTGAGTTCTTTTTGTTCAGTGATCTATATAACAAAATTTTTTTTTCTTTTAAAAGTTCCAATTTAAGGTACTTTTATTCTTGTTAATCAAGTAACTTTCTTATGGATATTATTAAATACGATATACACATTGTTAGGTTTTATTTAAAAAATCATATATTAGAAATCATTTTAAAAAACCTGTCCTTACCCTAAGTAAGAAAAAAAATGCCAAGTGATCTGAATAGACATTTCTTCAAGATATACAGGCTTTCAATATGCATATGAAAACATGCTTGACACCATTAATCATCAAAGAAATGCAAATCAAATCTACAATGAGAAACCACTCCCATGGAATAGCTGGAATCAAACAGTCTGATAGTAACAAGAGCTGGCAAGGACGTGGAGAAACAGAAATCCTTATGTGCTGCTGATGAGAATACAGAATGGTGCAGCTACTTTGGAAAATAATCTGACAGTTCCTCAAATGATGAAACGTGTAGTTACAATAAGACCCTGCAATTCCACTCCTAGATATATACCCAAGAAAAATGAAAAAGTACATCCACACAAAAGCCTACGCATGGATGTTTACAGCAACACCATTCATAATAATCAAAAGGAGGAAATCACTCAAATATCCGTCAAATGATGAATGGATAAACAAAATGGGGTATAACCATAAAATGGGATATTACCTGGCCATAAACAGAAACGAAATACTGAAACACACTATAACATGGATGAACCTTAAAAACCTTATGCCAAGTGAAAGAAGCCTGTCACAAAACACCATATATGATTCTATTTATATGTAAGTCCAGACAACGGAAAGCTATTGTGGGCTTGTGGTTGTTGAGGGCCGGGAAGAGCAGGATTGGAGGTAGAAAGGGATTGCTAAAGGGTACAGGGTTTCTTTTTTCTTTTTTAAGATTTATTTATTTATTTATTTGAGAGAGAGAGAGAGAGAGAGAGAGAGTAGGGGGGAGGGGCAGAGGGAGAGACAGTCTTTTTTTTTTTTTTTTAAAGATTTTTTAGTTTTTATTTGACAGACAAAGATCACAAGCAGACAGAGAGGCAAGCAGAGAGAGAGGGGGAGAAGCAGGCTCCCCGCTGAGCAGAGAGCCTGATTCGGGGCTCAATCCCAGGACCCTGGGATCATGATCTGAGCTAAAGTCAGAGGCTTTAACCCACTGAGCCACCCAGGTGCCCCAGGAGAGACAGTCTAAAGCTGACTCCGCACTGAGCCTGGAGCCCTACGTGGGGCTTGATCTCATGACCTGAGCTGAGACCAAGAGTTGGGCACTTAAACAATTGTGCCATCCCGGCGCCCCCTGGGTTCTCTTTGAGGTGGTGAAAACATTTTTTAAAATTGACTGTGGCAACACTGGTTTCTAAAACTAAAATTATACTGAATTGAATCTATGAAAAACCAGGATATTGTACATTTTAATGCGTGCCTTGGACGGTATGGGAATTATCTCTCAATAAAACATTTAAAAAAAAAATCACCCACTCTCCCAGGAAAAAAAAAGGAAAAGGAAAGAACCTGTCCTTGTTACACAGTACTGCTTTTGCTCTTGCTTATTTAGATAATCTCTGGTTTCTGGAAGAATTAGCAGTTTTGTAATAAGACAAGGACAGTTTTACAAAGAAGGAAATAATCACACCAGTCTTTGAAACTTCTACATAATCAAGCACCATTGAACATTCAGCAGTCTACTGTCAGAAGCAGCTTCTGCCAGCATTTATGAAGAATGGGTTACACTGATTTCTGAGTTGTCAGAATGAGAAAAAGCACAGCTGCTTTCAATAGGAAGAAAATTAGATTGAAAGGAAAAGTGGCAAAAAACCCATTCCTATTGTTTGTGAAAGTCCCTTCTTCTCCAGGTTGCCTTAGTCCATGGGCTTTCAGAAATGAAACCCTTGACCTGATATTTCTGTGTGCAATTCACAGCTATTTCTGCCCTGCACATACAGAAACATCAGGGACACATTCTTCTCATCTCAATCATTAGCAAAATTGAATGTTTATTGTGCACTCAATCTGCAGTCTAGTGTGAGATGGTTATTTAGGAAGGAGAAAACTTAGACAATTTCTTGTCACTAAGAGGAATGTCAAAAGCTTTTCTTCTTTCAGGGCAGTCTTTTTCAAACCCAAGCCCCTAGATCTGCATATCTTTCAGTCAGGGAGCTAAATGCTCTGTGTAGATTCGCACTGAATTTCACACCAATGCAATGAACAAACGTGTTAGTACAGATGCTTAAAATGCATGACAAAGCTGGCAAAACAGTATACAAAATACCCATAGACTTGAAGCCAGAGAGCAGGAAGCAAGCTGAGAGCAATGGTGCAGTGGATCTTAAAGTTCTTGTAAACCAGTGAACTGTGCAGGTTTAAGATGTTCTTTCAAAATCTTATTTGATTTGAATTCCAGTAGAGTTAACGTGCAATGTTATATGAGTTCAAGTATATGCAAGTTTAGGTTTTTAAGGTAAAGTACTAAAGACATGATGTTGGGCTAAAGAAACACCGAAGTTGGAACTAAGGATCCCCTGGGCATAAAGTCAGCATCTGAAGAGTTTCACTGTCTGTAGAAAGGTAGCTTAGAAAAATATACCTAAAAGCAAGGAGAGTCCTAAGAACGAACATCTTGGTTCCAGCTAAAAGCTGGGTTGGAAAAAGTCTCCCTTGAGAATTTATAACCAAACTCAGCTCATACCCGGGCTTGGGATTCAAATTTATACTACTCACATGGTCTAAGAAACCCCAAGCTGAGAAATAAATTCAAAATTGTACCCAATTTGAGGTTGCCTAAAAAAGAATAAAAGAAACTCTCTGGAGGAAGACATATGATCTCCAGGAGGCTTCACATAATTGCCAGGTATAGAGTCCAGAGAAAGATGAGCTTACAATCCACAATTATGGAAACACATGCCCAATCAAGCCAATTTGCAAGAAGGGGTTGGCGGAAGCTATCAAAACAGAATTAGACCTTCTCTAATTAGGACATTAGATACCAAAATTATCAGTTACAGGATGATAGAGAATGAAAAGAGAGAACCTTTCTGTCAGGGAGAATGAAAGGATTGACTCACAGCTAAAGGAATTTCTGAGCAACACGTATTTTAAATATTTGAGCAGTATAAAAAGTTCAAGATAAATAGATGTATTTAGAACTCTGTACACAACACATAAAGAATGAATATTCTTATCAAGAGTGTATAGAATGTTTAAGAAAATTTACCATGGGCCAGACCATAAAGAAATATCAATAATCATCTAAGAATAGATATAATAATAACAATATATGGCTTTATCTGTAAAGGCCCTATATTCAGCTCCAGCCACTCCCAACCAAAGTCCCTGAACACTCCTGCTAGCACAGAGACCCAGCAGGACGCATTCCCCACTGCACCCCTAGAGATCCTAAAGGGACACCAAGCCAACTGCTAAAGTCCACCAGCAGATCCGCCAGCCCAGGGACCAAGGAGACACTCCCACCTATGATCCTGGAGATCCCAAAAAGGCCTTATACATGGCTCCAGGCAGCCTCCTGCAAAGCCACAGTTCATGAACTGTGCTCCTAGCCCAGTAAACCAGCAGCAGATACTTCCATCCACACCCCTGAAGATCCCTTAGAGGCTAGGCTCATCTTCCAACAGCAGTTCGAAAGCAGTCCTGCCAGTTCAAGGACCAGGTGAGAAACACATCTAGGCCTCTGATCCTAAAGGTGCCTATCCTTGTTTCCAGCCCCTCCAGCCAGGTCAGGGAGCAGTCCAGACAAACCAGCAACCTGGTGGGAAATACACCCCTTCTCGCCTCAAGGACCAGGTATATAGACTTCAGTCTTGGCTGTAGAAACCGCCCAAGGGGATCAGCTTCAGCCCCCAGAATAGGTTCTGGGAATCTAATATACAGCATGGTGACTACAGTTAACTATACTGTATTATATGCTCAAAAGTAGCTGTGAGAGGAGATCTTAAGTGTTCTCACCACACACACACACACACACATAATTGTATTATATGAGGTGATGGATGTTCTAATGAACCTTAGGGTGAGAATCATTTTGCCGTATATATGTGTATCACCACAGATCATCACAGAGTACACCTGAAACTGACTCAGTAAAGCTGAAAAATATCAACATAAAATTTTAAAACCCTGCTGTTAACCTTATTAAAATAACATAAATTAAAAATACATTAAACAATACCACAAATACTGGATATCAAACTGTTTAGTTATTAAAAGCAATGTTTAGGGAAAATCTCATGTATTCCTCTCTGGATTCGTGTGTCAGTTTTTCTAAGGTTCATACCTAAAGACTGGAATTCCTGGGATATAAGACATGTTCATATTTAACTTTAAAGATAATGTCAAATTGTTTTCTAAGCTTTTTGTACCAATTTACATTCCTATCAGCAGTTATAAATATACTATTATTTATAATAAACTTATTCCCAGATTTCTGCATCATAACAAAATATTTAGAATAGAGTAAGTTCCAAATTTTCATGTTGTAAAAAATCCTAAACATTCTTATCAATATTTTTTATGTTTTCTACATTTTTTTCATAGTATAACTTCCTGGGATTGGAATGCTAGAGTAACAGCAACACACATTTTAAACTCTGTTACATATGTTTCATTATCCTTCAGAAAAATCCATGTCAAAGTATATTTTTGCCATATGCTTGTCCACACAGAATAGTATTAATTTCTTCTTTCTTTGCCAATCAATAGTAGAAAATAGTAGAAAAATGACATCTCATTGTTGTTTCTATTTCTATTTATTTAATATTCAGTTGGTTTGAATGTCTTTCCAGAGCTGTATTGTTCATTTGCATTTCTATTTTGGGATTTGCAATTTAAATTATGAATAATTTGAATCAGTCTGAGAATATATAAAACAATCATGTAGAAAATGTCAAAACCTATTACATTCTTTATAATATATTCTTCATATTTTATCCCGATATTTATATACAACTTAAGCAACAATGATTTGAGGTCATCAATACTATGGTAATAAAAACAGCCAGTTTATATTAAACTTTTGTCATGTGCTACACACTTGGCTAAGGGCTTTATACACCTAGTCTATTCATTTATTAACTGTTAATTCAACAGGTAATTGAGGTTATTTATCATGTTTTCAGGTAGTGCCTAGTTGTGCAGTGATGAATGAAACAAACTGTCCACCCTTCTGTAACTTGGGATGATGGATACTAAGTAACCAATTGAACAGATCATTAAAAACATGAAGTATAGAGGCAGCTGGGTGGCTCAGTCAGCTGAGCATCTGCCTTCGGCTCAGGTCACGATCCCTGGGTCCTGGAATTGAGTCCTGCATCAGGCTCTCTGCTCAGTGGGGAATCTGATTCTCCTCTCCCTCTGCCTGTGGCTCTGCTTACTTGTGCTCTCTCTATCAAATCAATAAATTAAAATCTTTAAAAAATACATGAGGTGTAATAAAAGTAGAGAACACTAAATCAGAGATTAGCATGGAGCTGTATGTAAACAGGATAATTTGCAAAGTCCTCACAGGGGAGGAGGCATTGATGAAGGGCCCTAATGCAGGATAAAGCAAAAATCCAGAGAAGGGAAGAGCTTCCTTGCTGAGGGAAGATCGTGTCCACAAACCTCCCTCAGAACAGTGAGAAGCTACAAGAAGGGCCATGTGACAAGCATGCAGTAAGTGAAAAAGGGAAAGGTGTAAGACTGGGTTGGAACCATCAGCAGGGACCAGACCGCACAAGACCACCAGGGCCAAGGGGAGGAGGCCACTTCATTCCTAGAGAGCAGAAGTGCCCAGCATGGCCTTGACCTGCCCGTGAACAAAATCGGAGGCTAACGGAGCACCACGCTTGTATTATTCTACAGAAATGGAAGGTAAATTAAGTTGCATTGTTTAAAAAACATACAGTTATCACCCTCTCAGTTTTAAGGTAGCTGAAAAACAGGAACTTGCAGAAACATGTATTTAATATCCCTATCACATTTACCTTCCTTTAAGTGTTGAAGGGAACACTTGAGTTGGGTGTGCTAAATCATGCTTTTTTAATGAAATCACAAAAAGATATCTATTCCTTGAACACACATGCAGTTCTCTAGTGTTCATTGAACATGAGGTTCTCCAGAGCATTTCAAGCATCAATGGATTTACTGGAACCTTTATAGGAATCCTCTCATGAGATAATAAAACATCTCTGCAGTCTGACGGCATTATCCACATCTTAGTCATTTTGATGACACTCTCATCCTGTTTCATCTGCTTTTACATGTTCTCGGGGTTACAATAAATTGTATCTGCCTACGGTTCCCCATTCTTATTTGATCCCACAAAATTCCCAAGACTTTGGCCAAGTATTTTTGTCTCCACTTTATGGCTAAAGAGGCTCAAGCCAACCTCACTGAGCTTCAGGCTTTTCACCTATAAAATGGAGGCAATAACTCACACTGCCAACCTCTCAACCTTACCTAGAAGAGCAAATATAATAATGGATGGGAGAGTGCCTGAAAAACTAGAAAACATCTAAAGGCTATTGCTATATTACCATAAAAGAGGACACATCTGTATCATATACATTACAATACAGATGTTCAGGAAAATGTCCATATTATCCATGTTGGAGCTACATCTTGTTCTGAGGCCCCAATGGTAATGGACTTGGGGTGGGGGGTGGGGGAAAGACCTAAACCTGCCAGTTCAGAGTATCTCAATCTCTTCTAGCTTAAAACACTCCCCTTTTAAGTTAATTCAATCCACTTTGGGCAAAGAGTTAGTCAAAGTAAAGTTGAAACTCCTCACCAGGGTTATCTCACATGAGACAGATTTCCCTGCTCTATTCCCAGATAATGGTGAGCACGGAGGGGGGAAGCTTATAATCCTAACGGTGTTATGGCAGAGCCCCTGCTACTGATCTATCTCCATATTTATATTTTTATTTCCTTGTCTCCATATATAGGTTTCTGTCCTCTCTGCATCTCGTCATGAAGTTCAAAAGCTAGCGGAATGCTAATTTCTTCTGTCAGCCTGACTGTGACCAGCTGTTCACATCCTGGCCCTCAGTCTGACCTCCTTTCTCTCTGCCCTGTGCATCTTCTGAGTCTCAACCTTGGATTCCATCTGACCCTGGGTGAGATGGTCCTCTCTTCAGCCTCTGGTAGGGGTCCCCCTCTTCCCTCACTGCTGTTGTCGCATCGCAGTCCTGCTGGCTCTCAGCCTTCGCTGTCAGTGGAACACATGGGAAATTTTAGATCTCTCCAGTGCTACTAACAGGTGCTAGGAACAAACGGAGCCCTTGAGCACTCTTTCTCCCTCCCCACCATGCCATGCCATTGTTTCTACACTTGCTGTAGCTGCTCCCTGTTGGGAATTTAAACAATCTGCCAGACTTTCTTCACCCAGAATCCCAAATTGGAAGGAAGGAAGGGAGACACAAGTCCATTCTGCTTCTGGTTTCACAACTATCTTGTTCTTTTTTTCATCTTCCAATCCTCACCTTGAGTTTCAATGGAAAAATGGGAGAACAAAGAACGCTCGCTGCTTCATAAGCCTCTTGACAAGACATTTTCCTTCTCTCCTACTTTTTTCCAGGTACTAAATAATAAAGGAGTAAACCTGCTGATCAAAAAGGCAAATATATGCATGGATATTCTCCCCATTCCAATCTCTTACATGTCTGCCTGTACTATAAGGCCCTTCAGAGCCAGACTCTGTCATGTCTCTTTGTGTCAACTGCATATAGTCCGTTGCCTGGAACGGACACTCACTAAAAGCTGTTGAGTGAATCAGTGATTCAGTTTCCTTAACTTACTGGTAAAGGAACTGAGGGGGAATATTTTGCCCAAGTTAAACAATGACTTCCAAGCTTAGCTGGGGCCAGGTCAACTATTTTTCAACATAACATACGGCTTTTTACCTAGTCTTCCTTAATGGCCGGCAACCCTAAGCCCAGAATATAAGATCTAAATGTAACTAAGGGAGGGGGGAAGGAATACCAGATCCAGAGTTTCCCCGTGAAAGAAATGAAATGTGCAAGAATTTGAAATTAAAAATACAGCGGAGTATCCTCACCCATAGTTTCACTTTTTGCATTTTCAGTTACACGTGGCCAAACGTGGTCCAGAAGCAGACTATCCTCTTCTTGACATGGGCTCACACTTCACTTCTCTCCGTCTCAGCACCTGGGCATTTTATCGTCTCCCATCACTACAAGAAGAGGGTGAGTACTGTACAATACGATAGTTTGAGAGAGGCCCCACCTTCGTGTAACTTGTATTATGACACATTGCTATATTGTTCTATTTTCTTATTAGTGATTGCTGTTAATCTGCCACAATGCTTAATTTATAAATTAAGCTTTGTCTTAGGTAGGTATGTATAGGAAAAACTTTGTACGTATCTGCAGTTTCAGACATCCACTGGGTGCCTTGGAACATACCCCACTTAGATCATTTTTATTTTAAATATATTTTATATTATATCATTATATCATTTTTATTTTATATTATATTTATATATATATTTATATATTATTTTATTTTATATTGTTAATTTTCTCTTTGTCTATACAGCATAAAATCAGCTCAAATCTATAACCCTAAAATCTCTGAATAGGGATCTTAGAAAATGCTGTGTTGCTGCCGCGATCAACCAGATCAACCATTTGTGGTTGTGGGTATGGGCAGTGACAGAAACTCTTATTAGCCATTTTCCCATTTTATATATGTATAAAACTAGGACCATCTCCATACTACATGAAAGGTTTAAATGATATGAAAGTCTATTCCCCTGAATGTGTACTTCTCCCATTTGGTTGATTTAAAATTCATTACTTGTTGAAAACAGCAACTGACCCCCTCTCCTTCTAAAAGATCGACCACATTCAGAAAGCCTGTTGGAGAAATGGCTATGTAGGATGCGTGGAGAAGTAACAAGATTTTATTTTATTTATTATTTTTTTAAAGATTTTATTTATTTATTTGACAGACAGAGATCACAAGTAGGCAGAGAGGCAGGCAGAGAGAGAGAAAGGAGGAAGCAGGCTCCCTGCTGAGCAGAGAGCCCAATGCGGGGCTCGATCCCAGGACCTTGAGATCATGACCCAAGCCAAAGGCAGAGGCTTAACCCACTGAGCCACCCAGGTGCCCCAGAAGTAACAAGATTTTAAATTGAAGTGCACTGGTGTTCAAATATGGCATTTTAATAAACACACACTGAAGAAATTTGGGGAGCTTAAAGCTTATGAGTTTGAAAGGTTATCTTCTGAATGAACAGCAATAGCACTATTCTCAGGAAGCATACCACAGAGAGAGGTGGGATTTTAGATCTCTTTGTTTATGTTTCTGAAGGGGATTTAAGCAATCCGCTTTTGTACATTACACACCGTAGCAGACCAAAGCATCCACTAGGATATCAGTAGGGCACATTCATAACACGAATGGAGGTCCTCCTCACGAACATAGTGGTGGGCAAACAGGCAGAAGCCTATTGGCCTCCTTAGCTCATGGCCTTCTCAGTTCACCTTCTTCTCATCACCCCCTATTGTTTGTTTTCTCCCTTTGTGGGGACTCAAAGACCAGGTAATGTGTTGCTGTTGATGGTTTGGGGGCTCCAATTTTTTTAAAAAGATTTTATTTATTTATTTGACAGAGAGAGAGAGCGTGCATGAGCAGAGTGGGGAGGGACAGAGGGAGAAGGAGAAGCAGACTCCCCACTGAGCAGGGGGCCAGAGGCTGGGCTCAATCTCAGGACCCTGGGATCATGACCTAAGACCAAGGCAGACACTTAACCAACTGAGCCACCCGGGTGCCCTTAAGGCTCTAATTTTTTTAAAACAATCACACACATCGGTACTAAGCAGCAAAGTACTCACACAGAGTGATATCATCCTGAAGTATTAAAATTTGTCATTAGAATGGCTTTCCTGTGCAGACAATGCAATCCGACTGCAGATAGTGACATAGCGTGTGTGTGTGCGCGCGTGTGTGTGTGTGTGTGTGTCCTGTCAGGGAGGAAAAAAGCACTTGTAAAATTCTTAGAAACCAAAAATGCATCAGTGAATAGGCCTTTATGTTGGATATTTATGGGGAATTTGGTTTGTTTTCTGATTCTGTTTCAACTTTTAAGGAGCACCGTTAATGTGATTAATTAGCAAGAATTTATTGACTTGAAAAATCTCGACAGCCAAACATATTATGATTTTTTTAAATGTATTTTTTCAGGTGAAACTATAAACTGGAGGCCTAATTAAGACCTGCTGTTTCCTGAAATGTTGTGTGCATAGCTCTGGGAAGGAAAGTTGCGTGGAACTTTACTTGAAGGGGTACATGTAATCTTAAGAGAAAGGTCCCAGCATTCTATTCACTTCTTTCAGACGTAGTTCTTACTTAAGAGCCATGGGGAATTTATGCCCATGGTGAGCATGAAAGCCCGAGATGGAGCTGGCTTAAAGCAAACTCAAATCAGCTCAAACGTCACGAGTTGAAACCTTTGGTTGTTCCTAACCAGCATTTCCAAATTTTCTCATTAACACCGTGATGAATCATGCAAATTTAGGTGGGTTTTTTTTTTCCTTCATTTTCTTACATGTTTTCTTCCCATTACTTTGCTGAGAATGAAAGTCAATTGCAAGAATAAAAGAATGTAAGAAGCAACTGGGTGGCTCAGTGGGTTAAGCCTCTGCCTTCAGCTCAGGTCATGATCTCAGGGTCCTGAGATCGAGTCCCACATCAGGCTCTCTGCTCAGCAGGGAGCCTGCTTCCCCATCTCTCTCTGCCTGCCTCTCTCTGCCTACTTGTGATCTATGTCAAATAAATAAATAAATAAAATCTTTAAAAAAAAAAAGAATAAAAGAATGTACATATTTCTAAAACCTGTGAAAGTTTCATCAGTTTAGCAACTTATTCATACGGTTTTCTCCCCAAATGTCACTCTTCAGTGGTGATAAACTTCTGAAATCAGATTGTTTCAAAATAACAAGCAAATGTTTTTTTTATTCACTTGAAGGAAACTTTCTTCTAATGCCTCAAATAGAAGATGTGAACTACTTAACAACTTGAGAACAGAAACCCATCTCATTGCTGTCATTCAGCTAGACATTCTGAGCTGATAGTTTTGCAAACTTATTAAATTGTCAGACATTGGGCGGGGTGGGGGGAGTCACAGAATTTTTAAAAAATTTTATATTTTTTTAAAAACCGTGTTGTGAAAAGAAACTTGTCCAGCTTGCAAATCTCACCAAGAAACAAGTTATTTCCTTTAGATAACAAGCTAAGTATCAGGTCATAAAGGATCAACTAACAATTCACAGTCCCGGCGCGTAATTCTGTAGCCTGAAAGCTTGGCAAACCCAAAACCCTTACAGATAATACCCCACACAAAAGCCCCTTTTTCCACTTCATGGGAAGAGCCGCAGTATGTGCCTTCCTAAACGTGGAGGGGGCTAGAATTTCTTCCTTGCCTTAATAATACCATACAGTGCATCTGTCCAGCGGCTCTTGCCCCGGAGAGATCTTGGTTATTTCCTATAGAGATTCTCCGACCCCCAGGCCACATAAGGGCAGAGCGGCCACGTCAGAGCTGCTCCTGGCACCAAGGAAAATTATTTGCCCCGAGAGGCAAACACAGCCCAGGCAGTGTCCCAGAGTCTCAATCCCTCTCTTCTGTGTTATAAAAGGCCCTATTGTAGAAACACAAATCACTCAGAGATGGCATGTACAATGTCTAATCACTTAATAGCTACTGGTCACCCATCGGGGAAGGGCCCCATACTAGACACTGTCTGTAGCCGATTTGCTGGAGGAAGGCAAGGGAGTATATGACATAAATTTACATTCATCTCCCGTTCTAGCCTGTCACACCATGGCAAACACACATCCTTTGAACAAGTAGAAAATTACAACAGTAATAACGACGCAACTCTTTGGATTTGGATCTGAGTAACAAACAAGGTAAGGGACAGAATACCAGCTTGGTATTCACGCAGATCTAGTTTCGAATCTTGCCTCTATAATTAATCAACTGTGTGACTTAGGGAAGTTCACCAAATCTCTCTGGGATTTTCTTTCCTCGCTTGCAAAATGAAAAGAATATGTACATCCTAAGTGCCGTGAAGACCACGTTCGCTAGGACGCAGAAGCACCGAAAGCGGGACTGGCATAGGGGAGGCAGGGCTCAGTATTAGTCTCCTTCCCCAGCTCTAGAATTCTAAATGCTTGTCAAGATGTCTTATACATTACTTCATTGGATCCCTACACAAATCCTACTCATAAATATTTTGATCTCAGAGGCAGAATTTTCTGTCTTTAGATTTCTTGTCTTTCCCTTTTAGGAAATTCTGTCGACAAGATACACTTGTTTTCTCCAATGGCATTACCTCTGTTCTTCCATGGGCTTTACAAAGTACCCGAGGCAAAAGAAAGGGTTAATTTTATCCCCATGTTCCAGATGTCTTCAGCACCTTAGTAACACACTAAGAACAGTAAGTCTTTTTAATGAAAGTGAAAGGTACGCATTGTACTTAAATCTGGAACTTTCTCCCCCTGAAGAAATGCTGTCACTGGGACTGCCGTCTGCCGGTTGAGGCAGGGTGAGATGTGTTTTTGCTCAGGTTTACCTTTTTTTTTTTTTCCGGCCCATTTTCAACCAACTGCAGTGGGTATCCAAGCAGTTAAAACTACATCAGCACTAATAGCTATGAGCTCATCTTGTATAAAGACATTTTTAGTTAAACACCACAATCTTGGGGGGAAAAGAGTTAGCATGCTTAACCAGGCTGGCTTGGAATAGCTCACAATATGACGCATACCACAGGAAATAGAGTGGTATGAGGCACCTACAAAATATTTTTCAAACAAGTCATTGACGCTGTAAGCCCCATGCCTCAGCTTTAGGAAGTCACTTATTAAGAATCAACACCAGCCGTGCCAAGCTAAGCTTTTGCTCTTGGTGATTTTCCAATTGAATATTCAGGGCCCTGTCTCAGTCTTGTTTTCAGGGGAGTACATGCCTGGAATGTTAGCAAGCTATTTGCTGGAAAAAATGCCCACAACAGGCCCAATGTTGATCACATTAATGCGTTTGAGTGGGTATAGAGTGCAAATGATTGAAAATGCTTCCAGATCCCCGTTGCAGGGGACAAAGCAGGCTCTGTTCTCTGATCTGATGGTCATTTTTTTTCCAGCAGAGGATGTGGTGCAGGCAGAGGGACGAGTGCCAATCTCTGTCTAATGGTTCCAAACAGGGTCTGGGCCTAGCTCTCTGGATGCTGATGAGTGGGAAATGAAACACAGATGGGTCAGATGGGTAAGGAGAGGGGGTTTACAGGTCAGACCCAAGAGTTGGGATAAATCAAGTGCTTATGAGGTGCAGAATGGCACATTGTTTGAGTGAATGGACAGGGAAAAAACATTCCAGCATTGTTCAGGCCCGTGAGTGAACCCTACGCTCTTCTTCCCAGACCCACACAGGCCACAGAGAGCCTCACCACTGGGATGCGTGTGAGCCACAAACCTAAATGTGGCCAACCGGGGCCTGAAACATTCTCCTCTGCTCCCCAAAAAGCCGATTTTGTTTTATTACATGTGAGATGTAATTTATCGGGAGAAATGTTTGGGTTCATGTGCCAGATCATAGAGAGTCAGATTTGGGGTTCCCTGGGGATCTCTGAGGAGAAGGTGAGTAACCACAAATTAATATAGCAGGGAAATAAAGTGACAAAAGAAATGTTTCATTGTGCCTGAAATATTGAACCAATTTCCCCCTTTTTAGCCTTTTAAACTTTTGCTCACAAATCAAAGAGTTAGCTAGCTCAGCTCGGAAAACTCGGCAGAAGCCTGCGGTGCCTGATAACAACAAAGAAAAACTCGATATTCTTCCTCAGTTTTAAGTGTCTTCCTAACATAGGAAAACACAGTAGTAAGAGCTTTTTGAGACTATTAGAAAATAATCCAGGGGTGCCTGGGTGGCTCAGTGGGTTAAAGCCTCTGCCTTCGGCTCAGGTCATGATCTAAGGGTCCTGGGATCGAGCCCCGCCTCGGGCTCTCTGCTCAGCAGGGAGCCTGCTTCCTCCTCTTTCTCTGCCTGCCTCTCTACCTACTTGTGATCTCTGTCAAATAAATAAATAAAATCTTTAAAAAAAAATCCAAATAATCAGATAACGGGTGGGGGGAGCACCGATAACCATAATGAATCTGTCCATTTGGCGTTCTAGGTGGGAGAAGTCTTGATGAGAGAAATTGTGAAATCCCAAAGTGTATATGAGCCTGATTATTTAATGTGAGGTGATTGTAAGATGGGTCGGAGGAAGTGTTTTCAGGAGGGAACAAAACAAGTGGGATGGGAGGACAAAAGTGTCCCATTGAGAGAGGGACCGAAAGTCCCTGTGGCCAGCAAAATTAGAAAAGGGCAAAAGCTGGGCATTAATGGTTTCTTTTTTAGAGTGACAGAAATTATTTTCAGAAATTTATTTTCATACCAGCCGTGTTTCCACTTTATGGACTTGACCTTTAACAGAATATCCCACAGGCAAAGCTGCAGACGGTGGTTGTCCGCAGGCCCTGGGGGGCTCCTGCCCTGAGTATGAAGAGCCTCTCCGCTTACCGATGGGTGCGTTGCAGCTCAGACACGGCGAACTGCCAGCCTCGAAAGTCTCGGTGCAACATATCTTTAAAAGTCCAGGTGCTTGCCGTGTTATTATTTTCATAAATCGGTTTAATGAGGGGTAGTGACATACATATGTGCATGTTGTCTTATTTCCCACTGTTTAAGGCCATTTCAAAACTAGTGGCTGTACAACTCGTAATTTAAAACTTTCCCTTGATCTTCTCCCCTCCAAAATTCTCATTATGTCTATGCTGAGTTTAAGGAAGGAACCTCAAGACTAAGTAACCAGTTTGTAAAGCAAATTTGAAAACCGACATGACACAAGCATCAGTGTTTAGAGATGGAGGGGGAAGAAAAAAAAAATGACTGCAGAGAAGTGTGTAAGCTTGTTCCCTGCAAAAACATAAAACTGTTATTCATGGAAAGAAGGACAGACCCATAAGAAACTAATATCCGGTTTGGGATATTTGCTCTTTTCTTTCCAATAATTGGGAATTTTTTTTTCCAGTTCCTTTTCTCTTTAGAATAATAATTAAAAAAAAAAAAAAACCCAGCTGTGGGAAATATCTGTAGGCGATTCTGCAGGCAGGGGTTATTCTGATAATACTTAAATGACTCCTTGTTAAAACGTAAAATCAGAGATAATTTTTTTCAGAAAAAAATACATGTCACGGGATCGGGTTCCCGGAGACACCTGGAACACACATCCAATGGGATGTCTGAGTGTTGGGGGGCAGAGGAGAGGCCACCACAGAGCTCTCAGCTTGACTTTCTGGATTAGAGCCTCAAGTATGAATAGAGGAGGGGGAGTAGCAGAGAAGCCTCTCGTGTTCCTGTGAGGGTATCTAGGCCACCTGGCTTCTCGCCAGGACTTACCAGACGATGGAAGGTGGCCTTGCAGGCTAGAAACCGCCAGCCAAATCTCTGTGACTGAGACATAAGCCTAATGCAGGACGCAGAAGCTTTCCGGACAAACACCCTCAAGGTTCAAAATCAAGGTGGGAACGATGAGGTTGCTGTTGCCTCCAGCCAGTGGGGCCCATCAGCTACCATGGCTGACTGCCCCCTCCCACTCTGAGGGATATGGCCCTCAGGGTTACCAGGCCAGAGAAAACACTGGAAAAGCACAGTTCTCTAGAGCAGTGGAATGAGTCCAACATCTCTCCCATGCCTAGGTTACCCTGTAGTTAGCCTGGGAGAGCAGACCATGATGGAAATCAATCTCTTGAGAGGGTCCCCCAATTTTATGAACTCCAGACCCCACAAAACCTTAATCCACCCTTGGGATTGCCATTTATGATGTGGAACCATAGGGAGAGATTTTGAAGATGGAAGGGAAGTAGACAGTTACTTTCTTGAGGTAGCGGGCTTGACGGTATCCATGTGGTAGCTAAATACACCGTCTGGAGAATGGGACCGAAATCCAGCTCTTCAGACCCCCAGGACCCCCGGGAAATGACTGTTACTTTACATCACACAGCTTTAACCAAGAACCAGTGGTTTTCTTTTCTACCATAACTTTTGGAATAAGGAAGCATCGACTGACAGATTACCTGCAAAGCACACACTTCATGATGTTTTCAAGTTTGGGGGACAGATTTATGTCCCTCAGGCTCCCTTTTGTCCGCAGACTCTCTGATAAACGAAGGCAGGGGTTCACAGAGCCACTGACCAGGACAGGATGTGTCCTGTGACCATGAAACACAGTAAGGCTATCTGTACTGTAAAGGGGTGGTCACACCCCAGACTCGTCCTTCTTAGGAGAAGTTCGAGATGCTCCATATAGGAATAATTAATGCCTTGTCTCCTTTGAGGAGAAGCCCTGATGTTACTATTTTTATAATGATTCTTCGGGAATGAATACAAGGAAAATACCATCATCCTGAAGACAAAAATTAGCGTGCAAGAGGTACGTGGTAGAGATTACATGCAAATGAAGGACTTCTGCCACCCTGTCTACCAGACCAATAACAACCCGTAGACCAGTACACCTCCGTGGAGTCACTTTACAGAGCTTCGGGGTTTGCTGTATGCTTAATTAAAATCCTACTCTGGTGGGAAAAACCAGATTTCCAAATGGCGACTTTATTGATTCAATAAAATTTAAGAAATTCTGCTTATGGAAAAACTCATTAACCAAAACTAATAAATAAGAGTTTACCCTGCAGTCTGGTTCCTCTTTATTTGACAGAATTAAAAATCACTCTGGAGCAACTTAGTTCATTTTTCACTTGTTAATTGAACTTAATGGTTTAGTAATTCCCTTTCTGTTCTAAGCTTTCGAGCGCTTCATTCTTTCTGGAAGCACTTGCATTCGGTCGCTCTTAACTTTACAGAGCATATATTTATATGGAAGTTTAACAGAAGTGACGAGTGTGAAGAGGGGGAAACACTGAGAACCTTTTACTTGGGCTGATGCAAGGACTCAGGGCACAGCCCTTGGGGGCCGTGTCACGTTGCACTGCCCCGTTAGAAGGGTTCTCCAGTGAGGCCTCAAGGGCCAAGTCCATGGGAGGGACAATTTTATTATTGAATGCCCCCCCACAGCAGATTTCCACTTCTGCTCAACCTCCCCTATAAAAAATTGCCAAAGAGCCAAAATTGTGCATGTCCTGGATAAAAACTTTCAATTTTGCCCTCGGACACAAAAATTTCCCTTTGGAGGGCTACCATTGTTCACCTTCATTGTTTCTTTGCACAACAACATATTCGGGATCTACTTTTGTGTGTTTAATTGTACATCTCAAACTTAACCTTCCCACCTCCCTCTGGTCGGACCACAGGAAATCCACAGAAAAGTGGCTGACAATTATGAATGGCCAGATTGGTGGCTCACATCAAAAAGCCTCACCACATATATGAAGAACCAAATTCCTCATCTTTTATGGTAGGGATTTGTTCCTTGGCCTACCACAACTTGAAAAGTTTATTCTTCAGCTATTTTGATCTCAGTATCAAGTGGATTAATTTTATGGCTTTTTATTTGCATAGTTTCCTCCCAGTTTTGAACTTACTGTACAATTTGGCGTCTTAAATTTTTACTTTTTTATAGATATAGATACCTGACATACTGACATAATTCTCCTGAAAACACAATTATAAATCCCCACATAATGTTCCATCCTGTACATAAACCATAAATTACTTTTTTCATTTCTCTTTTACTGGGCACTTATGTTATTCCCAGATACATTATGCTGTTTGATTCCATTCATGATTTCTTTTTCTCGTGTGTTTATACAGATAGTTATTTCTGGTGCATAAGAAAGTTATTAAATATGTTTATCTTGTGCCAAGTCACTTCACTAAATTTTTCTAATAATTATAGTTTCTACCAACGAGCGTTATTCAGTTGATTCTTTACTATCCCTGCAATGAGCCAAAAATATACAAATAATATATAATATAAATAATATGTATTTTTTCCTTCCCTAAAATATAGTTTTATTTTTTAACTTTAAGTACTTCCAAGACAATGTTAAGTGATAACACATCACTTATTGAATACGTATTACATCATGGGCTCTGCCATAATTTCTTAATAAACATTATGTATCATTTATTATTCCATTACTTTCTAGATTTTTTTACTAATTTTTTTAAATGCCTTCAGTTCCTTAAATAGCTATAGGTTGTTTGTTCAAAATATAGTTCATCGTGCTCAGGAAGTAACATGTTCCTTTTTAAAAATAAAATTTTAAAACAGTCTTTAGACTTATAGAAAAGTTCTGAGGATGGTACAGAGAATTCTGTACATGCTTCACCAAGTTCCCCCTTAATTGACAATTTACATCATCCTGGCACATTTGTCAAAACTAAGAAATTCACATTGGTACATACTATCAAATAAATTCGATTTACTTCAGATGCCTCCAGTTTTCCCACAAATTTTCCTTTTGGGATCTAGAATCCCATTCAGGGTACCACATCATACGGAATCCTCTTATCACCTTAATTTCCTACAGTTGTGACAGTTTCTCAGCTTTTCCTTATTTTGGATGACATGACCTGGACAACTTGGAAGACTCCTGGTCAGGTATCTTGTGAGATGCTCCCCAGTTTGAGGTTGTATGATGCTTTTCTCATGGGTAGAGTGGTGTCAAAGATTTGGGGGAAGAATGTCCCACAGAAGCATCCTTCTTATCACACTGTATAAGCAGGTACATGATATCAAACTCAGTCTCTGGTGATGTTAACCTCGAAGAAGCCAGCATTTGCTAGGTGTGCCTACTGCAAAATTACTATTCTTTTTTCCTTCCCATACTCTATTCACTCAGCCAGCTATGAAGGCTGGCCCCCACTGAGGTGAGGAGAAGCTGTCTCACTTCCCGGAAGAGCAAATGCCGACATATGTTATTTGGAATTTTTCTGTAAAGCAGACTGGTTCCATCTCCTCCGTTTACTCATCTATTGAAACATGGATTTATATTAGGATGGATCCCCAGATGTTTACTTGATGCTTTGGGCTCTAAGCCAACACCACAATATTTATTTCATTGCTCAAATTCTGCCAGTTCCATCCAGGAGGCTCTTCCGGTTGGCTCCCACGTCCCTTTGACATGCTCCATTGTTTGCTGTTGTTCTGTTGTGCTTTGCTCCCTCTGTTTCTCTGAGAACTTCATCACTGTCTGGCAAGATTCTCCAGGCTTACCTTGTCATTTCTCTGCCCCAGCCCTAGAAACTGCCCTTTCTCAGAAGAGTGTGGGTACCTTTCATTAGAAAATGGTATTTAGAAATGAACATCTGGGCACTGCATGTTCTATTCCTTTTTGCTTTTAAAGGGCTTTGTTTTACCTTTTTTAAAAAATTGTGGTAATATGTACAGAACATGAAATATACAGTCTGAACCACCATTACGGGTACAGTTGGGAGGCACTCAGTGTAAGTACAATCATGTTGTTGTGCCACCATCACCACCATCCATCCATTGAACTCTTTTCATCCTCCAAAAATGAGATTTTGTACCCCTTAGACAATAACTCCTCACTATCCCTTAACCCAGCCCCTGGCAACCACCACTCTAATTTCTGTCTCTATGAATCTGACTGCTCTAGGTACTTCTCAGAAGTGGAATCATACAGTATTTGTCCTTTCATGACTAGCTTATTTCACTTGACGTAATGTTCTCAAGGTTGAGGCATGTGCCATAATTATCTTACTTTTACAGGCTAAATGATATTCTATTATACGTATACATCACATTTTGTATATCCGTTCATCTGTTGATGGACCCATGGGTTGCTTCCAGCCCTTGGCAATTGTGAATAACGCTGTTGTGAACGCGGGTGTACAAACATCTCTTTGAGTCCCTGCTTGCGATTCTTTGGACCTTATACCTAGAAGGGGAAGTACTAAATCATATGGTGATTCTACGTTTCATGTTTTTTGAGGGAACTCCGTACTATTTTTCACAGCAGGTGCACCATTTTACATTCCTATCGATAGTGCCCAAGGGTTCCCATTTCCCCACATCCTTAAGCTCCAAACCCACAGAATGTACAACACCACGAGTGAACCCTCAGGTAAACTACAGACTTTGGGTGATGATGATGTGTCGATTAAGTTCACCAATTGTAACAAAGGCACCATTTCAGGGGGGATGTTGATAAAAGAGAAAGCCATGCATGTGTGGCTGGCCGGGGGTTTATGGAATATTCGTGTAGCTTCCTCTCAATTTTGTTGTTAACTTAAAACTGCTCTAAAGATAATAACATCTTTTAAGACAAAATTTAAAAATAAACAGAGTATTTCCCAACATTTTCCCAGAGCCTCCATGGGTCCACTGAATGATAGGTTGCCTGTAGGGATTGAAAGAATTGCGTTGAGATAGTGCCATCTGAAAGAATTAAGATATTTATTTCGAACAGCTTCGAAAGAAACCGTATTTATTTGACTTCTTTCTAGAAACCGATACTATTAACCCTCTCATTGTAGTTATTCTTTTGTTTCACCTGTAAATGAAATAGAAGTTGGGGTTCCTTTATTCAACGTATGGAGAGCTATTTGCCATGAAAATGCCATTTAAGTAATCACTGGTGGTATTTAACACAACCTTTAAAATAACTGGTAAGAGAGTAAGCTGACAATTCAGCAAAGCATGTCGGGAGGTGAACAAAATTTTTGACACCGTATTCCCTTTCTCTGACAAACTAAGGATAAATTTGTGAGGATGAAAAAGCTTTTTAAATTGGCTGCTTTAACAGCCTCTTCCCACTAGAGAAAAATCTTTTCTGTCTGATGAGGCCAAAGCAATCTAAATGGAAATATTGGCTCCCACCGATTTCTATTGGCTTTGATGATAAAACCTTCTGCCTCGTCTATTTCCTTTTGATCTAGTTGAAAAAGGATGCTGGGAGAGGCTAGCACCATGCTTCCTCAATGACCAGCTGCTGATACAGCTGTGGCTTGTTAAGGCCACAGGACAAGGAAAAGTTCCAGCATGCTTCCTGTTTTATCACATTCTTAAGTTAACATTATATTACTGAGAAAAGTGATATCCACACAGATGCAGAAATACGGTGTGTACTCAAGGCCAAGTGGACTGTAAAAACGAGGGCCCAGCTACATATTTCAAGAAATTAGTATGATGTAAAAGCTCATCAACAGAACCTTTATTCCCACTTAGCAATTTGAAACAAAGATTGGCTTTTAGCTAGTTTACTTGTCTAAGATTGATGGGGAGATAGTTTGAATTCTCTGTAGAAACACACTCTCTGGTCTCAAGAATCCAGACGGATTTGCATCCCAGTACCAACCTCAGAGGCTTAAGGAAGGCCACAGAAGGCCTCCAGCTGATACCGGGGATCTGAACTATGACTCTCGCTGCTTCCTATTAAGAAAATGAGAAGCAACTCACTTTTTACAAGGTGTTAACTGAGCTTGGCTGAGCAGCCCAACTGAAAAATCAAACATGCCCAAACACTTCATGTTTATAAAAACAAACTCCATTAACATGCCTGGCTTCCCTTTCATAAAATTGCAGATGATTTACTGTATATCTTAGTGCCAACCAATTTTCCTGTAAAATGCATGTTCTGTATTATGTTTGGCACATTTTAGGAGATCAATGTGTAATTGTTGAATTGAATTAGAATTGATGTGTTTTTTATAAAAACTGTAATGAAGGGTTTCACAGAACCTGAACTACCCAACTGGCATAGAACAGAGTATTTACACAGGCTATAAGAACTGGCATGTGGTACTAAAAGGAAGTTAAACTTTTTTTTTTTTTTAAATACCACAGCGTTCATCCTTCCAAAGTTGGACTTAATAGGAAGACAACCAAGATTCCTTAACAACTCGTTCCATTAAGTCGGGCCTTATCACAAGTCACTCCAGAGTGATCTAAGTGTCTCCAATCCCTATATACCTGATTAAATTATTCTGGTAAACCCAATTCTGGGACTTTTATTAATTTCTTAAAATATTTCTAGGACAGGGGCGCCTGGGTGGCTCAGTGGGTTAAAGCCTCTGCCTTCGGCTCAGGTCATGATCTCAGGGTCCTGGGATCGAGCCCCACATTGGGCTCTCTGCTCGACAGGGAGCCTGCTTCCTCTTCTCTCTCTCTCTCTGCCTGCCTCTCTGCCTAATTGTGATCTCTGTCAAATAAAATAAATAAAATCTTTAAAAAAAAATATTTCTAGGACAATGTCTGTTATTTCTCTTTACCCACTTAAAAAAGATGCTCAATAATAAAGAATATGTAGCCATCATCTCTGTATCCATCCACAGAAACCCAATATACAGAGTTGATGCCCTCTGTTTACCCAGCTCTGATCACATTACCTGCCCTTCCCCATCAGAAGGAAACATTTATCCAAATCTTAATTCAAATTTGCTCACTGACCTGTGGCTGGGAAACAGGGAAGCATTGTAATAGGTTAACAGTGGAAATTACTTTCACTTGTAATTTTTTGCAAAGCACTTGATGATTTCATGTACTCCTTAGAAGACACTGGTTCTCTTAACCCTATTGTAGATGTATACTTACTAAACCTACTGATATGCTGGCTAAGATGAAACAGACGTGGGAGAGTCTTCAAACCTCATGCTTTTCTCATTTCACAAGCAATTTTGTCCTCCTCCCCCCCACCCCTGCACAGGACGGTCCGTGACTTTCTCCAAACAGGACCCAGTGCATTTTTCCACCCTTCTCCAATCTGTACTGGTGTCCTAAAGAGGAGAGCAAATTTGGTAATGATGAGATCCACAACTGTCCAGCTACTTTTCTAGGGGTCATGGTCTGTTCCCAAGTGGGATGCTCATACCCAGGACAGGAACAAGACACACCATTTGGTTGTAAATTAAATGTATTTTTCCCTAAAGCAAGGAAGAAATATATTAAACATTACTATCAATGTTAAAAGAAGTATATTACATGTACAACTCATAAATAAATATACATATATTTTTGAAATATATTTCAAAATAAACATTCACCATTTGTTTTTAACTCGTAAGGATTTTCAATCAAAAAAGTTTGAACACAAGTCCAAACAATTCACGTTTATTATCTGTGTGACCTAAGAAAAGATAGCTTCAAGACATACTGCATAATTGTAATCACATTCAGGTCATACTTATGTGCTACTTTATTTGACAGATTAATATAAATTATTTTACCCTGTACTCATGTATGGTGGTATAGTATTGTTCCCCAAACTCTTAGTTCAGGTAAGCAAATGAAACTAAACATTTGTTATTCATCACCTGAATGTTCTAGGTCTTTTTTTTTTTTAAGATTTTATTTATTTATTTGACAGAGAGAGATCACAAGTAGGCAGAGAGGCAGTCAGAGAGAGAGAGAAGGAAGCAGGCTCCCTGCCGAGCAGAGAACCTGATGCGGGACTCGATCCCAGGACCGTGAGATCATGTCCTGAGCCGAAGGCAGAGGCTTAACCCACTGAGCCACCCAGGTGCCCATGAATGTTCTAGGTCTTAACACTCACTGCTAAAAACTACACAAGAGGACTAATTGTACAATGCACTTTCAGTGCCGAAGTCTTTTTGTTTTTGTTTTGTTTTGTTTTGTTTTGTTTGAGAATCAGGGATTAAGATGTCTAGAAGAATTTCTCAGGTAAATATATAGACAAAAATTATAAACACTTAGTCTTCAAATATTTATAGAGCAACTACTATAATGAAGATACAAAGAGTAATAAACATTAACTGAGCATTTGCTTTCTTTAAGTGCTAGGTAATGAGGATCAAGTGATGAGCAAATAGCACTGGTGATTCCTGTCTTCAAGGAGTTTACAAGCTAGTGGGGTGGAGGGGAGACAGAATAATATAAAATGGAGCAAGTAGGGGCACGTAGGTGGCTCAGTCGGTTAAGCGGCTGCCTTTGGCTTGGGTCATGATCCCCGGGTCCTGGGATCGAGCCCCGCATTGGGCTCCCTGCTCAGTGGAGAGCCTGCTTCTCCCTCTCCCTCTGCCTGCCACTCTGCCTACTTGTGATCTCTATCTCTCTGTCAAATAAATAACTAAAATATTTTTAAAAAATAATAAAAAATAAATAAATAAAATGGAGCAAGTATTTTAAGGAAAAGATGAATGAAGTCCTAGACTGTGTTTCTCCATGTCAACGCCTTCTGCTCCTTCTTTCAGATTTCCTCTTCTATGGCCACTACTCCAAAATAGGGATCCCTACTCTTCTCATTCGTTTATATCTTGGAGGTCCCTAAGTATTTTTCTCTTCACCTTGAATTCCCACCTCTGCCTCTTTGTATTTTTCCTGACCAACCTCATTGAGTAACAACAGATTATAATGAGTTTAATTTGATCCTGGTTCTTCTGAAATTCTTCCCTGGAAATAGAATGTTGTGAAAGAGATAGCCATAGAAAGTTCTTAAAAAAGGAGGCCTGGAGCAGGAATTGGAGGCACTAGAGCAGAGCATCCCAGAAGTGAAGGATTTTTATGAAGGAGGTGTTGGAGGGAGGCATTCATCATTTCAGATAGACCGGCCATCTCTGAAAGGCACATGTGGGAAACTCCATGGGTCCTTCTCTTATTGGCCATTTCCTTTCACTAGAACGATTCTGAAATTGTTCAAAACAATAATTGCTTTAAGTATGTGTACTGGGTCTCTTAGATTGGGAGTCTGAGGGCCACGGCAACTTCCTTTCAATTTACTAAAGCGTACCCTCTCCCCTTAGAGCATAAGAGGCAACACAAAACAAGCACTTACTCCTTCCAGAAATGTTTTGTGGATCCTACCCCAGACAAGGCCTGGTGATAGTGTTGAGGAGTGCACAGAGATGTATGCAGAAAGCAATAACATTCCATCTTGACCAAGAGAATGAGGATTATGTTAGCTCCCTCTTACAAAACGGGAAAATGTTGTACTTTATTTTTTTTTAAGATTTTTTTTTTATTTATTTGACAGAGAGAGATCACAAGTAGGCAGAGAGGCAGGCAGAGAGAAAGAGGGGGAAGCAGGCTCCCTGCCGAGCAGAGAGCCCGATGCGGGGCTGGATCCCAGGACCATGGGATCATGACCTGAACTGAAGGCAGAGGCTTTAACCCACTGAGCCACACAGGTTCCCCGAAATGTTGTACTTTAAAAAGGACTTTTAGATATTGCTTTCAGCCACATATCAGGCAGCACTGACAAATATATAGTGTCAATATAATATTATTATGTCTCCATCCCACATCATCAGTCACAGACTTATCTGTGTTACATAGTCTCCATTTCAAAGCGTTTCAGGGACTCTCCGATGGGTAATGATTTAGGAAGAGATGAGAATAGTTGCACATTTCCGATAGCGTTGTGGGTGTATTTTGTGGGAATGATGATGAAGATCATGATCATGATGATAATGATAAGGTCCCCAGCTGTCTGCTGAAATTCCTTTCTGGGAAACAGCTGGAGATTCATTCTCTAAAGATCGCATCTGGCTTGATTTGCCAGCACTCAAATCCCATTGATCTGGTTCTGTTCTAGCCCTCTGTACTCACAGTTCAAAGAGCAGGGAGGCCTGTAAAGAAATTACTACCATATTGTTCAATCGGCCACAGTGAGCAATATATACGATTATAATTAGGAACACATTAAGGGAAGCAGCTCAGTGGAGATAAGCTGCTTGACTGCGTATGCTTTTTGATGAGGGCTTAGCGCCAATCCGAGAAGAAAAAGATTAAATGTTTGTTACCAATCCTTTTGAACTTGTGGCAGGACATGTGGTAAAGCATTTTTGATTCAAATTAAAAGCATCCTAGGATAAAAATAACCCTGTTCTCCCAGGCCTTTCCAAGTGAAAACCATTTGGAGACTGATTTATTGTATAGCCCTTAACCTCTTTCCACCAGCATGATTAACGTAAGCATTTCTGAATCCCATGTAAGCCCGGACAGGTATTTGTCTTGTTACACATCTGTGAGACAAATGGCAATACAAATTAGACACTCAACAGATGTTAAGTTTTCAAAGGCCGGGCAAATTTAATTTGACTGCGCATGTAAATGAAACGCTCATTGCGCTCTGAGGTCAGCGATGTGGGTTTCAGGTAGAGAGGGTGGTTGTGCCAAACGTCACCAAAAGGCCAGCAATTCAGAAATCCTGAAGAAGGAGCTTCCTGAACCAAGGAGAGAAGATAGGCTGCCGCTTGTAGCACCACGGAAGGAGAGCACGGGGAAGGCTGAAAAAGAAAAGGTCTTCCACCGTGTAATCAAGAAAGACTTTCCATGGTCATTGGCAAGAGAAAAGACAAGGTGACCATGTTAAATGTTCTAAGCTTCCACGTTGAGAGGAAGCATGGTTTAGTGGTTGCTTCTGGGAATGGGGGAGAGAATGTTTGTGCCAGATCCAGCCTCTGATTTCCTCTGCGGTCATGGGCAAGTCTTTTAAGCTCTCTCTGCCTGATATCTGTTAAAACTGGGATATTGGTGTTTATCCACTGCATAGGAATCTGAGGTGGAACATCTTTTTTTGTTTTTTTGTTTTGCTTTAGCTTCAGAGGTAGAATTTAGTGATTCATCAGTTGTATATAACACCCAGTGCTTATTCTGTCAAGTGCCCTCCTTACTGTCTGTCCGTCATGCAGTTCCCCTGTCCCCGCCCCTTCCCCTCCAGCAACCCTCAGTTACATCCTTCCAAACTGATTGCTGATCTCTTGAAAATGGTACTACAAATTGTGCATGTCATGAATCTGGGAAGTTTGTAACCATGTGATGCTATCTGCCAAAGGAATACTTGAGTTTAAGTTGGTTTTAATTATATCATGTGTAATTTTAATTTCTACAAACAGTGAAGTCCTCAGAGACTGATTTTTAAAAACTCAATTGCAGGGCGCCTGGGTAGCTCAGTGGGTTAAAGCCTCTGCCTTCAGCTCAGGTAATGATCCCAGGATCCTGGGATCGAGCCCTGCGTAGGGCTCTCTGCTCAGCGGGGAGCCTGCTTCCCCTGCCCCACACCTACTTGTGATCTCTGTCTGTCAAATAAATAAATAAAATCTTTAAAAATAAAGAAATAATAAAAACTCAATTACAATGTTTTCTCATATTCTCTCATTCAATCCCACCTCCTAGCCCGCTAAGACAGACAGACACATATACATGCATACATTTTCCTTCCTCCCAACAAAATTCTGGGAACTTTTCCTCTCTGTATAATTTCTTCCCTGGTAAGGCAGCTATAGGCAATAGCAGCAATTCTAAACTTCTAAAGGCAATAAAAATCAATAGTTAATTCCACAAGCAAACTTCTTAGCACTTTCATTATCAAACTGTCAAGATATCCACAGTCTATTATCTGAAGTAGCATCTTCTAAGTTCCCAGGGATATTGATAAGAGGTTTTTTTTAATTTTTATTTATTTATTTTTTTTAAAAAAAGCTCTCAGTCATATCATTTTAGTCCTATCATATTTGGTTAAACCAATGTCATTCCGATAATGTACATTGTAGAATTCTAAATGGGGGCAAAGATTGAAAGATTCTCCTAACTTATTTATATGCCTTTACCATTTCATTCTGTCACACCTGTTCTGATGAAAACAATTGGGGAAATACTCATTTCTGGAGTTTTGTTTGTACTTTTGCTGTTGGTGAGAAAGGCAGGGAAGTTATTCCCAAATCCAAGTGAGACTGATGGAGAATGAGCATTGGCCTTTAGAAAGAAGATTAAGGCCAATGGGCAGGTAGAATATTCCTTTCTGCCTTTGCTTCCACCGGGAAGAATATGTTGCTATTACTTTTTTGCTTTGTTTGTTTGCTTTGATTCTTTCTGCAGGAATCATAATAATAAAAATATTTGGAGCAACCCAGCTCTGTGCCAATTACTAGGGGTCAAATAAACCAAACCTGTCGTTTACTATAATTTTATGAATAAATGCATTATGTTTAAATGACCCTCATTGTTCTTTGAAATGTCAATTAGTCAGGAAACTCTTGCTGTTTTCTAGCCACTGGTCAGGGAAAGGAGGAATAAGGACTCCCCAGCAGTGAGAACAACTCACTGTCTCTCTACTACATGGCAAAGTCAAAAGGAAGTTGGGACATCTTTCAGGTAAAAGAGGTATCAATGAAAATCCATTAACAACTTATACAGCTGATAGCTAGGTATCCACGGTACCCTTCCTACGAGTACAGTGATATCATGTGTTTCTTGGGTCTGCTTTCCCCACTAAACCCTGAGTTCCTTAAGGTCAAAGGCAATGTCCTATATGCATAGTTGTTCCTGGATATTCCCAAATGCCTGAGTCATAGTAGTTACCTGTCACACATTTATGGAATTAAACTGACATCAAGTTACTTGGAACAAGAATATTTATTAAAAATATATCCAGAGTACTTTGTATATGGAGGTTGAATCTTGTTTTCAAAGTGAAGTAGAGAAATTCCATATTTACCTGGGTATTTCGGGCCAGAGTATACAGCTCATTTGTGGTTTAAAGATAAGACATAAAAGCATAAACTTCATACTATTTATGCTGGGTCAGAGCAACCCTGCTCAAATATAATGTTTTCCTATATGAGTTATTTTTCTCAATCAATATGAGGAGCTTTACTTATATCCTGAGTATCATAAACTGTCAGAGTGATTTTGAATTTTGATTCTTCTATCTGTCTTGGAATTATTTATTCCTCAGTGCCCTGTGTCATCTGGGAAAGTGATATCACCTAAAAGTATGATAAAATTTTTAATTCCATGGCCAAAGGGTAAAAAGCAGTGGGACAAAAATAATTTCAATTAATCAATGGTGTTGGAATGTGGGCTTTAAGTTTGCAGTTATGTTCTCATCCAGTCTTCCTTTCTTTAACATACACAAAGATATCCCAAGATTTTTGTCAAACCCTTTGCTGATGAGGACAAGTTTTGATTCTATTATAATTGTAAATCTGCTACTACTATGACATCAGTCTCAGAGGTGACACCTATGTATTGCGTGATAGCACTCAAACAAGCACGTTTGGCATGCTCAAGACTCCTGAACAAACAGAACAATGCTGGCCAAATCATGTCGCAAATGCATAACGTCATGCTTCTGTCTTTGCTGACACTATGTTCATATTCATGAAAAATGGCCAGAAACTTAGCTCCCTCAAATTTCCTTGCTGTTAAGCTGTTTGTGAAGTATACTTTGTAATCTTGTATTGTAATGTCTCCTCTTTCCTCTGAAATGCCAGGTAATTGCCACAAATTGCCTTGCATCCATCAGTTTTAAGAAATTTTTAAAAAGTACATATCAGAGAATTAAATGAGAGAATCCCAGTACGTATGAGAATTTAATAAAGACAAAAGTAGAGGTTCAATTCATTGACAAAGGAATAGATTACTTAATCACTAGCAATGACACAAAGAAAAAACTTCAACAGGGGCCCCAACCTTACGGCATTTCATTCCTATACATTAGACAAGAGTAAATAATATGTTGATTTGAAAAAATTTGAAGTAGTACTAGAAGACTTCATGTGCAATTTTAACTGACATTTTAGGAAACCAAGAAGTTATAGAAGAAAAAACAGACATATTGTACTTCAGAAAAACTAAATTGGCAGAAGATGTCATACACAGAGTCAAAAGACCAACCTAGAATAGGGGGAAAAAAATGCTTGTAAACCAAATAATAAAGGAATAGTATATAATACCCATTGCCATAGACAGGTATTCCATACAAACAAGCAAACAAAAAAAAGATTGAGTTCAGGCCTGGGATAGTTATAGGTAGTTCATGGAAAAGCAAAGGCAAAGAACAACAGTTGGATGAGCAGACGCTAGCTCTCACTGGTAGTAGGCAAGGGAAAATGTAACGGCACAATAATATGTCCCTTTATCGGGGTGCCTGGGTGCTTCAGCCAGTTAAGCATCTGCCTTTGATTCAGGTCCTGATCCCAGGGTCCTGGGATGGAGCTCAGCGTTGTGCTCCCTGCTCAGCGGGGAGTCTGCTTCTCCATTCCCCTCTGCCCCTCCCCCTGCTGGTTCTCTCTGTCTCTCAAATAAATAAATAAAATCTTAAAAAAAAAAAAAAAAGATGC
>NW_019154099.1:34703143-34931018 GCF_002288905.1 Enhydra lutris kenyoni | reverse complement strand
CCATCCCAGGACCCTGGGATGGAGCTCAGCGTTGTGCTCCCTGCTCAGCGGGGAGTCTGCTTCTCCATTCCCCTCTGCCCCTCCCCCTGCTGGTTCTCTCTGTCTCTCAAATAAATAAATAAAATCTTAAAAAAAAAAAAAAAAGATGCTCCCATCATTATGCAGAGCAGATTTTTTTTTTTTAAGATTTTATTTATTTACTTACTTGACAAAGACAGACACAGCAAGAGAGGGAAAACAAGCAGGGGATGTGGGAGAGGGAGAAACAGGCTTCTCACGGAGCAGGGAGCCCCATGTAGGGCTCAATCCCAGGACCCCAGGATCATGACCTGAGTGGAAGGCAGACACTTAACGACTGAACCAACCAGGCACCCTGGAGAGCAACTTAAAAAAAAAAAAAAAAGTTCCTTTATCAATTTGCCCTCAGACTAGTAGAGATAGAAATAAGAATACATTATAGATTTGGATAAAAGGAAATAGTATGATTGGAAAAAAGAAAATGAGAACACCCATACAGTGCTGGAAACATGAAGTATTCCAGTCTCTTTTAGAAAGCAAGGTGTCAAATACCTATTAAGTTAAAAATGCTCTTCAATCTATAGTTCCCACTCCAACCATTGTATGGAAATGAAATAGATAGATATAGATATGAGTATTTCATGAAGCGTTGACTGATTATATTTCATGTTGGATTGTTTCAAATTGCAAGAAGAGACCCAAGTGGAAACAAAGGAAAGCCTACTGATGAGTGAATGGTTGAATTCGTGAGGTGTATTCTCACCACGCTCTGTAACACAGCCACTAGAGGCAAGAGAGCTGGACCATCTGACACGGTAGAAGTATTTTCATGTGCTATTATAAGTGAGCAAGTAAGTTACATCAAAGTCTTATTATATAATCTTATATTTATAAAAAATATAAATAATTCCACATATGCATAAGTGTGTGTGTATATATGTATGTACACATACAGATATTTGCACATATATGTATGTATATCTGTGTATATTTTTACTTGCAATTACACAAACATGGTAAGATAACTAAAACATGAATATTTTGGTTATTATGGGTCACTGGGGGGCAAGAGGAGTATGAGGAGAGCAAGAAGGGATCCCCCCCAAAAAAAGAATAAGAGAAGAGTACTACACTAAACCCTCCAGCATATATATAGTTAAACACATATATATCATCACACTTAGTATTTTGCAAAATAACATAGATATCTTTAAAGGAATGTTTGAATAAAAGTAATGAAAAGGGACTAAGCACAGAAACCTTATGAACAAATCAAAATCCCATTTCAAACAAGTTGAAACTATTAAATTACAAATGAATTAAACAATTTCTGACACTAAGAGTAGCTAGGTCAACTCTGTGACAGTACAGAGATCACTGGGAGCTTTCTCAATAATTGTCTCACACAAAACTCACTACCCTGCCTATGATTAAATACAAGGATGAAAAACGAGGATCAGGAAATGCTATCATTAAACATGGCTTGGAGCCAATTTTTTATATTTAGTTTAAGAAATTGATACGCTTTCAGGTCAGATTTTAAAGTCATCTACTAAGAGAAAAGGTTACATTATTAACTTTCATTCACCATTTCCCGCCATCTCATAAGGCCACAAAATCTAAATGATGCTAAAAGCAAACCATAGAAACGAACACTTAGAAACGAGGAGCCGCGCCTGAGAATTTCAGTATTCTACCCATGAAGCTGTGGGCACTAACATTCTTTCAAAAAGACCCAGCTGAACTGAGAATGAAGAATCACAGCTTCTAATCTCGGCTTTGCTGAGAGCCTGCAGTATGACTTTGAGTCAAACACTTGACCCTTCTGAGCTTCTGATTCCCTGTAGGTAATAATCCTGGCCTTATCTCCCTCATTGTTTCAAAAATAAAATGAGAAGGATGATTTATGTGAAAGCACTTTGAATAGTAAAATGTGCTATATTATTATTCAAACAAGGCATTATCCTCTCAAACCTACTTAGCAAGAGGCTGTAAATGAAATACTGCATATTAATGCGATCTGGGCTTCAGAGAACTTGGATTCACTGGGCACCATTACAGTCGCGACTGTTTTTCAGCACAGCATAAATTATGTGCTCCAAACAAGTCTTCAATACCCTTCGGAAGCCTGAGAGGCCAGTGTGAGGCTGCTTAGTGCCCCCCATATAGGTACCACTGGAGAGAAAGGAAGAGTGTTTCAGAAACACAGTGAACAGGGTCTGCCTGCCAAGTCTGTGCTCGAACTGCAGTTTCTCATGTGCATGGGTGCTGAGAATAAAGGAAGCATGTCTAAAAACCAAGCCTGGGCAGGAATTTCCACACCCTCTGGGTATTTCACCGAGTTACTATTACACATGCGTATCCACGCAGAAGTGTGAATATACACAAACGTGACATTACAAAAGCAGATAGCTTTTCCAAGTTACACACCCAATTCACCAAATGGCATCAGTTCCACAAACCGGATTTGCTATTGTAATTGGGTCCTTTTGCAAGCATGTTTTTTTGTTTTTTTTATTTTTATTTTTTTTTGCATTATTATTATTATTAGAGTCATTTACCTGTTTGGGGGCATTCTAAGGTCTCCCCAAAGTGTGCTTTTTCATGACTGCATTGTGTAGGTTACATCTCAGGAATGATTTTTCTACTTCTAGATCTCAGAAATGTCTGCGTAGTTTGTTATTGTTATTATTGTCTTTAAAATATTAGAGTGTTGGAATGAGGCAAGACTTGGAAAAATTGGGTCATAGATTTTCTCAATCTGGGACCCTGACTCAATCTGGGAATTCTCATGGGCGTTTTATTAGAACCACTGAATCTGCTCATTACCTGTGAGGTTTCAAAGGAAGTCAGATCTCTCAAACAAGGTTCCCCTTGTGTGTCCAAGTGCACCTTGGGCTTTATTCTCCCCACAAGCCCATAAAGGTAACAGCAACACACTCTGGGCACACAGTTAAAAAAAAAAAAAAAAAGCCTCATTCCTGGCAGCCAAAGCCCTCAGGGCTGTCATGTTTCACTCATCATGGCTTCTGGTGGGCCTATGACCACCAGGAAAGAGTTTTTCTCCATGCGATATGGCTTAGGGCTGAAGGGTCAGCATTATAATGTCCAAAAGGTTTGAAATGACATCCCAGCTCAATCATTTAGGTGACTTGGGCAAGTGTGTTAACCTCTTAGATCCGATTTCTCATCTGGCTGAGGGGCATAATAGTTTCTAAAAGGATGATGGTGGAGAAGGAAGTGAGATCAGGCCTGGAAAGTGTTGAGGACAGTACCAGACACGCCATGGGTGCTGGACCGATGGCACCTGGAAGGGCATGGCATCTCACCACTGCTGCTGTAGAAAACTCAATAGTTAGGGAGGCATCTAAGCCCATCAAAAGAAAAAAGAAAAAAAAAAAAAAACTTATTCCCAAACTTAAAGGGAGTCAAGCTATACACACCAATTAGTAAGCGTGGAACTACACAGACAGCTTTCCTATCCAGAAATCACACACAAAGCTACATAAAATCTGTACCAGGAAGCCAGGAAGACGGGGTCTCTACTCTTCCAGGCAACTCCCGGACAGCTCCATGGCAAAGCAGGAAGGGAAAAACGGATCTAAAAACGACACCTCTGAAGCATTTGTATATGGAGCTTAAGATGTACACGGCATTACAAAACACCGTAGATCCATACGTATTATCTAGAATTATAAACTCTCGGTTGGAAGCACTCGTCTCCCCGCCCTCGGTAGGACTGCTCGGCATCATGGTAGCTTCAATTTTTAGTCTTTTAAAGACGAGATCAAGCTTGTCTGCATGCTCCTGTGGGTGTAGTGGGGACACAGCTCTGCATAGCTGAGATCAAGAGAATCCTGATTTGTAACATTTGCCAATTTCCATGGTGTAAATACTCCACCTGAGACTCACCGAGAGCAAAACTGAGAAGAGACACAGATGGCCAGGACTAGTGGGCGCCAACCTCACCACTGCATAAGTGGGACAAGCATGGGGGTGATTGTCATCCAGCTAGGTTTCAGTTCTCTAAACCCATCAGGTCACTCCCCCTCTAAGTTTTCTGATTCTCTTTCTCTCTTCAGCCTGAATTATTTCCAGTTGCTTACTTTTTCCCACTGATCTTACCTTCTTGTCTCTGTGTCCCTCCACATCCTCTGTTATGAATTATGAACAAGCTATATGCATCTGGTTGACTGTAAAAATAATGAAAGAGAGGTGTACAAAAATCAGTCATTTAGGATGATATGGATACCTGGATTTCCAAAAATGCCATTACAAGATGAGCTTATTTTAATCAAGGTTCACTATAGTATGTGTCCAGAGTAAGTGGCCGATATTCAAGGTCAGGTCCTTACATGTGCACACATGGCCCATTTCCAACACGTGTTAATATGGTCTATCAACTTCTCTCTCTACCCAATCCAGTCTGCATGCTGCTGCCAGAAATGTCTTCCTGAAATAACACTTGCATCACATTCCCTGCTCAAAAATTCTAGTGGTTTCTCAGTCCTTCAGAAAAAGCCCAAACCCTTCACCTCAATGTCTCTCACAACAAGAACGCCAATGGCTTCAGGTGCCCACAACGCTCATGATCTCTTCACCACAGCCTGCTCGCCATCCTCTCTGCCTTTGTATGCCTGTCTTCCTTTATGCAGGAAACGTTTCAATCTACCTTTGCTAAAGTCACATTCTTTCTTTCTTTTTCTTTTTTAAGATTTTATTTATTTATTTGACAGAGATCACAAGTAGGCAGAGAAGCAGGCAGAGAAAGAGGAGGAAGCAGGCTCCCCGCCGAGCAGAGAGCCTGATGCGGGGCTCGATCCCAGGACCCTGGGATCATGACCTGAGCTGAAGGCAGAGGCTTTAACCCACTGAGCCACCCAGGCGCCCCTCTTTCTTTCTTTCTGACCTCAAATTCTTCCTTTTCTGTGACTCTCTTCTGTCCACTCTGATTTGATCTTCCCTCCTCTGAACTTGTCCCGCTGTCTTGTCTTGACCTCCCAAATTACTCATGCTGTACACTGTTGGTGTTAAAGCTGTTTATATAAACTCCTCAAATGGATTACCAATGTGGAAAGCACCAGGATCATGTCTTTGGCCATCCTGCCAGCACTCTCCAGTAGAACTTTCTGTAATAAGGTAAATGTTTTTTTTACCCACACTGTCCAGTGTGATAGCCACTAGCCACACCTGGCTATAGAGCACATGAATGTAGACAGCGCAACCAAAGAACTAAACTTTATTTATTTCAAGTCATGAACACTTAAGTTGAAATTGTCACAGATGACTAGTAGCTTCATATTGGCTAACACAGCTAGACCCTGTATAGAATGTAGTGCAGTGTCTTCTACTTTGGCTCTGACCCATATTTGCTGAAGTAATCGATGAGATTCCCTTATGTCACATCCTAACCCCAAAACTGCTTTCTAGCTCATCTCTAGCTTCTAATGATTTCTTCCTACAGTTATAGCCACTTCATTATCCCCCAAAATGCTTCTGGTGACAACAGCCAAAGGATGGAATTTAAGTAATCGTAAGTAGGCAGTCTACTTCTAGCCCTGTAAGGCTCAAAGGTGAGCACCAAGCATGCCAGGAATGGGGCATTTGAGAGCCAACTACTTCTTTTCACAGGCTCGTCTCCCCTTTTAAGGGCCAGTGTGCCAAAGCCTCCACGTCAAAGTCAATACCGAGACCTTCTAGAAACTGTCCTACCACTTTTAGGTCATTTTTGCCGTGCTACTTAAGTTCAGTGAAAGTCTAAATTTCTGTTTCTCATAGCTGAAACATGGTTAACTCCTGGTTAAAAAAAAAAAAAAAATTTGCAGCAAATAACCTCATTTATTTTTGCTCATTCACTTGCACAGATGAGGCAACAGTCCGTTTGCAATTTAAGGAATTTAAAATAATGTAAACACTCTGTTTCAGCAATGTTGAAGAAAAACTAGAAAATTCTTTCTCTCAAACAACTTGGAAAATGCCTCACTTCATTGAGAAACAACCCTGAATAGAATTTTAAAGCAAAATGGACCTTAGACATCAATGAGCCCAGGGCACCCATTCTACATTTAACAAATATAATCACTGCAATTTAAAATTGTTTTCATAAAGCTATTAGTAAATCTTTGCCTACAGCAGAGATATCCAGAAATGTATTCTATTTCTGCAAGCACTCTCCATTAATTAACAGAACCCTGACTTACAGGACTATTAAAATGTCTTTTATTTAAAATGACCAAATTAAATTAGATCACTTCACTTTAGAAACATAAGAAGGAAAATGCTGTTTTCATTCTTCACGCTGCAGTAGTCATTTAGAATAAGGTAATGTAATAACATCTGCCTCATACAAAAAAAAAAAAATCCATTTCTGTAAGAAAAGGAAACATTTACTTATTTGCCTTGTATTTTTATTAGACCCTGAGCTTCGCAGATGTCACTTTCCATGAATAATTCACCCCCAAATTTGGCCCACCTCTTTATTGGCTTCCATTTTTCAGGAGACATTTAGCATTGCATCACATGTCCTAACGTGCACACGTGTGTGCACACACACACAAACTTAGTGTCAGATGTAATTAAATATTTTATAGTACAACCTGAGTCACAGCAGATACTTTTCATGAAGTTCGTATTATCCTACAAATACTCTTCATAGAAAAATTAGAAAACACTCGTAGACAGCTAGTCATTTTGTACTTTGCTTTTCATTCCTGAATAACCTTTGACTTCCAATTACATTGTGTTATGGGACTTGCAATGCTACACAATGATTACATTGTTCTATGGCAAATTTCCACTTTTGATATCAAAGGGAATACAAATCTTCCTCCAAGTTAATGATACTAAAACATGTTCACTGTCGAGTGGCAATTTCTCTAGCTCTAAGTGTAAATACTAGACTATAAAAAGCAAGACATTTCTGATAGCCAGATTAACTATATGGCATGCTTAAATAAATGCAATATTGCTCTTTCTAAAGTCATATAGCACTCAAACTAAGCCAGAAGATGTTACCAGAATGTATAATCAGGTAGAGGTTATGCAGCTCCTTATGGTATAGAGAATAATATATATATAATTATTTGAGTATTATGTATATAAATTTATATGTAGTGTCCTGATGAAGAGCTTATGAAGTTGTCCTACCTCTAAAATTTTCCTACACTCATTCACCTTGTTTGGTTTTCCTTACTCAGGTGCTTAGAAACACCCTTCTACACAAAATACAAAGGTCCCCTTTGCTCAGCTTGTTATATTTATCTCAGATTACGAGTAAGTGACAACTGTTTTCTTAGAATGTTACAGGGTACTAGAAATAGTTTCTGTTTTTTGCTTTAATTCTGAGTGTAGCTTCCAAGAAAATCAATTTAGTCTGACATATATGTGGCCCTTTAGTCTGATATTCCATACTCGAGAAATGCCTGTATCCATGTAACCTGTTGGACAGATGAGCTGAAGGGCATTTCGGGTCCGTGCATTGAGCAGAACCTGTTCTAAACTCCTGGGACACTCATACTTCAGTAGCATGTTCACAGTCTAAAAACTTTCTTCACTTGCAAATACCCAGCGTGAGATCTGCCCATATTTTAGACAAATTAGTATATGTTATATTCAAGGCAACACACATTTGAGTTGGTTAGTGTGTTCAACAGTATCTAGACCATCGGAAGGCAAAATGTGGGTCTCGTTAATATTCACAGCTGAGCCTGACTTTCAAAGCCAGGCCCAGGACATAATTCATTAATCAATTGCACAGACCAATAAAAACTTCTTCTCATGTTTAAAAATTAGTCAAAAAAAAATTGTTCAGGGGACACCTGGGTGGCTCAGTTGTTAAGTATCTGCCTTCAACTCAGGTCATGATCCCAGGGTCCTGCTCAGCGGGAAACCTACTTCTCCCTCTCCCACTCTCCCTGCTTGTGTTCCCTCTCTTGCTGTCTCTCTCTGTCAAATAAATAAATGAAATCTTTAAAAAAAATTTTTTTTAATTGTTTGGGTATAGGAGAAAATCCTACTAATGAAGCCAAGTGGCTTTTTTTTTTTTTTTACTACGAGAAAAAAAAAATATTTGAATACCTCATAAAATTTAGAAATATATTAATGAGTCAGTACAACTTAGCGTTAGGCTAGGAAAAAGAAAATATTAAAAAGATGTCAACAATATTATTGCTATTAAGTCAAACCAAAAAGCACTCTGTAAAATACTAAATACAGCATGATGTAATTTTTTCTGAGAGGCAGTAAATATAGAGAACAAGCTGTTAGTGGTGATTATCTTCAATCAGTATAGTTTCTTTTTTAAACCTCTCTGTGCTTTATCACTTTTTCTGTAAGTAGGCATTCATTATTTAAATTATTTAAATTTAAAAAAAAACAACTGTTGACGAGCCAGTAGCAGTGTGCTCTTGGCGTCAACAACAGTAACAATCGTAATAATAGCAAACTTAAGTGTTTACAGTACGTCTAAATTTTAGAAAGAACACCCTGTTTGCTCCAGTTATGTTTATTTTGTCATAAGAAAATACTGCTCTAAAACCCCATTCAATATTTACCATTGGTTGGATATTTCCTATTCACACAGTCAATCCACATTATCAAATTTGATGAAAATATCCCATATTTTTTTTTTAAAGATTTTATTCATTTATTTGACAGAGAGAGAGAGAGAGAGATCACAAGTAGGCAGAGAGGCAGGCAGAGAGAGGGAGAAGCAGGTTCACTGCTGAGCAGAGAGCCCGGTGCGGGGCTCGATCCCAGGACCCTGAGATCATGACCTGAGCTGAAGGCAGAGGCTTAACCCACTGAGCCACCCAGGTGCCCCAAATATCCCATATTTTAAAACGAGGTTTTCAGTCGGCTATGATTCACTTCTCATGAGTTGGTCTCACGGCTGAGTCATCACGCCTCTACCAGAGACCTGATGTTGATGATGGCCTGAGATTTTTTTCTTGACTGCCTATTTGCTGAAAGGTTACCTACAAAGTCACGTCATCCATTCATGGATGGAGCAGCTACCATGGGCCAGGCACACTATCTGGGATACATGCATGAAAGATACAGACATAAACATCACAAGATTCTGTCTCTTCTGGTCAGGCATGCTTGGTATACACGTGAGGAGATGTTGGGAGAGAGCAAGGAAGATGTGAAAACTAATGACAATATGGTATAAGAGAGGTTAATACAAATAACCAGAGGAATAAAGGTAAGGGGAGGACTTCCTGGAAAATAAAGACATTCTTCTGAGTCTATTAAAAATAAATTATGAATACAAATGTCCACTAGGATCATACCACTTTAGCTCCCATGAATGAATCAAATTAATTTATATACACACACACACACATACACATTAGGCATAAAACTCAATGGAGCTTAAATTCTCCAGTGATCCCATATTGGGGAAGGGTGTGGGGGTGAGGAGCTTTATGTCCTCATTTGCACAATTCTATTGGCAAGTACAGTGGGAATAGCCAGGATATCAAGTAGTGTATTTCCATGCTAGGTAATTCTTACTTCCTAGTTTTTCCATGATTCCTTATATGAGAAAACACACCTGGCCACCTCATAGTTTAGAACTTTGTCCCCTGATACAGAAAGGTTATTTCTCCACCCATGAAAGCTAAGCCATAAATCTTATTGAAATAGACATGGCCTAAGAAATGTTTCAATCAGAAAGGCGCTTAATGGAAAGCTACTTCTCTGAGCATGGCAGAAGGGAAAAAGCAGCACAGAAATGGTAGTCAAGAATGGCAGAACCAGATTCTGAAATGTCTAATACCCAGCCCCCCCCCCCCAACCCCATCCGGCGCCAACAGCTTGGGTGACCCACGAACCCTGGAGTGAGCAACCGCCTTTCTCTGGTACAATCTGAGGGATGAGGAAGTTCCCATCTGTCTCTGTGTCTCAGCCAACGTGCCACCGGCAGGACAATACAGCAACAAGAGAGATGTCCTTTGAGAGTCTGCGGTAACAGTTTTCAGCGAGGGGTACGCCTGGATCCTGTGAGCTCCAAAGGGGGCCCCCAGGGCGTCGGGAGGGCTGGCGGAAGTCTGGGTTGGAAGCAAGGGCAGCAGAGCATGGAGACAGGAGACTGCAAGCCAATGTCTACACCCGCAAACGTCAGGTGTGGATATCAGCATGATCCCTCTCGAGGCCACACAGAGCCAGCCGCATGTCAGCAGACCCCAGCGGGCCCAAACAGACAAACTTCCTCACCGCAGAGCCCGAGAACAGCACACAGAACAAGGACCTGCATTCATAGAAACCTGACTTGCCCACCGCCACAGGATTACATGATCTCCCTCAGCCCCCAACCCTGAGACATATGACACCATCCCGGGGAAGAGCAGGGAAAGGGTTGAGAAATCTGAAAGACTGAACATTTACCCTAAAGAGACTGAGTCATCCAAAAGAAATGATCTAAACAGGAAGAGACAGAAATGCAGTTAATTAGCAAGATTAAAGCACCTCACCCGGACCCCTGTGCCCCAATCAGCAGAATTAACAATCTCAGGGAAAAATTAAACCATTATCAAAAGATTCCCCCAAGCTTCTGAAAAGCCTAGGAGGGAATTCTATGAAGTCGGAGTCACAGGGCAAATGTCATCTATCCTATTACACTAACACCCAGGATGCAAGGGGACCCTGCCTCAGTTGACAACTTGGACTGAGCATGATAGAAAAGACGAGAGCCTCAGTCGCTAGATCTTTGACGTCAGCATAGATCATTTATTCCTCAGCTGTTTGCCGCCACCTGCCTTGCCTGGCAAACTGGATGGCCAGTGACAATGGCTAGAGCCACAAGGATCGATCCCTGGTTCAGTTGGTCTTGCTACCCGCGACTCACATTCCCTGATTCTTAGAAGATGGATAAGAAGAAAAAAGTGGATGGTAGTCATGAATTGGGTAGATTTTTTAGTAGAGTCTAAAAAATTCTGGGCTGGGAGCAGGCAGTAGATAACACAGCTGGTACTATTTTGTCACCAACTCTCCACTTAGCATCCACCATTCGGTGACAAGAGTGTTTGTTGTCAGTTACGTTTGCAGTGCTGGGCTGTGTAGCACGAAGCAGACTTCTTCTCTGAAGGGCTACCACTAATAAACCTAATGGGCACAGAGCAATGCTGAAAGGACTAGCTGTTACAGTTTCCCAGACATATTCCAGGAGCCTACTGCTACTGGCTGACACCAGCTCACAAGATATTGTGGGCCTCCCTTCCCAACTCTGAGATAGGCAATGTTACCGGTGGCTTGAAATCAGCAATGATGGGAGCATTTACACCATAAAGAGTGGCAGACACTAATGGGACTTTTTTCCTTTCCCTGGAGAGTGGGTTCTTAAACATTAACTAGTATACCACTGTCTCAGAAACCTCTTGTAAATAAAACATTCCACAGCATTGGTGTATTAGTATTTTTCTATTGCTGCTATAACAAATTACCACAAAGTTAGCGGCTTAAAACAACACAAATATATCATCTCACGGTAAGGTAGAAGCCTGACACCATTTCACTGGGTTAAAATCCAAGCGTCAGCACTCCCTCCCAGAGGCTATAGGAGAAAGTACATTTCTTTGCCTTTTCCTGCTTCTAGAGCCATCACATTCCTTGACCCGTGGCCCTTTCTCCGTGGTCAAAGCCACAAACAAGAGACCTAGTGCTTCTCATACCTGCGTCACTCTGACATCCTCTTCTGCCTCTCTCTTCTACTCTCAAGGACCCTTGTGATTATAGTGGGCCCACTTGGATAATCCAGGATAACCTCCCTATTTTCAAGTCTGCTGATTTGCAACCTTAATTCCGTGTGTAACCATAAATATCCTTTGCAATGTAAAGATCCGGGGCTTAGGATGTGGTTATCTGTGAAAGGCCATTATGCTGCCCAACACAACTGTGTTCAAGGAACACATGTCAGGGAGAGTCACAAAAGCCTTTAATGGAAAGTGCATGGGCTACTCACTTTTCTAAATCATCTTGTAGGAAGTGTTCATCCCCATAGCGCCTCAGAGAATTGCTCTATAAAATGGGGATACTCTTTTCTTTATCTAAGTTGTTTGGTCAAATATCATACTAGAAGGGGCAGTATCTTAAAAAATGATGAGGTGCTATACCAATATGTCACTATTATTAATAATACTACAAGGTTTTAGTAAAGGCCAAAATAATTCCCATTACTTAAAACTCCATCATTCCAAACTCCATCATTCCCTATCTGCATTGTTCTCAAAAAGATAGGGTTGGCTCTGGCCCATTGCATGGAGGGGAGTGTATAGCAATACGGCTAAGGACATGTACTTGGACTTCAATCCCCAGGTCACTTCATATTTTCACCTGTGCCTAGATCTAGATGAGACCTCCTAGAGTTCTTTGATTTAATACAAAACCTGGGAAAACTCAGGATCTTCCAGGGCCCTTTGGGAGTAGATGTGGACAAATTCCCCACTATGGGCCACTCTTTCCTTTCTCTCCTGCTTCAACTTGGTACCATTTGTAAGCCATAAAACACAGACAAGTGGGCCGAGGTAGAGGAGAGAATAGGAACCATTTTTAATGTCTGCTCCCTTTCAGATGTAGTATGAAACCAAGATCCTTTCCAGAGAGAGTCATAGAATTAAACACACTGAATCCTAAGTGTTGATTACTGACTTTATGCCTCTCTGTGTCTCAAATAAATGAGATGGCTTACTAAAACGTAATTTTCACTTTTTGCTATTTATATATTTGGCCCTTTGTCTTCTTTTGCCTGTTACATTACCACCATCCTTGATGAAGAGTGGATACACAGCTGGAAAAGAGATTAAGGAACGTATTTTTTTTTTTAAAGATTTTATTTATTTGACAGAGATCACAAGTAGGCAGAGAGGCAGGTGGAGAGAGAAAGGGAAGGAGGCTTCCCGCTGAGCAGAGAGCCCGATGCGGGGCTCAATCCCAGGATCCTGAGATCATGACCTGAGCCGAAGGCAGAGGCTTTAACCCACTGAGCCACCCAGGCGTCCCAAGGAATGTATTTTTTAATGAACTATAGATTTTACATGGAAAATAAATCTTAATAAGCAATGTATTCATTTGGCTGTGTAAAATTTTGAACCATTTTACCATCCTGTGAAGAAAAACAAGATCTCTCTGGATGTCTTTGGCAAAGGCGAATGATTGTAAGTTGTTAGTTCAGCCTCTGGTAAACCTGATCCTATCCCAGGTTGGTTACATAATCTACCACTCCCTGGTTTCTGGAAGGGGTTCTGCCTTTGGAATCTGTGTGAGGTTATGCTGCCATCAACAAAACCAGCCAGGCAAGATGGTGACCTGGGCATAGCTAAGATTATGGAACAGAATCACTTTGTTTTGTCGTGAGTCGATTATGAGCATTGTGAGTGTCAGAGTTCGTCTTTCGTTTGGCTTTTCTGATAACCCTATCAGGACTGAGACTAACCGGTCCTAAGCTTTACTACAAGGAGCCAGCAGGGGATTGTAATAGCAGCAATGTGTTGGCTAAAGGAGTCTAGAACCAGCCTTGGCCACCAGTCAGGCTTCTGTGGGCTAGTCCTGCCCTTAAAACACTGTGACATGTGAGTTTTCATCAGCTTTGCCTTCTTAAAAATGACAGAAGCCCTTAGATTAGAAAAGTATGAAATGTACATGCATCAGGAGATGCAGCAAGGCTTCTAGACACCCAGAGCTGTTTCCACAGAAAAGGTCAAAGAATCATTGAACACTACATCAAAAACTACTGAAGTACTATACAGTGGCTAACTGAATAGCATAAAAAAAAAAAGAAAAGAAAATGCTAAAAACAAAAATTTATCATGTGGGAAGAGGGAGAAATAAGTATAAAATTTGAATGGGGACTTTCTTACAATTTCTTATAAGTATTTTCAAAGCAGGTATGTATATCTGACTTTCGGGTTCTTTTTTTCTAGGAGGAAACAAATCACAACATCTGAGATTTCTTACTTTTCTACTTTTTCCAAAAAGCTTGGCTCAGGCCCTGGGCTCATTCAACAAGGGCTAGTATGCTCAAAAAATCATTGAGCACAACCAGCGTGATAGGACTGCTCAATTAAAAACAGCTTTGTAGACTTCCAAGGGAACAGGATTGTTTTATGCAAAGACTTCAGCTTATAAAACAGATCCAAAAGTATCCCTAGGGCAATTCTGGGAACTCCAGAAACAGAGGCCTCAGCAGGTGTAGGCTGGTCATGGGATGTTAAGGTTTAAATTTGCTCAAGGTAATCTAATTCCATTGAAAAGTAACCAGCACATCCTGGATTCATGTACCATTCCAGATTCTGCATAAGACACCAGGGCTCTAGTGAAGCACCAACCTTGCTTTGATGAAATCCATGGCTTGGGAGCTAGAAGAAGGTGAGAATTGGTGTCAAGGCACCTAATTAGGTAGAAAATATTTCCAAGACCTAGAACTGAGCCCAATGCTTCACTTTGGTCAAAAAGCACACATCTCTGAAAATGGATCTCAAAATGTCTCATTCTTTTTGAACCCCAGAGAGACCTCTGAATCTTCTTCCCACTGTGCTTTCTCTACCTCATCACCAATGGAACTTGATTCTTCCTCTTAAGATTCACCTTCACCACTGAGTGTTCCTTGTTAATATCACCCAGTTCCAATCACTGGCACATTCAGGCTTAGCTGCCCAGAAGAATGGCTAAACGAGTCACATGTTGGCATGTCACGTGTAGCTTTCCACGATGCTGCTGCAGCTGGACATTTTTGAGAGAATGCGTCTGCTTGTCTACCTTTTCACATAAGACAGTGAATTCCTTTAAAGATGGTGACTCTCTCCTCTTCCTGCGAAGATTCCACACTTTCTTGCAAAACATTTAACACTTAGGAGTATTCGTAAATCTCTTATTATAATGTTAATACTTATCCCAGAGCAGAAGTTTGAGCTCTTTTCCATCAACTGGATACCAATTTACTCTGTTTAAAAGAAAGGGCAACAAGTCTGTGAGAGACTCTGAGACTTTCTTCAGGGACGGTGGCCAGACATATCTAGCAGATTGGAGATGTACAGTCTTTGGGGACGATGGGCCAAGCAGGTGAAACCCTTTCCCAAATGTCAATGATTCTGGAAAGAAACACTCCCAAAGGGTCCTAAGAAAGTTTGAAGAGATTAGGCGGAGCTAATACTGACACGAGTTTGGTAGGGGTATACATGACACACATATATGACACACATAATCAGTTAGCACTCGGCAACATTTCTCTCATCCCTCTCTCATGTAGGTGAAGTGTGTGTCACACATTGAGTTGGAAGAACTGCGCGCGCATAGAAACAGAGTCCATGAGGAAACAAGGAAGGACTAATCTGAGCCTTATCCACAATACTGAAGAAGGCTATTTCAGAAGCAAACCAGTCCTCCTGGGTCTGTTTTAAAGCCTGGCCAGAATCTCCAAAACTGGCCCTCATCAAGAGAGGAGGTCTGTCCTTCCCTTGAATTTGGGTGGGCTCATGAAAGGCTTGACCAAAGGAATACAGTAGAGGTGACAATATGTGATTTCCAAAGCTAGGTCACAAAAAGCCCCATGGCTACCACCTTTTTTTACAGGAATAAACACTCACAAACACAGAGTCATCATGTCAAAAGTCCAAGAGCCCAGCAGCCACCATGCTGTGAGTCAGCTCAGACTACATGGAAAATCCCTGAGTGGGAGTTCCTGTTGCTAGAACCACCTAAGTGAGGCCTTTGCATTCTTTCTGCCATATGCCAGATATAGGTGTGAAAATGATCGAAGTCTCTAGAGTTTGAATCATGCCTGGTTATTCAAATCTTCCCTTCCTGAGGCCTCAGATATTGGGAAGCAGAAAATGACTATCTCTGCTGTGGCCTGTCCAAATTCCCGAGTCACCAGATATATGAGAATAAAATACTATTTGATGCTTCCCTTTTTTTTCTGCTGATGGGAAAGATTGAAAAGACAGGGCCATTAAGACTATGTCATTTCACTGACTATCCGATCACCTCATTTTCATGATTCAGTGGCAAATATTTAATTATGCCCATCCTCAGAAGAATGAACATTGAGTTTATAGTTCCTCATGCCAAAAACCATAGTTCCTGTATTTTGCTAAGCCCCAGAAAAGATTTTGTCTCTGGTTGTCAAGTTTATACTACTTGGTTTTTTCTTTATGGGAGCAGTGGGACACAGAGAGTTTCTATCTTGGGGAAACTGAGGACAGATCTGCACCCTCATTCACAGCTGGTGGCCTGATGCAAAAATAAAGTGTCAACCCTAGCCTGCTGGACCATACTCAAGAGATCAGGTGTCCCACTCCGTCCCTTGAACAAATGATTAGAAATAAGCAGCAAAGTGTCTATTATTGAAATAACAAAAAGCTCAGCAATACTACTATATTAGCATACCAGCTGGAGAAAACATTTTTTACCTGAAGATACATTGGCTAGAGATTCTCAGAATAGTCACATTTTTTTTTTTCAAATATTGGAAGGAACAGTATTTAGAGTGAGAAGAGAGGAGAAATTAAAACAGGAAAAAGGCATAGCAAGACCATAAAAAAAAAAAAAATCCAAAAGAATGCTGACTTAACCATTCTGAAAATGAGTCCAAAGTTTATTACATTTAGTACCAGGTGTGCTCTGTTTATTCCATTGAATACATACGAATTGAGCTTCTATTTATGTAACATAAATATATCACACTTAAAACCCTTTTTAGGCTGCAAGCCAAAATGCAACATATTTCAATATGATTAAAGGTAATTTTTATTACTGAGATTTAATAATATTTTCACTAACTAGAACTGACTTCATTGTTTTTATAATTTTAGTAACCATTTTTCAGATACCTGAATTCCAGACACTTGGAATTCCCAGTCTTGTGATTTGGCTTGATTAAACCAAGTAGTCAAATTATTTTAAGAATCCACCTAAGATAACCTTAGCATTAATATATTTATTAATTATTGAGGGTTGGTCACAATTTGTTAAACTTTAGTTCTGCTAGAGCTCAAACTGGTTGCTCACCTGGACCTCACTTCTCCTTAGACCCAATTCTGGGATTCCAACTCTACTTCATGGTTGGATAAAATAATTTTAAATCTGACCCATTGGACACGTCACTAATTTTGTCCATCAAGGAAGAGAACATATAGAAGGGATAGATTATAATCAGGTATTCATGAGGCTAAGGATCACTAAAGAAATCTGGATTGCTCCAGGGTTCCACTCAAAGATGTGGTCACAGATGCCTTCCCAAGACTTAGGAAAACTAACTCATAAACACCAATTAGCAATAGGAAGGCAGTTGAAGGAATATGGACACATATGTGCAAATCCCTCAATATTCCTAGGAAAAGTATCAAATACATTGAGCAATGTCATGAAAAACAAAACACTTCTCACCAAGAACCCATTTGTCATTTTTCCTTCCCATTTGTCTCCGTAGTTGATGAGATCGAAGAGCTGTAAAAGTGAACCACCTTCAGCAATCTACCCAGAAGCCCATAGCTTAGCCATCATGTTTCCCAGACATGCTAGAGAGAGCAGCTGTAGAGGACCACAGATTTCTAATTCTGAGCATTTCCACTGTGCCTGAATATCATCTCCTCCAGAAAATGTAACTCTTAGACATTTAGCTAAAGTTTCTGACATTGTAAATCCAGCCTAGTGGGCAAAAATCTTTGCTCTTGACCCTCTAATCCAATAACTTTTTTCTATGCATTTGGAGTATCTTTGGGGTGCTTACCATATTCAGAGTACCCTATATCATTAATGGAACATGCTTGCCCCAATGAGTCATAGAAAATATCCAATTAACCATATGTTTCTTAATGAACCTATCTCTCATAAATTGGTGGGTAAAAATTTAAATAGTACTGAAGGGAGTGGAAGAGTCTAATATGAAATATCTCAAATTAATGCAAAATAACAAGCTGAGTTACAGAATAAGTTTTCTTCTGGTTAAATGCCATATTATTAAATAAATACTTCCTTACCTATTTTTTTCTCTGCCTTTATTTTCATTCAAAGTTTGTTTGATATTGACCCCTGGGTTAACTAGAAACTATAAATTTGACTCTTTCTTTAATTCATCCAATCTTAAAAATGCCTACTATTATTAAGGCATATATTTGTAATCACGCTCTTGGAATTTTAATTTGCTGAAACAGTAACCTTTAGAACCACTTTCTTATGATCACTTGAACAAACATGGATCTATATTGCTATTTCCAGCTCCAGTTGGATGCACCTGGCAATGAAAATGAAATATAGATTCAGTCATATGGTCAGAATTATTTCATTAGGCTACTTGCCCTGCTTTTAGAAACAGCATGAGGCATGTATTTAAATTATTCCCTTTTCTCTTAAAAGGATAAAACCTTGATTGAAATAACTTCCTCCTTTTTCAGTCAGCTAGAAGAGAAAGAAATGAATGAAGACCAGGATTAAATTAATGCTGAATGCAGCCGCTCATAACCACGTCTCAAATTTAGTAGTGTTGGGACAAGAGAAGAAAATGTATAAAGAATCAGCTGAAGATACATAATAGACCAACTAGACCATGAGTTAATTGCCTAAGGGTCACCTAGGACTCTTGATTAAAAACAGTAACATCTTGATGTAACAAGTCTACAGGACTTCCTCCCTCTCCCCACAAACTCCCACAGGCTTTGGGGGGCCTGCTGGTTGCCTTGGTCACAGGAAGTTTTATTCCTTTAATGGAATCCCTCCTCCCCCAACTCCTAGCCTCCTGCTTTAAAAAAAAAAAAAAAAAAAAAAAAAAAAAAAAAAAGAAGCCTTTGCTCAGCAGACCAATTCCAACTTTTATTACTCTTTTCTTTTGCTCCCAGCAGCACAGAGCCCAGGGTTTGATGGCAGCTGATTCCACTCACACAAGGATCTCCAGAAGAGCTACCAGAAATGCGGACAGCCATACAAACGCTACTGGCTGACAAGTTTCAGAAGAATCTGCTTAGGAAACTGTGACTACATATCACAAATGTCTGATTAGTATTTATCTTCCTTTCTCAGATGTCCTGAAGGTGAGGTTCTTAATTGCAGGTGGGAAATGGGAGGAAGGGAGTCTAGTGGGAGGGACATAGCAGGAATTTGGCTTCCCTGCTTGGTGATTTCGGTTCCTTCTACTTCTGAGTATTATTTTTATCCTTCTTTGGTCCTCCTCCACTAAACTGAACATTTCTGAAGAAATATTCTAAACTGAACATTTCTTTTTATAACCACACATACCTGGCTTTTCGGTAATTTTATTTTTTTAAAGATTGATTTGAGAGAGGGAGGGGGCCGGGGGAGAGGGAGAGAGAATCTCAAGCAGACCCCGTGCTAAGCGTGAAGCCCTACCCAGGACTCAATCTCATGACCCACGAGATCACAACCTGGGTCACAAGCAGAGACCAAGAGTCCAATGCTTAACCAACTGAGCCACCCAGGCACTGCGTCTGTGATTTTAATGTTCCAGGAAAGCACCACACTATTCATTCCCTCCCCTCTCACCCAACCCAACACCTTGCCCTACTGGAGCCAAGCCTGAAATTCACTCTTAGAACTTCACTTTGTTAACCCGGCAATTCTCTACTCAGCGGAATTCGGCATATATTCAAATCACTTGTTTTCATTTTTAAAGCACACAGAATTCCTTTCCCTGGGAGAGTTAGTAGCATGGTTTGGGAGAGCACAGTGATCTCTGCAGCATGAGAAGACTGACCAAGAAGATTTTAGCCCCCTGTCTTTCCAACCGCTCTTCACTGCACACCCCCTATGAGAAACACCCTAAGATTATGTTGAGAGTTACTGTTTTAAACTAAGTCTGTGATTAACCGAAGAAGTCCATCTAATCAGCCATATACCTCTCACTGACATGGCGTTTACTTCTTTCCTTCTTACTGAACCTCAAGCAGCTCTCAGATTAGAAGAACCACCTTCTAAATGCACCCTTGATGCTTCAAGCGTGGTAGGTGCTCTCCTGTCTCGAGTTGCTCTTCCTGATTAACCTCCTCTCACTCTTCCTCTCACTCTTCATGATTCAGTCAAGAGCACCATTCTCCAGGAACTCTTTTAAACCCTCCACAACTGGATTAAATGCTCGGGTGACATAAGCACCCCTTGGAAACCCTCCGTATAGCACTTCTTATCACACTGTATCTGGAATGAGGAATCTGGTTCCTTTTCTTTTTTTTTCTTTTTCTTTTTTTTTTTTTTTTTGGTGTTTGAGTGTGAATAGCATTTAAGCCTCACTCTCTGCACTTTCCTTTGTGTCCCACATTTGGACAAGGCGATAAGAAAGCCTGGGTGCTCCTCCCTTTGGCGCCAGCAGGAGATTTGAACCATGAAAGCCCCTATGTATGTGCACCCACCCACCCAAGCACTCTGTTAGGCCAGTAAGTCTCCTTTCCTTGTTCTCTCAAGCCATTTCAGATCTGCTGGCAAGGACTCCACGGTGCACCTCAGAGACCACAATTCTGTAAGCAGCAGAACTTCTCACAGCCCTCCGTGTGTGTATGGCACGAGAAGTCTCAACATCCCAACCGAATTTTGGGTAGAAGAGCCCATTGCCATTGATGGTTTCCATAACAGAATTAGAATCACTGATTCTCTTACCCATGTTCTCCTGTACATAACAAGTTCTTTGAAGATAAGAACTGTACGTTGTTTATTTATGGACCCTCCATGCCTGGTATGGTGTCTGACACAAGAGTAGATATTCACTAAATGTTGGCTTGTTGAAATAAAGTGCATGTCTTTAGTCAAATCCCTATTTCCCTGAAACAAAATATAAATAAATGATACTTTTATGGTTTTAAGGGAACTCTAGTATCATCACATACAACCTAATGAGGTATATATATTGCATCATTACCTGTGACGACAAAACAAACACACAGAGGGTTTTAGTTGTTGATGTTGTTTATAGTAAGAAGTTTCAAAGAGAACTGACTAAGGTATAAAGCTATCGTTTGTGGACCAGGCTGAGAGGTAATGAGATCATGACCCTGGGAGGCATTTAAATAGGCAACACTTGGAGATGTCTAGTCCACTCACCAAAGCTTCAGTGTGCTATGTTAGGATTACCATTGATTTGGATAGCTTGAAGAACCTGGAAGTAATCACGGACACAGAGCCAGATAGCAAATTATACATACATTTATTACACATTTCACAATTATTTCAAAAATGCTTTCAGATGGGATGCTTAAATTTCAAAGCAACCAGTATCAAAGTTAAATCTCTACCAGTAGCCGACTTTAACAGTTGCCAGTAATACATTCGGATCATCGTCTGCATCAATTACAAGAACAATAGGTACAAACTCTGGTCTACTAACTACGCACCAGAGTGAAATGAGGCAATCCTCCCCCACCCATCACTGATCTGCACAGACAGACCCCCAACCGCGCTTCCTAGCCTTCTGTAGTTCCTCGGGCCGACCTCTGTTGGAAGAACATATTATACTGTAAGGTAACTTCCCATATTCTTTGCCATCCTCCTCCACGCTCATATACCACAAAACACATGACCGTCTCTTGCTCATTGCCGTGTCCCTAGTTCCTAGTATAGTGCTGGCCATCACGGCTGCATTTTGGCTTGCTGGGACTCTGAGCACTAGAGCCTTTAGGAGCACCTTCCTCCATAAAAAGAAATGAAAGATGGTCTTTTATGACGCTGTTGGTATAAAGATGAATACATGTTATATATTAAAACGTTTTCTTGGACCTAAAAGTTCATTTTTTTCTTGTGATTATAAAAGCAATTAAAATATTTTTCTGAGCTCCTAAAAATATTGTTGACCTTAATGGCTAACAGGTTAGTTGATATGACCCTGTTGGTCATATCAAAGACACTCAGTCCCTGTTGAATGAAGGGATGACAGGTGGGAGAGAAAAAGAGGATGCAACCAGTAAAATACACAGAGTTCCAACACACATGATCAGTCTAATCATCTGTCCCTCCCCATACACATTCATTACACTTGAAGCTGTTAGACCCAAAAAAGTGGGATCCCTGTTGTATATCAGGGCGTGCCACTTTTTGGAGCATCATCCTCAATATTTTCTTCCAAGACCCTTCTTGAGCCTGAGACCACCAGGGGTCACAGCACCATCTGGGCTGGGCATCCCAAGTCTTGCTCAAAACCCATAGGGAGTGGTGCCTGGGTGGCTCAGTGGGTTAAGCCCCTGCCTTCAGCTCAGGTCATGATCCCGGGGTCCTGGGCTGGGGCCCCCGCATTGGGCTCTCAGCTTGGCAGGAAGCCTGCTTCTCCCTCTTTCTCTCTGCCTGCCTCTCTGCCTACTTGTGATCTCTGTCAAGTAAATAAATAAAATCTCAAAAAAAAAAAAAAAAAAAAAAAAAGGCCACAGGGATCTGTTTCTGTACCCTGCCCCTTTTGAGATGCTCTCCAGCTCTGAAATCCTCCTAACCCACTTCCCTCAAGCATTAGGTTAACTAGTGCTCTAGGAGCTCCAAAATGTGTGCCTCTGCAGCAGTTCTGGGTTCTGTGGCTGGAACAGAGTTCCCGGGGTGAGCTGGAATCAGTCATTCCCACTTGAATCAGAATTCAAGAGTGACATGTTTGGAAGATGTATCTGTTCTATGTTTACGCTACAAAGTTCCACACAATAAATTCTATATGACCAGAAAGTGAATCATTGTTCACATTTTCTGTGTGTTCTGATTAAGACTTGCGTTTGTGGGCAAATCATCAGTAAAGCCCAAATACAAGGTCTGAGAGAATCCTTGAGAGCCAGGATTTGTGGGATGGGCAGCAGGAGGTAGGACACACGGCAGGAGTCATGCTGTAGCCAGCATCAGATGAGTGAAATCCATGGTACTGGTGATGTTTAGAAGCACAGAGATCAACATTGCTTTAACATAAGCAAGATCCAAACAGCGATGGCATTGTGAATTAACAACCATTGCTCCCTTATTCTCATGGTGGAGATTATTACATTTAACAATCAAGAAACTGAAGAGAGGATGTCTGAGTCTGAACAGAAAGAGACAGTCTCCAAACACTAGAAAGAATCTTCCTGTGCTGATTGGACCATAAACCAATACAGGAGTGCCTCTTCTCTATAATCATCAGTTGAAAAGAGCTATGCGTGACCTCAATGTTGCAATGCATTTTTTGAAGTAGTCATTATAGAACTAGAATTTAAATAAAAACTTGAAACAAATAAAAGTTTGTTCATAGACACAGACCCTGCGGAAATACAAACATTTGCCTGGGGCTCTGCATACCGCAGGGGTGGTCTTAACTCAGAAAAAAAAACAGTTGGAAGGATCCTTCCTTCTTTCCATAGAATATGTTCCCGCAAGGATACCTTCCCTATGTGTAGGATTTTTACCTTGATTTCACCCGGGGTTTAAGGAAGAGGACTAAGGAGCAGGAGGGACTATGTAATTAACACATCAAAGCCGATGCCCCTCCCCCCCAACACACCCTGCCAGTGACTATGGTCTTTAAGCCTTCAGGCCTTTACAGTTTATCATTTTCATGGGAATTACCAGAAGTACCCCTAAATAATAGCTCTTTGAAGAATTACAGTGAAACTCAAGCCCTATTGAAAGGATCTGAAAATTGTGCTTTCACAGTAGAGAGAAAATATTTTCTGTTCCAGGTGCCACTAGAAGAAATGTAGTCATCATCACAACTGCCAGATTTTCAAAGAATCTTTCCAAGGATGGGTCTCTTTGTGATCTTACTATCAGCTGAAGCAAGCAGACCTTCCCATGGGAGAGAGAGAGAGAACGTTGGGGCAAGGAAGCAATCATCATCTTCCTAAGTGCCCTTGTAAGGACGCGATAAAATACCACCCTTTCTGACACTTTCCAATCCCTTTATTTCACTCCCAGCAAAAAGAGCATCTGTCAGCCAAGACAGAATCAGGAACACAGTTGTTGAAAAATGAGGTTCTCCCCAGATGAGAAGAGCCTGAACAAATCCAGGAAGCCCATGTTGATGTTTATGAAATTCCATCTGATGAATTTATGGTAAAAAACACAAGCAGGTAAGGCATAGCAAGAGCGAGCCGAGCTCTTGTTAATTAGCAAATTCCAGAAGCACTCTGCAAATGCCTTCAGAACAGTGAAGATCTGCTACGCTGCCTTACATGTACTTGGTTACATGGCCGGATGCGTGCTAACTCCTATTTCTTATCCTAAAGCCCAGTTCATTATTTCAAATACAATTTCTATGCTTGTAAGCCTTGAGATTTCACTACATTAAACTACCCTTCAAGTGTTGAGTCATGTTTCCCACCATCGTAAGTCATGTTTCCCATCCTCGTAAGATGAAACATTAGCAAAGAATAATAGTTGAACTGTAAATAGTGTTATCAGGCTAAATACTTATAACTTAAACAATGAAAACTTGAAGAAATTGGAAGCTGAGCTTGTTTCTAACAATGGATTTCAACAGAGAATCAAGGACCTACTATACAGAGGAGGGCTGTTATTAAGGAATTTCTGCAAGAATGAAGAGGGAGTAACATAAGAACGAAGATGGGAGATGGTGATGGGAGGACTTGGGTATGAGGGAGGCCGTCCTGATGAGGAAGTGAGTGTGTGGAAAGTTGTGGGTAAGAGCTCCAAATCTAATTTATAATAGGAACCTGTAAGGGCAGAAAATAATTTAGAGAGTATCCAGTCAAGATACTATGGTAGGCAAAACAATGCCCCGCTGCAGGTGTCCACATCCTAATCCCCTGAATTTGTAAATATGTTACTCTACATGGCAAATGGGACTTGGAGGATGTGATTTAAGACTGTTGAGATGGGAGGATTGTCCTAGATTTTCCTGGGAACCCAATGTAATCCGAGGGTCCGTATAAAAATGAGACAAGAATGTCAGAGTCAAGAGAGATCAGAAGATGCCAGGCTCCTGGCTTTGGAGAAAGGGAAGAGGCCACAGGCCAAGAATGTAGTCAGCCTCCAGAAGCTAGAAAAGGAAAAAAAACAGATTCTCCTTAGAGCCTCCAGAAGAAACACAGTCCTGCCAGTATCTTGATTTTAGCTCAGTATGACAGGTAGGACTTCTGATGCCCAGAACTGTAACATAACAAATTTGTGGTGTTTCAAGCCACTGCATTTATGGGAATGTGTTATGGCAACAGTGGGAAACTAATACATTGTCACTCTTGCAGTCTAGAGAATAAAATAACTTGCCCAAGTTAACAGAGCTGGTGAGTGACAGCATAGAGACTACAGCCTAGACATTTAAGGGGACAATTCATCACATGCCACTTTTCCAGATTTTGTCCTAGTGGAGAAATAGAAACCTGCCTCCTTTAGACAACAACACTGGGGAAGTTGTATTAGAGAGCATAGTCTGGACTTGAGGCCCAACTGGGCTTCTTAGTCTTTCTCCCCTAAATTGGCCACAGACAGAGCAGCTGAAAAACTGTAGATGCAACCCCTCTGTGTCCATCCTCTTTGAAGGATAGAGCTTCCCCAGAGAGGCTCAGAGGCAAGGAGAATGCCAACAGTCTGCAGGCGGGAGTTCCCAAGAGAGCAAAAGGTTACAGATCACACCTGGACAGTGACTCAAACCTATTAGACCCATCCAAATGGGAAACACCTGAGCCAGGGAGACTGAACGTGCTAGAAGTAGCTTCTTCCCCAACCTGTCACTGAGAAGGCAGATGTGTGGTGAAGTCCCTCTTACAGGCAGAAGGCTTGCTGAGGACAGTAATGGTGGCCTACGTATCTGACTTCACTCCTGCCCGGTCTTCCAGTCTGCAGCTCAATGGGACCTAAGAGAACTCATAAGGAGTGAAGGAATCTCTGGATGAAGGAGGAACTTTTTTCTTTTCACTTTCTTCACAATGGGCATTTGTATATTTATATATTTGGAACAACAGCATGTTTCTCAGGGCACCTAGCTGGTTCAGTTGGTGAAGCATCAGACTCTTGGTTTGAGCTTAGGTTGCGATCCTGGAACTGGGGCCCCCACTTTGGGCCACCGTGCTCAGCAGGGAGTCTGCTTGAAGATTCTTTCCCTCTGCCCCTCCCCCCGCTAGTGTGTGTGCATGCGTGCCCTTTCTTTCTCTCGCTCTCAAATAGATAAATAAATCTTTAAAAAAAAATAAACTGATGTTTTAAAATTAACAAATTAAAATTAAATAAATAAATATTCATAAATAAATAAATAAAATTAAAATAAATTTAAAATTATTTGTGGAGGATTAAAGATTACATGAAGAAAGCAAATATAAACACAAGAATGGTCCCTACTAAAATATAAATGTATTTTTTTTACTCTACAGAAAGTTCTGGTCTCCCCCTACACTGCTCCTTTTCCAAGGCAGTTCGCTCTATGTCATCAGAACTTAGCACAGTGCCTGACAAAAAGGTTCACTAATATTTGTTGTGGGGGATAATAATAAAAAGAAGGCTATCAATTTTTTAAGCTATATTTAATTAATTCCTACTCAAACACTACAAGGTAAAGATTAGTATTACCACTCTTATTTTATCAATGAAAACACGAAGGAATAGAGGGATTTGAGAAGATGCTGAAAGCAACAGAGCTGGGATTTAAACCAGGCATCTGAGCGCTGAAGCCTTAGCTCTTGATTGGTTCATGCTAGAACCGTATTTAACGGCCCATCTTAGGCCGTTAGGATATGAAGGTTCTGAATGAAGGACTAAGTAACTATAAACAGCTAGGAAGCAACTCAGAGAGAGAGGTGAGAAATTCTTTCTTCTGCCTCATTTTCTTTCTAGAAAAACAGTCGCAGCAACATAGTTTTATATGTGGAAAATAAATTCCTTCACTACCCTGTGGCTTAAAATTGTAGAAGCCTTTTTTAAATGTAGTTTAAAACACATGCAGTCTAAAATGTCAGTCGTTTGTTGTTGTTATTTTTCTAATAATTCATGCCTGTAAGTTTGGAAAAGATTCCCCCACACAGGCAAATTCTAGGTATATATGAACCTCCGAGTCATTTGACAGAGCAACTAGAAATTTGTGAGGAATTACGAGATCGGCTGTCTAATGGATAAACCGTGTACTAAACCTTAATCCAGACTGTACTAGAAAAACAGTTTGCTCTGTCACATGGAATGCTTTATCTCAAAAAGTGATACACCACTACATAATATGAATCCCGCCCCCAAAATCACCTAGCCACAGTGCACAAAGAAAAGCAGCTAATGGAAGTACAACAATTCCTTTAGAGTTTCATTTTGTCAATTTTCTTCAAAAATCGAAAGAGGATACTGGATCTTTGGAGCTGGAACGTGTTGGTTGGTTTTAGTCCACATTCTGTGAAGCAGCTCTCAATGGCAACAAACTCACACCAACCTGGCCAGAGTGAATGGAAATCGAAATTACTTTAGGTTTCCTTGAGGGATCCACACTACCATATACAATTTTAATAGAGTGGTATTTTGATATAGTGGAAAGACTCATACTTGTGGTAATTTACACGTGTATAAAGAGGTATGTACAAGAACAGTCATAGCACTATTGATTGCAAAAAGAAAACAACGACAACAACAAAACCGAAAACAACCCAAATGCCCATGAGCATGAAACTGGATGAATCTATCATGGTTTATCCAACAAAAGGAATACTATACAGCAATGAAAATGAACGATTTACAGCTACACACATCAACATGAACGAATCTCAGAATCCAAAGGATGGGTGTAAACACGACGCACTATATACTATAGGACATGTTTGCACAAAGGCCAAAAATAACATCAAGAAAATTACAGTTTGAATACAAATATATGTCATAAAATAACCAAAAAGGACACAAATAAAACAGTGCTTATTCCAGAGCAATTCAGAATGAGATGCAGAGATGGAGAAGCACATAGGAGCTTTTAACTGCATTGGTGAAATGTGTACGTATAAAATGTATAACATCTTAAACTGGCTACATGTGTTATTCTTTATATCGCACACATACGTAGGTTACATGAGGAATATTTCATCATTTAAGGAATTGGTAGACCCAAATAGCTTGCCTTGTCAGACACTAACTAGCTATTCACCACCATTTCTTTTTTCTTTCTGGGAGCTGGCCTCCAGCTTCCAGCTCCCCGGGCAGTTAGGTGCCACCTAGTTGTGAGTTCTAGACCGGGGAGGGTGGGCAGCGTGGTAGACACTGCCACCAGGCCTGATCCAGACGGCCGGCCTGGTACCCACCACGTTGTTCTCTTCAGGCTCAGGGGCCGAGTGGCTAGCAGAGTCACTGCCTGGCAACAAAACCCTGCTTCCACCCTGCGCTTACCTGTGTTGTGAGCCGCTGAGATTTTGGGGTTTGCAACAGCAGCTACCTTATTCCTGCCCAATACACTTGCTATAAGATGATGACCGTCCTGAAATTGAGAAGCTCCAGAAATTCAGAACACAAACTGAAGTCTATTCCAAAGAAACCAATCTCTCTGCGGCGAGGAAGAACGAAATTCCAACCCACCTAAGAAACTGGGGCCAGAAGTTTCCCTTCTTGGAAAACAAACAAGCTGAAACAAAGTTAATCCTACTTTAGAAAACAGGAGAATTCACAGGTTTTAATTCAAGCTAGTTTCTTACTGCTAGTTCTAGTTCCCTTGTGAGGCATGGAGAGAGCCTTCCTATTTAAGCGTTTGGAATTGAGAGACCAGGCACTCACACAGCAGTGAATGATGGGGTCATGCCGAATATTCTACGGAAAGATTACAAGGAAAGGATGAGCAATTACCTCTTTCACCCATATGCTTGCAGCTGTGGAAATAACATTCAGAGCAGAATGCCAGCAATGGCTGTATTTTCTGAGTACTTGCTTTAAGCCAGGCATTTTTATCATCATCTTACGAACACATAGATCCTCAGAACTGTGATAGTGCCCTTATCACTGCTTAACAGACAAGGAAACTGAGGCACAGATTGTGAAGTACAAAGTTGAAGGTTATTTCAATGTTAAGGAGCAAAAATGGGATTGTCCAAAACATGGGACAGTTATTTCCCCTTAAATATATTTGTTACACAGAAGCCCCAGTCCTCCTTGAGTTTTCCCTTAAACATCCAGTGGGCCCAGCAGCAAATGACAAACAGCTCCAACAGCAAAAACTGAAGCCCAGGGGCACCTGGGTAGCTCAATGGGTTAAGCCTCTGCCTTCGGCTCAGGTCATGATCTCAGGGTCTTAGAATCGAGCCCCGCATCAGGCTCTCTGCTCAGCAGGGAGCCTGCTTCCCCCTCTCTCTCTGCCTGCCTCTCTGCCTACTTGTGATCTCTCTCTCTCTGTCAAATAAATAAATAAATAATCTTAAAAACAAAAACAAAAACAAAACTGAAGCCCATCCCTGCTCTCTAGAAACCCAATAAGGGGAGCAAAGAGCAGATGGGGGGAGGGGCGTGCTGAGAGCAGTTTCTCATTGTCCCCACCACCCCTCTTACTACTGCTTTTGAAAATCATCAACCTGATTTGGAGCATGTTTAGAATCCCTTATTTTAAAACAAAAAAAGTAGTAATAACCATGCCTCGAGTTCCTCTTGGGTGTATAATGTTCCATGAGACGTAAAACAAGGCTGGCATCACTTGTGAAACAGGGCCCTCAGCTCCAAGTTCCCGGGATGCAGAATTGAACACAAACATGTCAACTACTCCATTGGATCAAAGAAAAAAAAAAAAAAAATCAATATCCTGTTTTCCTGAACCACAGAAGGACTAATTGCCTTTAAGTGGATGGTATATTTCAGTGAAGTTCGATGAGCTAATTGCCTTCCTTCCCTTTTCAGAAATCTATCATAATGCAAGAAAGGGAAGTTGCTTCTCTGTTTATCAAGACTGCTTTAGGAAAAACATAACATGTATGTCCTGCAGGGAAACCACAGAAAGAAGTGAAGACGGGAAACAATGGGCAAGAGGACATAAAATGTAATTTTTAAGGTGGGTAAAGATCTAGCAACTCTGAGAATGGTAGGAGTTGAAAATCATCAGAAAACATGTCCGTGGCTCCCTGTCACCTTTACCTGCCCCAGTAATGAAGCCAACATGAGACAAGTGCTTGTTCTTTTTTCCAGGCACCGCTGTAAACATTTCTACATGTATTATCTCACTGAAACAACCAAGTTTTAGATGAGGAAACAGACACGCAGAGGGTTTCAGTAGCTCATGCAAGGCCACCAGGCTTTGAAGAGACACAATGTTTAAAAATGCGAGCGTAGGTGGAATCCCTGTGCTGTACACCGGTAACTAATGTAACACTGTGTGCTCTCTCTACCTCCATAAAAAAATGGAAAGAGGTTCTGGAAACAAACAATGCTGGTGAGTTCCAGCAGGAAACCACCTCTAAGCAACCACCCTCTGGCTTGCTTCCGATGACCTTAGTGAATGCTGGAGGGGAGGAGTCCGGGTATGCCTTTGCGGAGAATTCTGCATGCGCCGCAGTCCTTGAGCATGCTGTCTGGGAAGCATCCTCCTGAAGGCTATGAACAGAATTATAGCAGCAGCAGAGTGAGGCTTCCAGAAATCCTACCAGAAGGCATAATAGTGATCAGATAGCATTGACTGATCTCTGGTGCATCATGTGGAGAGACAGCATGGAGCGAGAGAAATCGAGAATGCCGATGTGAGTGTGAGAGCGGAAGGAGGGAACAGGGGCAAGAAAAGAAAAAGAGTAGTAAGGATGATATTACAGTAGCTTCGAGACTGTCGTGAGCCATATTGCAAATAGGTATACTATCAAATAAATTGTATGTGTTTCTTTTAGAATAGCATTATAAGAGACCAAAGACATCTATTCCCCCAATTGCCAGAGTTAAGAAAAGTAAAGGTATGTTAGGTTAGGCAAGTTTTAAGTGATCCAGCTGGTTAATGTCAGGGCCCAGAAGAGAAATTGGGCTTCCTAACCTGGAGTTCATTGCTCTTTCCATAACCCTGTGCCACAATGTCTAATAAACAATGTCAGGTTTTGATTGTCAGCATCTAAATTTAATATGAGCAGGAGACAGCAAAGCCTTCTGGAGCTTCTAGATGGCTTCTCCCCCATCCCTGTGAAGTTGCTAATAACCTGCTGTCAGTGAAAACAACCCTTGTCGGCAGCTGAAGAAATGGATTGGAAATAGGGGTTTGAAGTCACGTAAAAAACACAGGTGTTGCTTTGTTCAATTAAAGCCTAACAAGAAGCTTAGTGGGATGAAAGGCTGAGAGGTGGGAAAGGAAAAGGAAAAAGTGACGTCATCCTCAGCTGGAATTGTCAGAGAAGGGGTAACAGGGAGAAAAGCACTAAGCACTTCCTAAAAGGGAATTGGAAAGCTGGGAATTCACAGGACTACCTTTCCTCCACAAAACAATTCACACGTCAGAAAGACAATTTGTGAAAAGATTTCCCGTGTTTTTCAAAAAAATACAAGTAGGAAGTCTTGGTGGTTAAAATTAAAGATTAGATGTTGATTGAAGCCAGTAACAAGTTATAAAGTTGAAGCATCTTTTTTTTTTTTAATTTTGCTTTTTTTAGGGAAGGGACCAGAGGGATCGTTTCTGTTTAATTTTTAAAGGCTAATTTCCATACACTGTAGAACAGTGGACAGTACTACGCACTTGACCTGTGCTCCTGTCGGCAGAACTAAAAATGTCTTTTTGGTTTTTAATAATGATAATTTACTTTTCAGAAGTTTTACCGACAATAGGCAACGTTCCAAAACTAGAATGTATTGTGGACCACTGACGCTTCACTTGAACACTGTCCAATTCTAGTTAGGAATTCCATTTAATACAGGAAAAAGCAACCTTTATTTAGATCGCTTATTTTGCATACCCCAAGGCAAGGAATTCTCGGGGCCTGAAGAATGTATTGAAAAGCCACGGAGAGAAGCATTACTGTAAACTCTTTGTCCCCTTTCCCATCTCCATCATCTTTAAATCCAGGTACATTTGTAGTAGGAATTTGTTCTGTGAAACCCCGCAGCAATATTTCTCTTCATCTCCATGACAACGGCTCCCTATCAACTTCTGAAGGAACTTGCCTGTATTGTAAACAGACCTCTCTTGGCAATTGGCCTGTTTTCTTTCTCTATCTCATCTTCCATCTGCTCAAAGGCTTTGCTTCAAAAAGAAATAGGTTGCAGGTGTGTACTTTTTCTTTCTTTACCTCCTCCCCCTTTGTTTCTGAAAGAGGTCGATCTTGGAGATTAAAATTCTCTCAACCAGTGACTTTAACAATGTGGCAGAGTGAGGCTGAGTACCTGTGTGTACCTGTGAGCCAACATTGGGGGCACGATCAACATGAGGCACGCTTGTTTCCATTTTAGCACACGTCCCCGTGGAAAGAGGAAACTAACACATTTCATGAAGTAAATTCTAGCTGCAGAATAAACCCACAAAACTATTTGGTGCCAGTGAAGAATGAATCAGAAAAAAGATTGTTTTCAGGATTTTTCCTTAAAGACTAACGTGCCTATCATAGAAATAGCCATGGCAGAAAGAGGCCCTTACCAGTAATCAAGGTGAGAAAAAAATATTATTTCCTTTTGGGAAAAAAAGAAAAAGAAAAAGAAAAAAATCTCTTCTGTGTTTAACCTGAAGTTTTATGACCTCAAAATGGCATACAGTTTTAATCCTCAGGGCTTGGAATGTAGGTAACTCGTCGAATACAATCAATTTGACATTTTTGTAAGTTCATTTACTGATACTCTTAAGTCCTTTTTAATTCACTGTCCCGGCTACTGGATTATGCGACCTGCTAGAGGAAACAATCGCCTGACATCATGCCAGGTATGAAAAAAATATAAGAAAGTCAGCAAAAGAAAAAAAAAAATGAGAGAGAGATACATTTTCTTTAACAAAACACCAAGTCTGAACAGAGATAACTGGAAAAAGTAGTTGGTTTGAGTTTTAGAGAAATTGGGGCCTAAGAATCACAATCTTATATCACCACTGAAGATCGTGTTTTATTTGCTCATTTTATTCTGTTTTTAGTTTTCCTCCTGGGGTTCATGAGGAGTGACTACCTCACTGGTAATATCAGAAGAGATCTTTGATATCTCCAGAAATCCCTGATTTGGTAAGTTCAAGTGTCCTTCTTGTAGTTTATAGTATGTTCATGTCTTTATCATTTTTGTCATATGCTCTAACTTATACATATACTTGCTTGTTCACTCAAAAATTGAGTGCTTACAATGTGCCAGGCACTGTGCTAGCAGCTGGGAATGAGGTGAGAAACTCATCTCTTATCCTTAGGCAATTTTAATCAACTAACCACAAAAACATATGTAAAACGAAGAGAACTTTTTTCCTAAAAGATTATTTATTTATTCCTGAGAGACAGAGACAGAGAAAGGGAGAGGGAGAAACAGGGTTTCTACTGAGCAGGGAGATTTATGTGGGACTCGATCCCAGGACCCTGGGACCATGACCTGAGCTGAAGGCAGATGCTCAACTGATTGAGAGACCCAGCTATCCCAATAAGTGAACTTTTAATAGAGGAATTTGACATCTAGCATTTAGAAACAAATTTAAGAAAGACCTCACAGACAAAGTGAGGCTTGAGCTAAAATTAGAGGACGATGTAGTCGTCAAGCCACAGCCATATACGCTGCATTTTCCATCTGTTTCTGCTTTGTAATAGGATTTTAGTCCCACAAGAGCAGACTATGCTGCCTTGTTTGTCACATCATCCTTAGGGCCTAAAACTGTGCCTGGCATGAAACTTGACCACAAATATTCATTAAATGAATGAACTAAAATGAGTTGAACTAAAAGGGGAAAGGGAAGAGCAATTCAGACAGGCGTTTGCAAACTCTTTAGTTAGATAAATCATACCATATGAAAAAAGTCATAAAACTCAAAAAAGGGACTACAGGTTTGGAAGCCTGGGATGCTAGCGGTGCTTTGAGCTCCTCAGTGATAAGGCAGTGGGATCCCTGGGCTTCCTCCCCCATTTGCCTCATTTATGTTTTTACTGGGCAGCCAATGGGTTTATTTGGACTGTAATGCTTTCAAAGCAACCACCTTTGTGTAAAACCTACCCTCTCATGTCACTGTCGACATTACCTATGAAAACTGGCCAGTCATTCTTCTCAGATCAGTATGAAAGCTGGACCAGTACACCCACGGGGCAGTGCAGGGGCTAACATGTAGAGACAAACCTTCCCTTCCTCCTCTTTTTCTTCTTGTCCTTCTCTCTATCTCCCTCCTACCTGTTTTCCCTCTTTCCTACTCCCTTTCTCCCTCTTTCCTTCTCTTTCTCCCTTCTGTAACTCCCCCCAACCCAGGACTATGCAGAGCATACTCTCCTCTAAAAATGTTTGGTGCCCACATGTAAATGGTAAGAAAAGAGGTGAGAACAGAAAATATGTTGACCCTGAGTTGACCGGGTCAACATTAAATATCTCTGAATGACCAGGATGTCTCCCAGATCCCAACTTTAGGAAAAGACTCCCTCAACCCCAAGCGGGCATCCACATCAATGGAGAAACTGAAACAGTATCCTCAAAATAAGTTACCAACGGGGCGCCTGGATGGCTCAGTGGGTTAAGCCTCTGCCTTCATCTCAGGTCATGATCTCAGGGTCCTGGGATCGAGCCCCACATCGGGCTCTCTGCTCAGCAGGGAGCCTGCTCCCCACCCCCAAGCCTGCCTTTCTCCCTACTTGTGATCTCTCTCTCTGTCAAATAAATAAATAAAATCTTAAAAAAAAGAAGGTACCAACAACAGCATTTCAACCCTGCAAGTGAATCCTGTGTGCGACCGCATCCGTGTACACAGTACGTGTGTGAAATAACGGAGGCTTTCTGAAGAACACTCAAGTGTTTTAGTTTAATTTGAAAGAGAAGAAGGATCTGGAGCAGAGGTAGAACAGAGAACTACTTTTTCTTTGCATCGTATAAATGTTTTCAAAACCGTGGACCATTCGGGAAAAACGAATCACCTCCAAAGCAGAATCCTGACATGATCATCATAGCTCAGTGGAAAATACAGCAAATAAGTACAGCCAAAGGAATGATTGTCCTTACTCCTTTCCAGGGTCAAACAGGAGGCCTTCCCCTGGTGCACCAAAGAAATGTAAACTCTCTCCTCCAAAGGGCGGGCAATGAATTCAATAGTAAAAGCCCACGTTGTGAGCAAATTTCCTCAAAACTGAAAAATGTCTCGACCTACGCTACAAATGATTAATCTCGGTATGCACCTTGATGTCTTCTCTCCTCGGCTCTGTGCAGGAATTCAGCACTGGGATGAATCATTAACTGTTTCTTTTAGCACACATACCATAGAAGTTTAAAACATATTCCCCAAGACCAAATGAGGCTAATGTTTTGTTTGCGAGGCATTTCCTACCCGAAGGCACAAAAATAAATTCACACTGGCTGTAAGTGTGTGCTGTGAGTGTTTTCCCCTCCGTTTGGATCAGCACCTGCTAGTCTGGTCTTGTGTCTCTTTCAGTCTCTCAGATAGTATTTCACTGCTGAGAGGCCTTTGAAAGGCAACAGATAACAAACCCTCTTTAGTCCCTTGCATTTCAATAGAATAACCTGAAACTTCTTATCATGAAGGCCCAGTCAGACCATGATCTTGGGGAGGGGCTGGGGGTTCCCAGGTCCTAATTCCATGTATAATGTGATTTCTTTTAAACGAAGAATGGGCTAAACTAAAGCCAGATTCATGCCCCCAAATAATTTTATACAGCAGTGCCAAGGACCTGCAGAGGTCCCCCCCATTTTCCTTATTTCAAGACTTTAGCGGTCTGCAAGACATCTTCCGCCCTCATGTGCGGAACACGCACAGAAGAAAACCAGCTAGACATCAAGGCATCAAGGGCCCTGTTTCGGGGCTGGGGGTGGGGGCTGCAGAGGAGTTACACTAGCACACATTTGCAGAGCTTCCAAAGAAGATGCCTTTTAAATAGCCCCTGAACAAGTGGAACAGTCCTACAGCAAACTCAGTCAGGTATGGAGGAACAGCTACCTGTGGCCAGAAAGAAGAGGGTGTGAGCTTGCCACGCACACCCAGATTATGTTAGACATTCATGAAGCCGTTTCAGGAGAAAACCACTAGTCGGGCTAAAAGAGCTTTGATTTCCAAACACGAACAAACCAATGTGTGTGTACGCATTTGTGTGCAAGTATGTACAATTCAAAGGATCCCTATCTACGGATAGACCGTTTACTTGGCATGTCGTGATTCGCAAGAAACTAGTACTTAGTAAACTGCCTGCGCTCGGAACCACGACTTGCAACGCATGCAGCCATCATTCATAAATACGTATCCCAGCAAATTGTAGGTGCTATGCACACATTCTTTGTCGGATGAATGAACAAATGAATGAAGGAACAAACATGGTTGCCCATCCTGGGCAAGCTGAGGAATTCAGCAGCGCAACTCTGCGATTGGCTAGCATGAGTAATTACCAAATGCTAACCTGTGGTTCTCTTCTTGCTGGGTACACGTGTAATCTGTCCTGGTCAATTACAGTTCTGGCACGACCAGCTAGTGCCTCTCTGACTGACCAGTGGCAAGTCCATGAACCTTTCTTTAATTCCATTCTTATTTTTGTAGCTGCAGATACAGACTGACCATCTTCTTCAAAACGGATACAAAGCTAAAGGAGCTACTGCTGTCAGATCAACTTAAACTAGTCAAATTGGGTCTTGTAGGTAAATCCACAGACACTCAAAGACCAGTGGTTATCAGGGCCAGGGGTAAGCAGGGAAGAAGGGGAGGGATTAGAGAATGTCTGCTTCATGGGTACAGAGTTCCTTTTGGGGTGATAAGAAGGTTCTGCAACTGGCTTGCGCAACATCGTGAATATACTAAATGCCACTGAATGGTATACTTTACAACGGAGACTTTTATGTTCTATGAATTTCAACTCAATAAAACATTGCTGTCATCATATTTACAGTTCTACAGCATGTTTCTGCTAAGTCTGTGAAAAGAGTGGTATGGTGAGTGTTGCCTATGGACCTGTTTGAAAAGGACAACGATTATCCCATCTTCGTTTTTCAATAAACACACAGTAAGTTTACAAAGAACCAGCGTGGCTATCCATGATGAATGTGGGGATATCCTGATAAAGTTACACCAATCTGAGTCTGGACCCGAAATGAGGGTGAATTTCGTGACTCAGTAAGGAAGAATATTTCTGGCAAATAAATCATTTGCCTCCTTGATCGTCTTAAAGGGAAACTCACTAGTATCCATGCTATGAAAAACAATAATGATCAATATTAACTGAATCATGGTCTATTCACACACATTCTCTGAAAGTAAAGATTTTTTTTTTTTTAAGATTTTATTTGACAGACAGAGATCACAAGTAGGCAGAGAGGCAGGCAGAGAGAGAGAGGAGGAAGCAGGCTCCCTGCTGAGCAGAGAGCCCAATGTGGGGCTCCATCCCAGGACCCTGGGATCATGACCTGAGCCCAAGGCAGAGGCTTTAACCCACTGAGCCACCCAGGTGCCCCTGAAAGTAAAGATTTCTCTCAAGTAAGCTCTGTTGTCACAAGTATATCTGAACTTCACAAGTCTCGTTCTTCAATACATCAACAATTATTTATTGAATTCAATGTAGATAGTATGTACTTGGCACTACTGCCAGACTCTAAAGGGTAAATGGAAATGAAAAACAGGTTTTCATCTCCATTATTTTATTACTTACCAAGTTGGATTTATCAAACAGACAGTATCAAGTGGTAGTACTTGGAATTAGGCAAACAAATGCCACATAACCCTGCACTTACATAACTCTTGGCAAAATATTTCTGCATATATTACTCTTACGGCCAAGATGGGAAGCAAACAGAGCACGATTATTTCCGGCCGTACTACGGGATTGGAAACTGCAAGAACACACAGTAAGGATGGGAACCCAGGTGTCAGACCCCCAGGTGGGTACTCCTCTCATGACAGCTACTAGGGGTCAGACAATCTGAGCTCTGCCGTGAACTTGGTAGGAGAAAGCAAGCAAGTCCCTCCACCCCTTGAATTTCCATTTTCTCCACTTAAATGCAATGGCCGGGGCACATTTTCTCAAATGTGTTCTTTTTCAGCCTGCGTTGTCTCAGTAAACGCAAGAATTGCACGTTTATGAGCTAATCATCCTTCCCTGTCATTTCTTAACCCAGGTGTGCCTTTTACCTTCGTATAACTCAGTCCTTGGCTAGCGCAACACACGCTTTTGTGTGTGTGTGTGTGTGTGTGTGTGTGTGTGTGTGTGTGTGTGTGAATGCTTGCTAAATATGAAGTTTGTGTTTGCAAGGGCACTTCTGTTCAAGTTGGCAGACAAAGAATTTCCTCAAATCCCTCAGCCTACAGCATACCAGCTTCTCAAGGTCATGCCTATCTTATCCATAGGTAGCATTCTTCCTTATCTACTATATCCCTTGCTGTACATAGCACTTTGGTCCTGGCAACATGCTTTTCCATCTCTTGTCTCACTTGACATCACTAGTACCAGGCAAAGGCTCAGACGAAGCCACACTATCTCTCCCTACACTAACACGGCCCTACACCTAGTTCTATTGTTCAGCTACAAGGATGAGACAGAGATAAGACACGGTGGGAACCGGACCCAGTGACAGCCAATCAGAAAAGCTTTTGTCTGTAAATCTGACCAGGGGTTATTCATCAGTCACCAATCCCAGAGGCTTTCAGTGGGAGAACAAAAAGTGCACTATCATCCCAAAGGCTTTGCTTGGGTTGATTCCCTTGTGCAAAGAAAAAAAAAACTTAGGCTAACTGTCAAGAGCAACTTCAGAATTCCCACCAAACAAAGCTCAAGGGAGAAGAGTTCGAAGTGATAAGCTAAGTGTATTGCTTCTGCCGCTCTAGGTTACAAAAAGGGGTAGAGACAAATGGTTGCATAATCCAGTGTAACCTGTCCCCAAAAGAATATCCCAACAACCTCATTTCTCTTAAATGTCAACAAAATCATTGTAAATAATCAAGTGCAACATTCTCATTGCAGTTGGAGACAAATGTGTGTGTCACTTCCTTAGACAGTCCCTGGTTCTTAGCATGCCTAAGTATGGGAAAACTTTTTTTTTTAACTTGCCTACTCCAAAATATCTTTAAAAAATATAATATCAAGCAAGCCTTTCCTTTCCCTTGGTTAAATTTTTGAAGTTTTATTCCCGTGGCATATGGTGTTATCACACTCATAAACTTTATAATCTAGAAAAATGCCCAGGAACACCAAGTGTGCAGAAAACCAAGGTCAGGTGATGTGAGTAGGTAAGCATTTCCAGGGGGTGGTAGATGGTGAAGAGGTGACCTTCTCCATCCAGAGAAAGCCTCTCATTGCTCCTGTCTACAAGGGACTTCCAGAGGTAGAGGGGAACAGTATTAAACAAGGGAAGCAAGAAAAATAAACAAAAAACCCAAAAAACAAAATCAGTGGTCCCCTACAGCATACGAACACCGTACTTGGGGTCTGACTGCTTTCCCCCCGTGTCGTTCTCGGTACTGTTACTTAGTTCATGTTCTCATCAGGTGTGACATGGTACAGCCAAACGGACCCTGCAAAGCTGATCCGGAGATAACCGAGTTCTAACTGTAGCACTGAACTCTGATATTACTATTAGATGTCCTCAGCCCAGTCATTTTTCAATTCTTTAATCACTGACCACTCCACGATTACTTAGTATGTGGGTAATGTCTTCCAAATGCTATGATTGATCCTGGTGCTGAAAGCCTCGCTCATGACGCCCTTCGAGGAAGGTTTACAGGCAGCTCCTGACACAGTGATTTCGGCGATTTGTTCCCTAAGACCCTGCTCCCGGGACGGTGTCTGTTTGGGTCGGGAATGGGCAGCTGACCTAACCATGACCATCTATTGGCCTTCTAGCAGTTTATAAGCTAGCTGGTAAGAAATGCCCCAAATGCTTCTCTATCCTGGATAATAAGCCATTGAACCACTAAAAGAATCTCTCAGGGCAGGTGGGGGGGTGGTTAAATGTCAAGTATGAAAGAGGGCAACGTGTAGTGGAGTGCAAGAGAAGACAGGAGAGAGATACACCCATATGTACACGCCATGAGGGATAGATCCCATGCTTACATGTAAACTGAACTCAGTGGAGAGACTAGACAACAGGTAGTAAAAGAAGGAGGCATCTTGGGGTGCCTAGGAGGCTCAGTTGGTTAAGCATCTGCCTTCGGCTTGGGCTTGAGACATGATCCCAGGGTCCTGGGATTGAGCCCCACATCACCCATCTGGCTCCCTGCTCAATGGGGAATCTGCTTCTCCCTCTTCCTCTGCTGTTCTGCCCCACTCCTCACCCCTACTCGTTCTCTCTCTCTCAAGTCAATAAAATTTTTTCAAAGTAGACATCTTTTCCAAGAGAAAAAGATTCATCAATTTAATAAATGTTTATTGCACATTTTTCCATGTGTAACAATATGAATGGGGGGTGCGCCTGGGTGGCTCAGTCGTTAAATGTCTACCTTCAGCTCAGGTCATCGTCCTAGGGTCCTGGGGTGGAGCCCCACATTGGATTCCCTACTCAGCAGGAAGCCTGCTTCTTCCTCTCCCACTCCCCCTGATTGTGTTTCTTCTCTTGCTGTGTCTCTCTCTGTCAAATAAAAAATAAAATCTTAAAAAAAAAAGATACAAATGAGAGCAAAACAAAATCCATGTCCTAATGGAGTCTACTGAAAGAGCCAGATATTAATCAAATAATCATGCTAACTGGTCAAATCTTGGAAGATAAAACCACAGGGAGCTACAAGATGGTGCTCACTGCAGACTTCTTGTGGTGGTGACATCAGCAGGGAGATCTGAACAAATAAATGGCATTTAAGTGGGCAAAAGTAATTTGGGAAGAACCATGATATCATGGAGACTTTGGAAGAGTAGGGGGCAGGAAGAGAGAGCAAGGTTAATCTAGGAAGTTAGGGAGAGGCCAGGTCATACCAGGCCCTGGAGGACATATTTAATGATTTGGATCTTAATCCCAAGAGCAGTGGGTAGCCATCAAAGGATTCCAATAGGGAGAGACCAGCTGAGATGTGCATTTAAACTGACAACTGTGACTGTCATGTGGGAATTAACGGGAATGGTTTAGAATGGAAAGACCAGTCCAGAAGCTTCTGCAGGAATCCAGGGAGGGGGGATGGTGACAGCCTGGATGAGGGGGCTATACAGTATCCTGAACATGTGTGCCTTCCCATGGGGAAAACACTTAATTTGTCTCTGCACACAGACTGTATGGCACAATCCTGGCACCAGGTCAGGAAATGGTTGTTGAATAAATGAAGATCAACTCTACAAAGTCAGCAGTCAGTAATGGTGCTACAGGTTTCCCCTTCCACAATGAATATCCCCGTGAGAGAGGACTAGTGGTAGAATTTCGGGTACTACGTTACTCTCTCAGAGGAAGTATTTGAGAGCTAGGGAGACCTAACCTTTAGCCCCTCAAAGTGACCCCATTAGAGGTACCTTCATCCAAGATGCAGAACAGAATACGGGTTAAGATCAGAAGGTTCCGGAATCAAAGGGCCCAAATTCACCTCACAATTAACCAGTTTCTCGCTGTGTTAAAATAAGCTACTATCTCAACCCTGCCTCCCTTTCTTCACTTTAAAATGGAACATGAATAGTATAAATGCCCAGCTCAAAGGATTATTGCGAGGACTACCTATGTTCATAAACTTGATTATCATCCTCACCTAGGCAGCGAGCTTCTCAGAGAAAAGCGCTCTTAGAAGACAGGGCCTACGACATAAACTCAGTGATATTGCATCCTAACCCATCACCCTGAGTTTGAGGATTTCATCTCAGCATGTTTGTTTCAGAGTCATCCTTTCTTCCCGGTCTCCTAACATCTTTTGTATCCTGAAAGGGAACATTCTTCTCACCCTGTAATTATCAGCCTTTCCATCAGCTTCCTCTTTTCCTGTTCCAAACAAAATTATTCAGTCTGCTTACCTTCCCCCCCCCCCCCCGACAAATCCTGCCTGAATTTCAAAGTTAATTGCTTCTACTTCCATTACACACCTGCCTTGCTTTATTTTGTCTATTAACTTTGCTTTCTTGTAAGTAGATTGTATCTATTCCGCTTGTCCCCTTTCCCTTATTAATGAACTTCCTAGCCCTGGCAACAGCTGAAGAGTTATCCTTCAACCCAGGCTTCTCAAACCAGTCTCCAAATTCTTTGCTGCTTAGGTGATTGCTTCTGGCATCGTCCTTGCCAATTCACCTTTGTTAAGCAACTCTTGTCTCAGAAAACATCCCTTTCTGACAAAGCGCAGAAGGGAATTATTCCTCCAAACAATTTTTTTTAACTGCTCTTTCTTTTGAGTGGGCTTGATTTTCTCCTCCCTTTGAATGTCTCCTAACATGTGTCTTCCAGCTCGCATTGTGCATTGTCCATACCTCTGGCAGGTAAAATGAGAGAAGAGCTACACGTCCAGGCACTCTTCCAAGAGGAATCAAATGAAAGCCCACCCAGCTCTGTCCCTCTGGGTGCCTCTGAGCATGGACTGGTTTCCTTCAGGAAGATTAGCTCTGCCTTTTCCAATTTTTATGCCCCACTGGCATTCCTCACCTTCCATATCCTAATGCTGTATAGGCTGATTATTCTTCTCCTTAATTGTACTCTTAACACTGATTCTATCTACTTATTCTGGACCTAGTTTCATGGCTCATTGCAAACTATTCATCTCCCTACCTACCCCCCACAACCTCTTGGATTTCTTTATGTAATTCTTAAACAAGCTCCTTGGGCTTTTGTTGGTTTCAAATGCGTTTTTATGCGGGGGCTCCTTCTTGTTTTGTTTTTAACGCTTACTTGTACCTCTCTAGGAGTGGTTACCGTGGAAGGTTGTGGTTTCCAGAGCTCTGGGTTTTGTTTGGCTGTTTTTCTGCCCTCACTTCTCAGTGCTCAGTTGAGTTGTTGTCCTGACTCATAATCGGTGATATTCAAATGTGTCTCTTTATTTACAACCTGTTCCGTACAGAGAGAGAGTACTGGGTTGAGAATGAAAGACTCTTAGGGCGGAGAGAACACTGGGTACTATCTGGCCCAATCTCCTCTCCACCATTGATGTCCTCCTGCCTTCATTTAGCCACTTGGAGTGACAACAAGCCCGTAGCTCTACGAGGCAACACTTGCCACTTTTAGACATGTTCTGCAAACCACTTCCGCATCATTAAATGAGATCCAGCTCACTGTAATCTTCTCACACACGTACCACTCCTGCCTTCTGGGGTTCCATGTGACACATCTGCTTCCCACTACCCATCAAGTATTTCAGGTGTTTTGCAATAGGTGCCCTAAATCCTTGGCTACTACTCTCTTCCAGGCCAATTATCTCAATTTCCTTCAACAACCCATCAAGTGTCTTGGCCTCTACTGCCCTTATACGTACCTATAGGGTTCTTACTGCTAATGCCCCTTCTGAACTGGCCTGAAGTGCAATGTTTCCCAAGAATCTGACCATCTCAGAGCATGGTGCAAGGGTGACCGTTTTGCTACCTTAATTAGCCTAAAACCGCATTAGCTTTCAGACATCCTTACTTTCTAGTGACTCATACGTTGTTTTAGTCCTAATTTTTAAACGAGTTATTCTCAGATCAGATGTCCTCTACCCCAGAATAGCACCGCTCACGTTTAGAATCAAAATGTAAGGCTTTACATGCAACCTTATTAAACCGCCTTTTGCGAATCTTGAGACATTTTTTTCAACTTCTCAAGTCCTTTTTAAATTCCCATTCTAGTATTGAACATTGTCATTCTGCCTCCGCTTTGCATCCCCTGTAAGTTTGGTAAGGACTTCTATATCGTCATGCAAATCATTAGCAGAAATCTTGACAGAGGGAGGGCTAAGGACACAAACCAGAGAACCCCACTCAAAGTCGGGATCAATGATGTCCATCAGCACTCCTTCGGCTCACATATCCAGGAGCTGTCACTCTCTGCAACACACAGCACTGCCCACAGTTCTTTAAGTGGTATACAAAGCTCGGCTCCACACCATGATTATGATAATCGCTAACACGCATTATGGGCCTATTATGTGTCGGATGTGTTTTTCTAAGAGGTTTACATGCATTAGCTCATTTAGTCTTTGTAATAACTCTATGAAGTAGGCCATGTTATTATTCCCACTTCACACATAAAGAAACTCGGACACAGACAGTTAAGATGCCTGGTCAGACAGTGGTGGCATGGGGATTTCGGTTGAGTTCTTGAAGACTCCAGAGCGTGTGGTCCTAACCCCATCTTGAGATTCTGTCAAATGACATGCAGAACTACACAATTTTTATGACTCTCCTGATTAACCAAATGAGTGCTTTCCAAACTCAGAGATGTGGCCAGTTTAATGTGAATTCTAAGTGATGCTAAGGGAAAACGAATGTGGCTTTTAGCGATCGCAGCCTCCTTCTAAGTCCTCACAAACTAGGTCTTCGGTCATCCATAGCTCGTGCTTGGCCAGGGGAAGCCAGCGTGGATCACGTCAGGACACACAGTTGTTCCTTCTCCGCATGTTCCACGTGGCAGGTACTACCCTCACAGCTCACGGGCAATGATTCAGAGACCATATTTCCACAACTCCCTGGGCTACCCTCAGAAATAATAAACCGATTTAAATCCCCTCAGAGACAGACCAGTTTAAATATTTGACCTATCACTCTATAATCAGCCCATCTTTGTTGACCCTCAGTTCTCTCTTAACCCTGACAGCTGTGATCCTCAGCTGAAGGACAACCCACAGGCTTAAAGAAAGAAAGAGAGACAGAGAGAGAAACAGAAGTATTTCTAATATCTTCCTTTCATCTGAAAAGCTTACAGCATCTTTTCCCCATGGTGAGCTTTCCTCTATTGTCCTGGGGGATTATAACAAAGAAAGCCACCGTAGCAGGGTATCTACTTTCCTGTCCAAAATATGGCTCAAGGGAAGATTTTTATCAAAGCATATAGCATGCAAGGATGTTTCATGGACAGAATATCGTTCTACCCAAATATCTCCTTGCATGATCCTTGTAGGAGAAAACAATGCTGTGTGTAGTCCAGCCACACTGACACAGTTTACACCACAGGTGGACCCGAGTGGGAATGGCCAAGGCAGTCAAAATCAATGGATAGGGATACAGAGCCCAAGGGAATCAGGGAAGCTGAGGGTTCACAGCCACAGGCAGAGGAAACAACAGAATCCAAAGAATGAATGAAATATGAGAAGATAAGGACCAAAGAAAAGAGAAGAAGGAATAGGGAGCAAGAGATCCCTATGGGCTGGGGGTAATTAGCATGGGTCATGGGGATCTTTTAACAGTCACAGCTAGCTTACCTTTCCAGATTCAGCTCCCAGCATTTTCCTCCCATGACCTCAGTATACACTCATACTGAAACGTTACCCCTAGCTGAGCATCCTGGGCATCAGGACCAGATCATTTGTGACCACATCATGGCATTGTGACCCTCTGCATTCATTCACATTAAAGATTAAGCCTGTAGAATGCTTGGTGCCATGCCTAGAACAGAGTAGTTGTGTGGCCTTCATTATTATTTTCTCTGTGGCTCAGTGATACTGAACAGAAGGAAAAACGCACTTTGGTTTTAGATACAGTCCTGCTTGAAGGGCCTTGCAGAAAATGGCTGGGATGTGAAAATCTAAGATCGACCTTGGAGTAACCTTGAGCAATGATATGAGTACATATAGAAAGCTGATTCAGGTAGTTTGCGTAGGCAAAGCTCCTCAACTCTTATTTCATGTTTAGTATGTGTACTCCCAAAATATGCCTCTACAAGCCATTGTCTACAATTTCTTTTTTTAATAAAACCACACATTTGATCTGGAATGTGGTGCTCATTGTGGATGCAAAGAGCCCTTTCACTGCTGCAGCCCCCCATACTTTTTTTTTTTTTAAGATTTTATTTATTTGACAGGGAGAAACACAGCGAGAGAGGGAGCACAGCAGGGGGAGCGGGAGAGGGAAGAGCAGGCTTCCTGGCAAGCAGGAAGCCCAATGAGGGGCTCGATCCCAGGACCCTGGGATCATGACCTGAGCCAAAAGCAGATGACTAACTGACTGAGCCACCCAGGTGTCCCCTCCCCTCATATGTTTTCAAAGAAAATTTCTAATGAACATTAAAAAAAAAAATTTTTTTTTAAAGGGAAAACTTTGGAGAAACAGCTCAGTTGGTGAGAATCTAGCAATACAAGTTGTGCCTTGGATTTGATCTCTTGAATAGCAGGCAAGGAGAGAATGCGACGCTCACGGTTTCAAGAGAAGTCCTGGGGAGACCCTTGCCCGGATACCGCTCCTAAAACAACAGAAGTCGTTTTTGTCTTTAGAGGTTTCAGGACCCGTTAAATCCAACAGAAAGAAAGAGAGGGAATGTTTTTCCTGGCCACTTCTCTCATCGCTGGCTCTCAGCATCCTGGCCTTGTGGGGGCAGAGTCACGTGACAACCCCGTCGAGGGGGAGAACATGCGAACAGCCCTCTCTCAGATGCGCCTGTAATCTGTAAATTCCAGCCAAGCCAGATTCCTTCTCTCGCCCCAAAACCGTTGCCAGGCATTAACACCAAAAGAATTGTACTGCGTAGACTTTTTAAAGAAATCAATTACAAACCTCTTTTATTAGCCAAACAAATCCAACTACCAGAAATATTTTGTGTGCAACATTCATAAAGACCGACAGTTTTTTTGTATGACATTTACAGGCCAAGTTTCTTTATGCACCGAAGTAGAATATGATGAATGAAATACAAGTTTTCACAATACACCACATTTTTTCTCATGCTTCCTCTGTGAAGGATCGTGAATGCTAAAGACCAGTGATGGAGGACCAGAAGCCAAAACAGAATTCAAGGCCATTCTCACTGACAACATTGTAAAGTTACTGAGGGAACGGCAAGATGAAGCGGCCTTTTTCTTTTCTTTTTTTTTTTCTTTTTTTCCTTTTCTTTCTTTCTTTTTTTTTTTTTTAGTGTCTAGGAGAAAATATTTAGAAGTAGATTCTGCTTGGGGAAAGTTTTGTGAGCTTCAAAATCAATGCAAGTAGGCCAAAGGAAAGAAATGCATTTGAGATCCCTAAAGGGTGAAGCTGAATTTTCATGTCCACTAATCACAAAGGGAAAGTTAGAAACACAGGGTCTGTGAAGAATTGGGTCATGTATAAGAAGACCCCACATTCCTCCATTTGTCAAGTTCCTACCAGTTACAGGTGTCCAGGACATTTGGTCAAGATAATAATAATGACCGGCTATAACAGACACGTTCCCCTGTGGGGGAATTCCAGGTCATGTACAATTCCGGACCAAAATTAGGAGAAAAGTCCCAGTCTTCTGCAGGAAACCCCCTCCATGTCGAAATAGAAGGAAAAATAGGGTCAGTGGGCTAGGTGACCAACCCTGATTGGACACAGAGTACCCATGCCTTCTCAGCCCTCTCCAGATACTAAGGAGCTTGTACACAAAAATATAATAACCAACTTTCTGGAATATTCTCCTTGAGAAAAGCTAGCATCTCAAACAGAATGTGTCTAAAGCTAACTTGATCACCTTTCCTGACAGTCCTATTGCTCTTCCTAGGTTCTCAGCCTCCATAGAGACCCACTTAGCTCATCCAAGCTGGAAACCTCTTTCCTCCTGAACAATTCATACACAGTTCTCACCAAGTCCCGCTGATCCTAGCTCCCAAATGCCTCTTAAACTGTCCCTACTTCTCCTTTCCATTGCCACTCCCTAGTTTAAGTAGAGACGATCATGGACATGGTCTTCAACAGGTGTCCCTGTCTTGTCTTGACCCTTCACCTCCACCACCCTCAGTGCACATTTTCTGGCAGCAACGAGCATAATTTGGAGAAAATGTGATCATCTGAAAAGAATTCTTTATTGCTTTTAGACACCAGTCTGGGACCTCCAGAAGCCAAAATCAGATATTCACTCTCTAAGTTGCTAAATTATAATTCCTACCAAAATAACAAGCCCACTAGGCCTCTTGTGCAAAAAGATTGGAGAAGTGAGACATCTTTACAGTTGGAATAGAATGGCTAGCTGCAAAATTTTAGAAGACTTACAGAAGCCCCAACCCATATTTAAATGCTTATTTGTTCATTTCCTGCAACACCGTCTCCTCATTATTGCTGACTGTGTGGCCAGCCCTGGACCTCAAAGGCATCCAAAGATAAAGTGTGATATCCAAGTAAGGAAGAAAGAGTTATTCCCAGACAGAAACTTATATATTTTTTTTGAAAATCATCATCTGAATTATGTCCTACATTCTGAAGATATTAAACCACAGAGGAGAAAAGATCATTTTGGACTGGGTGGCAGTCACGATCGATGTAGGCGTAATCCCCATAGTGGCAGCACTCAGTGTCTTTGCCTTGGCACCTGGCTATAGAGTTCAAGCCAGTTGCTGGGCTAGTCAACTCAAACTCAGATCAAACACAGAATCACACTAGGTGATACCAAAAAGCCAGAAAATCCTTCTTTTATGTGGAGGATACTCTAAAGACTTTGGGAAGAGTAAACTACATTGGAATGTCAACCTCCTTCTTCACCAGTCCTTCAAGTGGATACTATAAGGAAAATATTGGGGAAAGAAGAAATCCAGTGTTTAAAATGTGCTTAAGGGGTACATGGGTGCCTCAGTCAGTCTGCCTTTGGCTTAGGTCATGATCCCGGGGTCCTGGGATCCAGCCCCACATCAGGATCCCTGCTCCATGGGGAGTCTGCCTCCCCTTCTGCCCCGCCCCACCCCTGCTTATGTTCTCTCTTATTATCTGAAATAAATAATAAAATCTTAAAATAAAAATAAGATAACATATGCTTAACTGGGTTTGGTAGTGTGGCACTGTTGCCTGTAGAAGATTCAACTGAAATGGAGAAGAGAGGAAGTTGGAAGAAAACTGGATATAATCATAAGAGGCAGAGTGCCTAATTTGGAAATCAGATCTCAGAAAATGATCTGACCTGCAGATTTGTCCTATTTAATCTTGGGGATGTAGGTATTAAGCTGATGGTCTTATGAGATAGGCAGAACCTCCAGCTGTGGCAAACAGAGGCCCGACCCCAGCACCCCACGAGAGGGTCATGGCATCTCTTCAGTCGCTGGACCCGACTCACTTCTCAGGCCCAGAGCAGCCAGAGACTGCAGGAAAGGCTGGGTAGCTCTGAGGACCCATCCTCCATTACTACCACACAGCCATACTGTGAATCTTGTTCCTGCGTGTTCCCCAGGTGGAAAGGAAATCCTGCACACTGTGATTTCTCTTGGCTACTGCCTTTGAGGGAACGCTCAGACCTGGAGTCTCAGAATGCAAGTCACCGTGGGTTCACTTGCCAGACTTTCTTCTGGCCAGGCAGTAATACTCGAACTTCCTTTGTCATTGCAGTGGATATAATGAAACTCAAACACATCCTGTGGACATGGCCCCCATTTCTCCGTGAATAGTTGTAATGGATATTCCCAGGAACGGCCAGAATTGCTCACACTGACCTTTAGCCCTTGAAGTAACAGCTTGGTGGGATTCATTGGTTCAACTCCTTCCCACCCAAAGAGCGATGCTGCAGTACCACTTCCTGGGGAGAAGTGAAGAGGCTGGTACCATTCAAAGTCCTCTAAATGGGCAGGCATTTGCTTTTCAGGCTATCACTCGGTTGTCCACGTCGGCCTGGCTCAGAAGTCAGGTAGACAGACACCAAGTGAAAGGAGATCACTGTGGAATGGAAGTCTTTCTCAGAGGCAAACTGGAAATAATATTATAGAGTACAGAATAATCTGAAGTGGGCATTGTATTCTTTACTTTGTGTAAGAGAATAGGTCCAAGGCATGAATTCCTTTGATTCCTGGGAAGTGGCTATTGATCTGGTTCCACAGACAAGAACATAGAAAGAGGAGTGTTGGCGGTTGCTGATAAGAAACTCTGAGAAAAAAGTATGTGAATGGACTTCTCAGAATGATCTAGACCTGAAAATATGGTATATTAGGGCAAGTCTCTTCAGAGCAAGCTTCCTGCATTAGAAGTCTAAGAGAGAATAGCCACGTAGTGTTCTGACTTCTATTGTCCTTCCAGTGGGGGTACTGGGACTTGGACACACCCCACAGTCATGTCACTAGTTGCTCAGTGTGGACAAGATCCCTTTGATGGATAGCAATCATCTTCCTTCCCCAAGCAGCTGGGGGCTTTCTCAATAGAGCCACAAGCAGGGAGGCCATAGTGGCTCCCAGCACATGTATATATCCCATCCCCAGAGCTGATGGCCCTACTTCTCCAGCGAAGTACCAACTTTGACAATAGTAAAGTGACTGAGATTCCATGCCACAGTTCAAGGAAACCAGGTAGAAACCAACTAGGGTCCCCCTGAACCCCTAAATTGCAATGATTTTTTTTCTCCCTGAAATAGAGGCCAGTTTTTCATGTTATATTATGAGAAGATTCTTTTTTTCCTCTCTTTACTCTTTTTCTTTAGTCCTATTCTACCGGATCTAGAGAGTGTAACCAGAGGCTAAATTTAATTGTCATTCTGTACGCTGAAAAATAATATCGTCTCATGACACAACTAGAAGCAAAATAAAATGTGCTCTTTGCCTCAGTGAGCATCTGATGACAGAGGGAGATAGAATTAACCCCCCCCCAAAAAAGAACATAACAAAATGGATGAGGATGTAGAAAGGATGTAGAAAGGGAAATAATGGCTTCTAGAGGGAAAGCCTGCTGAACATAAAAGAGTCCAGAAGAGGTGACAGGCGGGAAAACAACCTGAGCTCCATGGGGTGATATTTACATGCACAGGACGAAGCTGAGCTGGAGGGCAGACCACGGCGGGGAAGTTTTAAGAAGAAAGCGTACGCGGGAAGAAGTGAGGAGGACGCATCAGAGATGTACAGATCAACCTAGGGTTGGTGATTTTCCATCTGGAGACAGACTCAAGTCTAGGACTTAGAATGCCTCTTCTGTTTTGTAGGAAGCACGCTTGCAAAATCATCACGTTGTCTGAAGCATCACTTTAATATACTTTAAAAAATTCATTCTTTTCTCTTCTGCCTTTTAATATCACACAATTGATTTCAAAGTCCTCTCGATTCCTAAGGAAAATGTCTTGTCACTCCCAGCTGCTAATGCTCTTTCGTAAGAGGAGGTTTTATTCAAACCTGATAAAAATGCAAAAGAACAAACAATATTCTGCTTTCCATTGCATTTCCTTTCACCCAAAGTTTTTAAAGCACTTTGAAAATATTAATTATATCTCTGAATAGCTGTAAAATAATATGACTCTTCCATCATCTATTTTTGTAACAAATGAGAATAAAGCACAGAGCAGTATAACCACTGACTCAAGTAAACGAGGATCCTGGATCCGGGCGAGGAGCCACGACATCACTGCCCAAACCGGGAACTAAGGACATAGGCCTCGCAGATTAAAAGGGACAGATTCTTTTCCCCTCCTTAAAACATAGAGGATTCGCTTAATATTCAGTATTTCTGCACCTGTGAAGTAGGCATAACACACTGAATGACTGTGAGAGATGTTTACATCCTCAACCAGAGAGAAGGCAGAAAAGGAAACTTGGCTATTTTCCCCCAATTATTTGTCTTTTGATGAGAAGCACTTTTTACCAACAGGACACATTTTGGCAAGATATACTTTCCCCAGATAAAAAGGGAATGAGCTGCATTTGCCTGAACTAGAAAATGCAAATTGTCTCTTTTGCCATGACTCCTATCTCTAATGTTAAATGAACTCATACCTGGAATTTCCAGGAGCATTTGTAGGGGAGGTTAGAGCCCCAGCTCCCCTGTGGAAAGGGTTCCTTTGCATCCAGAGTTCCTTCGCATTTTAATCCAGCTTTGCTTAAAGAGTATTCTTGGATTTCCAGGAGAGCGTCTCACAGTTGGTAGCAGGTGGCCGGGTAAGTAAACTTCACGCTACAGCCACATTTCCTCCTGGCGATGACGGTGCTAAGTTATGAGCAAACAAGTTCTTCTTGAAATGAAGAGCTCTGTGAAAGTGACCACTTAATTAGGGGCACTTAAATCCCTTGATACCTTAGCTAATTCACTGGCCCCCTTTTTTTTTGGCCTAAAATAAGCCATCTAATCTAAAACATGAGATTTTTTTTCCCGGGCCAACGAAGCCACAATTCGTCACTCCGGTCATTTAGTGCCACACATTTCCATTAGTCTCCCTAATGTAGTGCAAAGTCGTGGTTACGACATTTAGGGTTTCTGGGTAGCCAATTTTAATGAGGAATAAATAATTTCTCCTGTTCAGCTAATACCTGCTGGTGTAGAAAGGTAATCCAAATGTCACTGCTCCATCTCCTTATTGCGGAAAAAGAGTAATGGGCAACATCTGCTTTGAATATGCTCCTGGGGGGGGGGGAAGTCTTGAGGTCTCTCTTCTAACCGCAGAATGATCTGTGGGGGCTGGGAGAGAATTTGGAGGCCCGAGGAACACCAATAGTGTGTCACTAGAACAACAACACAAAAACTCAGGGGAAAAAAGACTGTCCCATCCTTACTGCTTACAGGTGTACATGTTTCTGCTCAAAACAATAGAAAAGCCCTCAGAGTAGGAAACAGCACACAACAAATGCGTTTACTGGTGCTCTTTAATAAACAATGGTAATAAGAAGGGCTTTGAGGGATGGCTGGTTCCTTCCACCTTTAGTTTTGTCCACAGAACTGGTGGGAACCCGGGCAGGATGTTCATAAATGGACAGATTTACAACCTAGCCTCTGTAAAGTACCCCAAAAGCCACACCTCCAACCCATCACCTTCGTGCTGTGCTGCCATGGGGCACGGGGTCAGACGCTACACACCCTTGCTCGCAGCCAGCGGGTAAAGGTTTTCCCCATTTATCAGAAGGCTAATGGCTTGTCTTTATTTCTTGGCTTTTTGCTTTGCTGAGATGTCTGGATATTTACTTTTCTTCCTTTTTGGAGCCTAGGCCCAGACTTCTCTAGATTCAGAAATGGAAAAATAAACTCAGAAGATGAAGGAACGTAATATGACACTCTCTGGGGTCGTTGACATCTGCTTTTTCCTGTTGTGTTTTTAATCTGGCCTTTCCTCCATATGAATTTGCAAAGGACCAATGTTTAAGGTAAACGAATAAAAATAGGGCTTCTTTTAAATACTAAGTCACACTGTAATGTCCAACTGTCTTTAGGAAGAATATGTATTACATATGCCAGGAATAGGAAGCCAAGACTTTTATGCTTGTAAAAAAAAATGGAGAAGCTTAATCAGTTGTTCAAACTGATAGGGAATTATCAAGAAAAAAATGAAAAGAGCTTTGTTCTCTTCTCTTTACTTTAGGTTTCATTATTCATTGAGGACCTGTATTAGTCAGGGTTATCTAGGTTAGATTGCAATAAAAACATAAAGAAAAAAACCTCTAAATTTCATTGGCTTAGAACAATAAGTTTACTTATTTGTTTTGGGTTTTTAAAAAAAATGTTTAACATCACTCTGTGGTTCAGATGGCTGCCCTGGGTTGCGCTCCAGGATACTAAACTGACTCTCTTTGCGCTGTGCTGTGAGAACAGATCTCAACGTCACTGGTTCCATGTTGAATCTTGTGAAGTTATGGTTAATTGGTCACTTTTCCTTTTAAGGCCATCAATTAAAAGTCTCTCATTAAAACTAATTTCAAAAAGTAATTTGGGAAAGGATGGCAGAGGAGATTAGTAATTATCTCACACAATTTATTCTCTGATTATTTGTGAATTTGTCAGGTGATCTTTTACTTGTATGTGGTGTGTGTGTGTGTGTGTGTGTGTGTGTGTGTGTGTGTGTGTATTACCCTCCCCCCACCCAGATTCTGCTGGGGTTTTTTTTTTATTGCTTTTTTTCTGACAGGCCGCTTTCCTATTATGGATATGGGTACATAAAGCTTCCCTTCAAATGCATGATGAATCACCCTCATCTTTTCATGGTCTTCCTTCAATGCAGCCATAGCAACTGGCAAGAGCCAGCAGATTCTATAAATTTTATAATTACTTCTTTTCCCCAAAACTCTCACATGCCTGAGATATAACACTCATCAGTTAATAGTGTATTCCCTTCCTCTAGTATCACAACCAGTTCACAGCCAGTGAAAGTTTAAAAAATTACACTACTATTGCATGTCAGTTTGCTTCCAGGGATGTGGTCCTCATTTCCAGGCAGCAACGAATCTATCTTCCAAAATCCCCTTAGAGTTTGCTCCTAAGATCATCTCAAGTGCTGGTTTCTCAGGAAATAGACAACGATGTAGAGATTTCATGTAGAGGGTTTACTGGAAGAGCCCTTGGGAGCAATACCTGTAAGGGAATGAGGAAGTAGATTTGGGCAGAGGGGAAGTGAACTGGGATGGTTTCAGCAGAGGTCTTGGCCAACCCTATCATGGAGTATCGTGGGAACTGGGCATTTCAAAACAATTCTCTTTAGTTGAAGACTTCATTACCCCACTTTCAATAATGGATAGAACAACTGGCCAGAAGATCAACAACAGAGGATCTGAATGACATTATAAAACAACTAGACCTAACATATATCTTTTGAGCTTTAAAACATCTACAGAAATCCTCAAAGGCATATGGAACATTCTCTAGGATGATAAACTATAAAGCAAGCTTCAGTACATTTAAAAGGATAGAACTAATACAAAGTATGTTCCCTGACTGCAGTGAAATGAGAAATCAATCACAGAAAGAAATGATGAAAACAAAAAAGGAAGAAATGGTGAAAAAACACAAATATATGGAAATTAAACACTATTCTCCTAAATTAACAATGTGTCAAAGAGGAAATCAAAAGGAAAATTGGAAAATACTTTGAAATGAATTAAAATGAAAAAGGAGGATACTAAAACATGTATGGGATACACCTAATGCAGTGCTTAGAGGGGAATTCACAACCTATAAATGATTATGTTTAAAAAAAAAAAAAAAAAAGACCTTCTATCGATAACCTAAACTTTCATTTTCAGGACACTGGGAAACGATGATTAGCCTAAACTTAAAAGCAAGTGAAAGAAAAGAAATCAAAGATTAAAGTGGAAATTAATGAAATAGAAAATAAAAGTACAACAGAAAAAAGGAGCAGATAGCTTCACTGGTGAACTCTATGGAACATTTAAAGAGGAGGTAATACCAGTTCTTCACAATCCTGAGAGAGAGAGAGAGAGAAAATACAACAGGAATGAATAGTTCCCAAATCATTACATGAGGTCAGTATTAACTATCCCGTGTGAAAATTAATAATGGGAAACCTCACTAAAATGAATTTGGGAGATTCAGCAGGGGAGTTCTCATGCGCTATCACTTGCCAATTGCGTATCCAGCAGGAAGACACGGATCTTTCACGAGGATGCTACTTTACTACCTAAGCAAGAGGCAGAAAGTCTTTCCTCCACCCACCTCCATCCCCACTCCCATAACTGCCCAGCCAATGAGAGATAACTCATAACTAGCCAATACGAAGTCTCTACACTTCCAACCCCCGGTTTACCTCAATGGACTTTTTGTTTGTAACAGCCTTTCAAGGTACCCCTTTTCTCTATAGAAGAGTGAACCTCTCTGTGTTCCTAGACTTGCCTGTAGTTTTGCTTGTCCCAGATTGTAATTCTCTGTTATTTCTGAATAAACCCTTCTTTTTCTAGTAAAATAGGTGGCAGGGATTTTTTTTTTAAATAATTATTTCTAAATAGGGGTGCCGGGGTGGCTCAGTTGTTAAGTGGCTGCTTTTTTGGCTTAGGTCCTGATCCCAGGGTCCTGGGATAGAGCCCCGCATCAGGCTCCCTGCTCTGCGGGAAGCCTGCTTCTCCCTTTCCCACTCCCACTGCTTGTGTTCCCTCTCCAGCTGTGAGTCTCTCTCTGTCAAATAAATAAATAAAATCTTTAAAAAAAAATTATTTCTGGGGCACCTGGGTGGCTCAGTTGTTAAATGTCTGCCTTCAGCTCAGGTCATGATCCCAGGGTCCTAGATCGAGCCCTGCATGGGGCTCCCTGCTCTGTGGGTAGCCTGCTCCTCCCTCACCCACTCCCCCTGCTTGTGATCCCTCTCTCACTGACTCTCTCTCTCTCTGTCAAATAAATAAATAAATAATAATATATTAAAAAATTATTTCTAAATAACTTGAAGTTTTATTTTTAAGGTTAACACCTGATACAAGTGAAAAAACTAAACGAAAACTATAGACCAATATCTTTTATGAAAATGGAGACAGAAATCCAAAACAAAATATTAGCAACGCAAATCTGACATTAAACAAATAAAAAAAATTACACACTGTGACCAAGTTGGATATATACCAGGAAGGCAAGATTGGTTTAATACCCAAAATCAAGTAATATAATACACTGTATTAAAAGAATGGGGGCAAAAACAATGATCTCAACACATGAAGAAAAGGCATTTGACAAAATCTATACCCTTCTTTGATGAAAACTCTTAACAAAATATGAATAGAATGGACTTTCTCAATCTGATAAAAGGTATGTACAAAAAAATCCAGAGCTGACACCCTACTTAATAGTGAAATATTGTATGCTTTTCCCTAAGATCATGAACAATACACAAGGATGTCCACTCTTGCCATTTTTATTCAACTTTGTATTGGTAGTTCTAGCCAGGGCAATTTAGGAGGGGGGAAAAAAGGTATCCAGATTGGAAAGGAAGAAATATAACTTTCTCTATTTAGCAGATGAGATGATCTTGTACATAGAAAATCCTAGAGAATCCACTAAAAACTAGTACAACCAACCAAAGAAGTTGGTAGGTTTGCAGGGTATAAGATCAATAAGCAAAAGTCAATTCTATTTCTATACTCTAGAAATGAAACAATCTGAAGAGAAAATCAAAAAACAATTTCATTTTCATTATCAAATAGAATAAAATAACAAATTTAACAACAGGAGCTCAAAACTTATACTCTGAATTACAAAATACTGTTGAAAGAAATTTTAAAAGATCTAAATAAATGGAAAGCACCCCTTGTTTATGGATCAGAAGCCTTAATATTGTTAAGATGGCCGTACTCCCTGGGTTGCATATTCAGTGCCAACCCTGTCAGAATCCTGGCTGCATTTTTTGTAGAAATTGACAAGCTGATTCTGAAGTTTTTGTATATTTGTAAAGGACACAGAATAGCCAAAACAGTCCTGAAACAGAGGAATATAGTTGGAGGGCTCACACTTCTCAATGTCAAAACTCACTACACAAAGCAACAGTAATCAAGAAACTATGCTGCTGGCACACAGATACAGGCCAATGGAATAGAATGGAGAATCCAGAAATAAATCCATGTGCTTATGGTCAACTGAATGGTGCCAAGAACAGGTAAAGAAACGGAAAAGAACAAATTTGAACTATATGTTATAAGATAAGTCAGGGAAAGCTCTAACAGTGGGATTGTTTTGTAGTTGTGAGCAGCTCTATGCCCAGCTTCATCTGTTTGGAATTCCCCCAAGATGCTCTAAGATGGCAGAGTCCCATTCTGATTAGTTGGGACACTACTTCTATGTGGCACTCATGCCTTATCACCAGTAAGAAATACTAGTTATTTTGGTTTTGCAGAAGCAAAGAATAATACTTTCCATCTGGCCTTCTGGGCTGTGAAGAAACCAATTCTCCTCACTTGGCCATCAGTATAGGAAACTCCCTGAAGAAAAAAAAAGGGTGGAAAGGTACAGCTTAAGTCTTCCTGAGGCTAAAAGAAAGACCCAAGCTCATTATTTCCCTGGTAAAGTTGACTTAGTCCTAATCAACAATAAGAAAACCTTTCGCCTTTGAGAACCATGGCTTTGGCTTCCTTGTAGCCTCAGAAGAGCTATGTCTTTCTAGAAAGAGAGGGCAGAGCCCCCACTTGACCAGTCTCAGCCCCTGAGCTGAGGCTCTGAGTGAGAAAAGCCACTTGTTTAATTAAAATAAAAAGCTATCTTCCTTCTGCTGTTAACCACAGTAAGTTAGCATTGTAGTTAAATCCAGTATTTTTCCTAACACACAATATTTAGGAAAGAAGAGAAAAAGAATTAAATCACACAAGGAGGCGGAAAGTGATTTTTACCCGAATCCCTCAATATTCATACCACTTTCCCAGGGAGAGTTTATTTTTTTTATTTTTTTATCTTTATTATTTTTTAAGATTTTATTTATTTATTTGACAGACAGAGATCACAAGTAGGCAGAGACGCAGGCAGAGACAGAGGAGGAATCAGGCTCCCTACAAAGCAGAGAGCCCAATGCGGGGCTCAATCCCAGGACCCTGGGATCATGACCTGAGCTGAAGGCAGAGGCTTTAACCCACTGAGCCACCAGGCGCCCCTCCCAGGGAGAGTTTAATTCTAAATGTCACTTAGTTATTTTCCAAGGTAGAAGATGATAGCAGCCTGTCTGAGGACAAAAAGAACACACTACATTACCGTACCACTCCCTCCTCCCCATCCCACCAACTTCTGCCCACCTTCCTCTGGGCAAGTGTATCCTTGCCCAGAAGCCATGAGGAGGAGGACATAGGTGCCTAAAAGTCACTCTTATAGTTCACAATAAGCATTCTTTACATTCCTTACATTTTATTTATTTATTTATTTATTTATTATAATGATGCATAAATGATATGTTTATTGAATAGTGTGCTTTTTTTAAAAAGATTTTTATTTATTTATTTGACAGATGGAGATCACAAGTAGGCAGAGAAGCAGGCAGAGTGAGAGGAGGAAGCAGGCTCCCTGCTGAGCAGAGAGCCTGATATGGGGCTCGATCCCAGGACCCTGGGATCATGACCTGAGCCGAAGGCAGAGGCCTCAACCCACTGAGCCACCCAGGTGCCCCTCCTTACATTTTAAATACATCAGGTTCAGGGGGAACACCAAAGAAAGAGCTGCCCTTTTATTAAATAGTGTGAGTGATAATGGACTAGAAAAACAGAAAGGATTTCCATGTCATTTTTTACCTCACTTCTCCACGGAGAGGTCAATTCCAGTCTGATGACCAGTGCACAAACCATTTGCAGGGGCAGAAGTCACACCAGAGAAAGGAGAAAAGTGAATCCACAGCTTTCACATTTTTAAACACTCTCAAAACAACAGGCACGCTTTGCAGAAAAGGCTAGAGGTTTTGAAGGCTCTGCCTGGTAGTGTCTTAGAAAACTCCACTGGACCATGTGAAACACCTTAAGTCAGACACTATGAATTCACTAACAATCTCAGACTTCCTTAAAAACATGAAAGAATCTGTATGTAAAGAAATCTACAGAGATCACAAGGAGCAAAACAACAGATAGAGAGAATGGTCTTAAATCCTACTCTTCTAGTCCTTGGGAAGTAGAAAAGGATAGAAATCTTTTGGCACCAGAAAGTCCCTAACCTAAACCTTGCCAATAAAATCTTAGTACTAGATTTTATGTCGATGGAGAACTGCTAGAGGTGAGTTGATAGAGCCCTAAATCCCACGGTGGGCACCAAAAAAAAAAAAAAAAAAAAGACCTGGAGGTAGACCAAGAAGATTCTGATTACCCGATTACCCTCAAGAATATACACTCAGCAAATTCCTACCTGCCCTTCATTCCAAGATCAAATGTAAGAGACACTATTGTGGCAGGCTTGTTCATAAGCTCCCAAATACCACAGCCTAGTGCTCCTAACTCCCCAGAAATTGGTTCATCTTCCATCACCTCCCAACCCCAACTACACGGGGCCTTCAACGAAGGAAAGTGGGCTACCGCCAATGCCTAAAAGCCAAATGCATACCGTGTGAGGCCCTTGCACATGGCTGACCCTGGGCTTGGAAGACGGAGTAAGGAGTAGATCAAGAAGTGGATCCCTCTTGGATCAGAGAAGAAGAATCGTATGTTCCCCAAGGACAAGATTAGGGGAGTAAAGAAGAATGTTCGAGTTTACTTAAGCCAAGATCAGCAGAACAGCAGGCAAAATATGGCAGCCAAGAGCATGGACTCTTGCGCAGGATGGATCCTCCTCCATTTGAATGCCCCCTGGGTACTCCATAAAATTTGTGCCCAGAGCCGCCCTACCCAGCTTCTCTGCACCATAGTCCATCATGTACAGGTGGAAGTAATAGAACCTACCTTACAAAGGACTAAACAAGACATTGTACAGAAGAGCACAGCATAGGGCGTGACTCTAATAGATTCTCAATAATTGTTACTGCCATAATGTTCCCATTACATGGTGAGGGGGCCATTATCCAAACAATTCTTCCAATCTTTCCTGTTCTAAATGTCCCCTCCTGGAGCACATTCTGGTTTTGAATATATTTAACATAAAAAAGGGATAGAGGCGTCCTCTGGGAGACAGAGGCCAGTGGCCCTTCTTACCTGACAGAGGTCCCCTTCTTGTGATTTGCTTCAACAGTCCACTCAAGCCTTCTGGTCTAACAATCCCAGTTCAGATTTGAAGAAAAGAGAAAAGGGGATTTTTCCCTTCCTTTTCAGACTCATGAAAATGAATTGCAAATCTCTTCTCAGAGGGAAAAAGGCAAATTATGTTAATTACTCAAAGGACAAAGACCCTGCTTGTCAAATTAGAAAGCAGATGTTCTTTGGAGGAATGACAAAAGGAAACTGGGGTCGGAGAAGTGAGATAAGGAATAGAGAGTGGCCCATCCTTCTGGGAAGAAGGCATGGCAGTGGTAATCCACACCAGCTCATCTGTCGAGGCGACACCTTCCAGAACACAGACATGAGAATGGTCTTCATTCCCCAGACTGCCTCTCCACTTGGTCCCTGGACCCTGGCAATCCCTACCCTAGGAGCAAAATACTGCTGAGGACTCTGGGCAGCTCTGGCCTCCGTGAACTAAATTGCCATGTACGACACTTGGGCCCTAACTCCTGACACCAGGCTCAACAAAGCTCCAAGCTTAGAGTCCCACAAAGTCCTGCTGATTTGGGATTGAACCTTTAGGAGAACACATTTGGGTACTGTTTCTCTCACATGGAGAAACTGTGGTACTCTGATGGGAAAAAAGATGAAATTAGGGATGGACAAAAATTTTAAGAAGTGTCTACAATGTCTAAGGTACTTGGAATATTTAATCTGGTAAAACATTAAAGTTGGAGTTGTTTTTTCTACATTTTCCAGGCAAGGAACAGGCTCACCGAAAGTCAAAGCCAGGCTTCAAATGCTGGGCTCCAAATCCTTTCTGGTACTTTCCACTACACTGATTTGTCACCCCTCCCCTCCACAGTATTACTGCAAGCTGGGTATTATTCTGTTTCTGGCACTTTTATGACCTTTTTCTCACTTATAAAGTTTGGAGATTGGAAAAAAAAAATCACCTCCAAGTTACTTTCCAGCTCTGTCATTTATTAAAAAAGGAAGGGCCTTCCCGCAATGTGGAGGCCTGAGGATAACAGGATTCTGTCAACGTTTGGAAACACCCTGCCCCCTCACTCAGGGCGGAAGACAAAGCTGGGATCCATGGGGGAGCTGGTCGTGGGCTGAGAAACCAGGCAAGTGTGAATTCTAATCCTGGTGCTGACATTGACTTCCTCCTAATCCTCACGGTCACTTTGTTTCTGAGTTTCCATCTATGCAACAAGGTTAATAGGACTCATCAATCTCCCAGGAGGGTGTTCACGTCTGTCTGTTCAGCATCTGCAAGGAGCTAAAGCCTCATTTCTGAGGGCCTGGATGTAACGTGGGGATACCCTAAGAAACAAAAAATCATGAATGCTCGAAGGCACGTTGTTGAAAACGCCTTTAAAAAATAAATAAATAAATAAATAAATAGCGTGTTTGAACCTGCTCAGTTATCCCGAATATAAAACTCACTTTGAAAAGCGGGAGGTCATTATTGGTTCAGCGATTAGAAGCATAGTTATATAGCTGAAGTCGAACCTAAGAAAAAGTACAGGGTAAAAGGGATTTTAGAATACCAGCCATTTGGGAGTTCAACAACTCCAAAAAAAGCAAGATAATATTTCTTTTTTTCTTTAAAAAAATTACATAATTTTTATCAACAGAATGATAGACTGAATTGGAACACAGGATAGTAGTTTTTTGCATCCTCATTGAAGTGGTTCATTTTTTACCCTGAAGAAACATTCTGGAAGACAGAATCATTCAGAATTGGGACACCTGGGTGATTTAGTTGGTTAAGTGTCTGCTTTGAGCTCAGGTCATGATCCCAGGGTTCGAGTCCCCCATCGGGGTCCTTGCTCAGCAGGAGCCTGCTTCTCTCTCTGCCTGCTGCTCTCCCTGCCTGCGTATGCACGGTCTCTGTCAAATCTCTTAAAAAAAAAAAAAAAAGAATCATCCAGAACTTGCAAATGTGTCAAGAGTTCGAATGGGTGGAAATAGCCAAGCATAGCAGGAACTCTCCAGTTTCTATCCTTGTCTACAAGATGAAATACTTTGCCAGGTGATTTTCATGTTGCCACACCTTTTGGTAGGTGACCATATCTCTATCTATACTCATTCATATGTTGTTACTGAATGTGCTCCTAGAGTGCACAGCTGTTAGCCTCAGGAAGCTTCTCCTAGCGTGCTGCGGTGAGGGTGCCTGCCGTGGAGAATGGGAGACCTGCATTTGTGCTGTTTCGATCCTGCCTGTTACGGGAAGCAAAATGTTCTGATGCTCTCCGTACCTTCTTACCATCACCAGGGGCGGGTCAAGCCTGCACTCCCCACTAAGAACGGTGAGATGTGCTTTGCTTTCATTGTACGTGTGATCTTCCGCATGATTTTTCTTTTTGCCATCCTGAGCTGAATGCCCCGCCTGCTTTTCTGAGACTGTGGTAAATCAGGGACTTCTTTTTCCCACTCTGGACTCCATTCTGACATCACAGAAGCTATACAAACCACAGTGTTAGGCAAACAAAAGAATTTTTCATTTTCTCTTTCATTCAATAAGGCTCCATTTTCTGTCACCCTGCAACCTTTTGACCTGTGTCCTAATGGCACCAGTCACTCAAGGGCAGAAGTTCAGCCGCAGGTTAAGTCTGTGTGTGTTTACGCTGAGGAGAGGCCCTATTTGCACTCACTTCCTGTTGTCTGGGCCTGCACATTGTAATTGCTCTCTCAGAGCCCTGAGATCCCACCTGCTGAGGGAGCTCCTTCCCCTGAAAGATAGGTTCAAAAAAAAAAAGAAAAGAAAAAGAAAAAGGCTGTTTTCCCTTCTTCCTTCCAGCCACCGATTCCTCTTGTCTTTGCCACGGCTAAGCTGACACTAGCCAGTCTTACCTTCAGATGGTGGAAGAAATAGGCACTGGGACACAGATTATTCCATCTGGTTTCCACAGTTCCCCAGTTTGCATTTCCTAACATCTACTGGTCCGTGCATGAAAAAATACTCAGGGTCGCTATTTTTCGATGTTTAAAACGAATGAGAAACTACGTATTAACTGAAACATCACAGAAACAGACTGAATAGGGAACATTCTAGTTTAAATAAGAAAGTTACACAATTTCCCTCCGAGGATTTTCCTGTCTGTCCACTCTTTCCACCTCATCTTCTCTTGCTCTACTCCACCATCCTACAACGTTGCTTCCAGGAGATCAACACTCTAGCTGCTACTGGTATTTCTGTAAATAGCTGACCAGTTACAGAACGTGTCGCTCCGTGCAAACGTTCCTTGGCTCATGCATTTGTCTAATCCACCCAGTGTATCCATTCAACCATCCATCTCTCCCTTTCAGTCAGACCCAAGCTCCAGAAAGCAAACAAATGTGAACTACTATGAATAGTGCAATATGGCTCCAGTACAACGTGGGACAACGGGGGTGGGGGAGGGGTGGGAACACCAGACTGGAAAAGGACATGTGTTCACCAACCTGTTCCTACTGAAGAAATGTGGGATACACGCTGTGGCTTAGCTCTCCTATCTCTCCATAGACCTCCTCTGCATAACCCACACCACGCAAACAAGCATGGTGTACACGATATGGCAGGGCCTTCCAGGGACTCCATTCCCTCACATTCAAGTGGCCCCTGAAAGATACCCCAGAGAGAATATTGAATTTGGTACTTCTCCAAAAACACTGATTTACAATCCCTGCTGGTTCTCTTTCCCCTCCATGTCTGTATGACAGACTCAAAGACCAGCAACGTGCATGTAATTAACTACTTGACCTCTGCTCAGCTATGGGGACAGATGATATGTAATGCTTCCTTCCTTCTTTTCCATCTTTGCCAGGATCCCAAGTTATGTGTGTCCCTCTATTGCTCAATCTCGTTTCGTCTTCCCCCATATGGTGTGACAGATCACTACAACAGACCGTTATGGATGGGCTCCCGTGTGGAAGACTGCCCTACTGAGGCAGATTAACGATCATCCTGGAGCAGTGCCACGTTCTGTTTTCCAGAATGTGGAGGCCAAATCCGGATGCTACTGAGGAGGATATAAAAAACCCATAGACACTTAATTGTGCAATGTTATACTTCCCGATGCCAGCTGGTGATCAAATTATGAGATGAAACAAGAGGATTTATAATCCTTGAAATTTCATCTGAGCCTGTGTGGTCATAGAGGCAGTCCTCACCATATGGTCCGCCCTTTTTGCAAGGTTCCAAGAAAACCACCAGGGCGCTGGGTGCCAAGGGTTAATTTAATTTTGTCTGTTTACTTCCTATTATAGCAGGAGATAAGATGCAATGAAATACTCCCATTCCATTTATTACTTTTTCTTTGAATCTCTGTCCTCTTTAAATATTAAGTGGTTCTTTCCCTAAAATATGTAGCTCTTCCCAAAATGGTTTCACATTTCTTACTGTAAATCTTTCTTCATACAGCTGTTCCGTGTTTTTTGTCTCAACTGTCATATTTTCCCTGCATAGGATTTCTGTCATTGTCCTTATTCTTCTTTACTATAAGCACTTCCAGAATTTTCATGGTGACTGAGTATTTTTCCCATCTCTCTCTAAATCAGGGATCTTTGCCAAAATATAAATATATGGGACATAGTTCTCTACTTATAGTTTTGTCCCAATATCAGCAAGTAAATTAACTTATGTACCTCTCCCCCAGGGTTCTTCCATATCTGTGTACTGAACTCAAGAGACAAAATGTCTCATTCAAGATGTAAATGGTAAACCTCAGGCATTTAGGAGATGCTATCTAAAAATTAGTGAGTTAAATTTTAGGTAAAAAAAAAAAAAAATCATGGATCTTCGAGAGGAGACCTAGAAAAGGAAGATAATGGCCAGCCTGGAGAAGACTAAGATATCTTTGGTTGGATTTCATGGGTTTAGCGTTGCCCAAAGATAGAGCTGTGCCAAGTTGCAAAGACTTTTTAGTAAACAGAGAGTTTTGAACAAGCAGGAAAAAGAAGAGAAATTTAAGACCGAAGATGCAGACAATAATTTGAATAAGTCACAAAACTGAAGCAAAAGGAAAGTGAGATGACTATTGTTAGTGAAATTTCAATATTTGTTGATTTAATTATTTGAAAACGAAGTTTATCATAAAAGGAACTATATTCAGGCCAAAAAGGACATAAAGAGAGAAAAATAGTTTATATCCTTAGAAATCCAATTAGGGATCCAGTCAGGATAGGCAGGTAGAAACGTAATGAAGTTGTTATTCCCCACTGACCATACCCCAGTGGTCTGGTGTCAGAGGAAAAGAGGAGACAGAGAAGTCACCATTATAAGCAGAATGAAGCCACACTGATGAATTTAAATCCCAGCTCTGTCATTTACAAAGCTGGGCAAATTGGACAATTTATTTGCCTTCTCTGTGGCTTAGTTTCCTTATCTGTAAAATGGTGATTTTCCCCAAAAATTGATCATGGGAACCAAATATGTGTATGTGTGTGTGTGTGTGTGTGTGTGTGTGCGCATGTGTGTATTCTGAAACTGTTCCTGACACTCAGGAAACACCATGTAAGAATTTGCTGTTGGGGGCTGTGTTACTATTGGACAGAGCCAGGAAGTAGGAAGGTATTATTACTATTTTTACCTTTGCAAAGCCCACTGGCTTAGGGATAGCAATAAAACTTGGGACAACTTTAACTACATTTATGGGATGGAAAAGGGGAGAAGAGCCAAAAGAAGAAGGGAAGCGTAGGGATGCATTAAAAATAATTTCTGTATGGTTTAAATTTTTCCCAGCACTGCATCCAACCATACCTTTATCCCCACATTTTTTTAGCCCCTCAACTCCTTGTAATGGGACTAAGTATGTAACTCACTGCATTCATTCAATGACTGACTTCCACCACCCTTCCGGAAACTACCTAGGATATTTGCTATTTGTAATCAAAAATTCTTTTTTTTTTTTTTTTAAACCAGATTAGGTCCCGGTCCTGAAACCTCTACTTAAATTTGCCCCAAATCTGAGAAGCAGCTAAAATTTCTGAAAAGTAGAGATGGATAGAAAAGGTTGTCACTGTGGAGGAAACAGCTTGAGCAAAGGAACAACAACAAAAAGAAAACAAGAGGGTAGATCCAAAGAGAACATAGAGACTAGCATACAAGTACATCTAAGTAATGTGAAGAAGAAAGGAAGGTGGGATAGGACGGACATGATGAATGCCAAGGTGAGAGCCCCATGCTTAACCTAGGAGGTGACAAAGAGGGACATGGGGGCCTCTGGAGACCACTTGATGGTGTCCATGATGTAGAAGCAAAAGGTTTAGGAGTCAGAAGACCTGTTCACTAACTAGAGAGCCTTGCTCGTGTCCCTTGGCTTATCTAGCTCTCAGTCTCCTTATTGTTTCAATTTTTTAAAATATGTATGGAACTCTTGCTATGTGCCAAACACCATGTTTGGGCCCCCTAAAGGATTCAAAATGGAATCACAGCATCTGTGCAATTAAAAAGCCAAACTGAGAGACCTGCCCAGCACATCCCAAAGCTAACATGTCATGATATTCTAATCAGTTTCCAGCCAACTGGATTGCCACCCCAGCTTGTGAAGGACAGCCAGAGTATTCACCAAATGTTCCATAGAGTCTGTAGACTGTTGAACTCTGAAGAGTTTTTTCTTAAGATCTACTACTGCTAGCCTGGCAATCATTTTACTTTTTCCAGGTGAACAGGTGAAGAAAACTTGATAAAGAGTGATTGATTCTCCATTCTGCCTGAGAAATTAACTACATATGAGAATGGAATAAAAAAAAAAAAAGATTGGAGGTACAATATATAATCATCATCAGGAGGTATGTTATCTTGTCTAATTTTAATCAACTTTTGAATGATAGAAATAGAGATTTAACTGGTTGGTTGATTAATCCTTTTTCAGTTTGTGCGTTTCCAAGTGATCTGTGATTTTTTCAAATGTCTTTCTCCTTTCAAGAATCCCTGGCAAGTTGACATACATATGGTGAACATATGGCCTTCTCCTAATTGATTTAATTCAAAAGAGGACCCAGGGGAAAGCTCTGAGCACTATCTGTTTGAGAGCTTTGGGGAACGTTTATTTCGAAGTGAAGGGTGTGAGTGCGATACCATCGGAGCCGCGCACTTGAAATAGTACCCGCACATGGTCGGAAGTATCAGCGGTATAAATCATTAGGGTCATTTTAACCCAAAGTCTCTGAATTGGCAGAACAATATAAAAATATATTTTTAAATAAAACTGGGAGCGATTGCGATGTTTATTTCAAGAAATTAAAAACACGGCTGGCACTAAATTCCCCCACTTGTGAAACTGTCACTCCCCAGGTGAAACTGCGTTGCCTAATTAACTGACACCATCCATTTAGAGATCAATTTGCCTCCATTCCAGCATGAGCCTCTGTTTGCCTAATGCATCCTCCGCCTGATAGAGATAATTGTGCAGCTAAACTACGGCGGAAGAGAGGGCGCAATCGACTGCATTCCTTCCCTACAGACTGCTATAAATAAAGCCATGTGTCTCCCGTCTGTTTGCTAAATGGCTCCTAGATGATAGTCATCCAGCTGCAACCGAACCAAAACCAAATTGAGTTCACTCTCTTTATTGTCCTCCCTGGCTTGGCTCTAACAATAAAGTCAAAACACCTGTCATTAGCGGATGATGACCTGATGGGTTTGGAGCTTGTCTGAATCCTTAACATGGGGTCACGGGACCACATTTTTAAGATGTGACATCTGGCCATGGCCCTATCAATCTCTCTGTGTCAGCGATGTCCTGTGCTGACGCTTATTTTGCGGTGTGACAAAAATAAGGGGCATACTAGATCATCAATCCCTCTGAGTCAGGCATAGGACATTTTTATTTTATATCTATAGACGTTTAATAAGTATGTGTGTGTACACATAACCCATATTTTATATATATGTGTGTGCACATCTTATATGTGTCTTTCACTTTTTGTCTCTTTAGCCCTCAGCCTGACACGATCCTAATAAATGCTGAAGAAATGAATGGGTAGACACTTACATGGTTTACATATATCACCATCCAGTGGATAATTTTACAGTGGCAGGAGCACTAGCAATACTATTACTAAAAATAATACAGCTACTATTAATTAAACTTTTACAAAGTCCAGATACTAATGAAAATGGGCTTTGGACTCAACACTCCATCTCATTTAATCCTGACATCCCTGCTATGAGAGAGAGTTTGTTATTCCTTAGATTACAGATTAGGGAACTGGGGTGTGAGGAGCTTAAACAACATGCCTAAGGACAAACAGGTAGTAGTAACACAGAATGCATATAATCTGCTGTAACCACCAAGCTATTTCAACTCAGGGAGCACTGTCAGTTCAGGAGATCTCACTGGAAGGCTTAACACTATTTTCGTTGGAGCAGTGTGATTTCACTTACATGCTTCCTCCTCTTCTGGGAGTTAATTCAATCATAATAAATTGCTCTGGCAAATTGTTAATGACCCTGTATACATAGACTGTAAAACAGAAGAGGTGGGGATTGGGAACTTTGACTCTGGAGAATGGACTACAGTCAAGCCCAGAGTGGGACAAGAGTAATGAAAGTACCCTTGTCCATTTCCACATGCCTGAGCGATGCTCAGAAAAATCATTGGACCCAATTAGCAGCCTTAGGGTCATCTTCAGATCCTTTGCAGTGGGAGTATCATTGCTTCAGCTCCACAGAATATTTAGGAATTTTCCATGAGGAATTTATCCTAGGGAAGAAGCTTTTAAGACCCGCTTTGTAGAGCACGTCCCAACGTGTGCTCATGGATTTTGATGTTTTGTAAGAAGGTGTAGCAGAGTGCCATTGAAAACAGCATCCCAGCCAATGATCATGAATCAAAAATTTCTTTCCTAAAGCTCACATGGCCACAGCACCAAAAGAAAGAGAAAGAACGGCTATACTTCTCTGTGCATCGTGACAGTATACCTTGTTCGACCCAGTGAAACCCAAGAGGGAGAGTTCGTCCAAATATTGTTTTAGAGCTGAATCTTAGCTCAGGTTATTTAATTCACACAATAGAGTTACCAACACCTCCGATGCCATTCCTTAATCAGCTGGAACTTGAACCTTCATAGTTCCTACAATTAACGGTCTAAATACGTTGAACACAAATTGCGCACTTAAAATCTCTGCACGCTGCAGCTAAAATGACTCAATGATAGGAATACTGTGGGCTCATGGTAGAGGCCTCCTTGGGACACCTTGGGCAACATCTTTATTTGTGAATAGAAGGAGAACCAGGGGCCCATCCCCTTTCTAAAGTCTTTTTACAGAACTGCCTCGAAGCCATTCTAGTTTTCTCTCCTCAACATTTCTTTACTACCTAAGGCAGGGTGATCCTCTATTATGGAATTTTCTGGACAGCAGAGTTTTAAAGATCCTTCTCCATAGGCCACAGCAGCATATTCAGGCAGGTCAGACCGTGTGTCCCAGTTTGAAGTTTGAAAGCATGGCCACAGAACACATAAGGAATGAGTGAGCGGCATCAGGGGAACATTGTGCGTTGGTATTGCGGGGTTTTTAAGGGACCAGGAGGAGACTGATCGGACTAAGGGAGTTCACACCAGAGAAGCTAATATAAATACTTCCCTTGCTAAGAAAACACAATTCAAGTAAATATTTGCCTGGTGAACAATTTACATTCTTCCTTTCCCATAAATGTCTACCTTTCATCAAAGATCCACTTGTCACCTGCACAAATTGCAGGTGTTGAAGCAGGGTCTGTGACCCTGAAGACCATCTCTGCCACTTCGGAATGACCTGTGCATCCAAAAATGTGCTCTACGTCTACAAGCAGTTGAACTTCTGAAGTTTTCTCTGAGGAGCCATGCAGCTGGCTCACATATCACCAGGGGGTCAGGCCACTGCTCTCCGCAGTGCTCTGGTTTTCTGATCAAGAGACACCTGTCATGCTGGTCACGCCGTGGGAAGAGCATGGAGCTGGGATGCCAGCCACCGGCTTCGGGGCCTGACTTGGCCACCAGGGATGTGTGGGTGTGGGTTAGTTCTGTTGCCTCTGGGCCTCCACTTCCTCACCTGACACATGATTACATGAGCTTGAAAACACCTGTGATTATGTGATTTTTATAACCCAACATGATAATGCTACCTACTTCAGCCTCTTCTAAGAGACTCTTTGGAAACATTGGGTATTAGATGCCTGGGAGGCTATCACTTTGTAGAAAGTAATTCTGGATAAAATTTTCTAAGAAAATGAGTCACACCCACCCTCCAACAAATCTGTGGTATATGATGGACATCAGAAACCACTATGGACCGTTTTACATGAATCAGCCCCCTCCATTGGCCAGAGCACCAAGGCTTTACATTCAAGCATACTCAATTTGGCAAACTTGGTTCAGCAGATCCTTAATAGATATAAGCTAGGACCAAAATATCAGAGGAACTTATTTTATAGGAATGAAGAACTGAAGAAAACTAGAAAATGTCCATTTTGTCTACTTGGAGCATTTTGTCGGAGTGAGTGGGATTTATTACACAACCAGGACAACTTGCAAGAGGCAGGACCTTCAAAGGAAATTTTCTTCAACCTTTCAGAACCATCCTGGTTCAAGGTAATTTACTACCTCAGCCAAAATAGACCCCTCCAGGGTCTACTTGCTCCTGTCCAAGCAACAGCTCTGGTTTGAAAGCCACCACCCAAACAAAAGAGTTGCGTTTGCTTCCTGAAATACTGAACATATATATACCAGGACACCCCTAAATTGACTTAAGAATTAATATTTTCATGACAATTTACGCTTCCAGCAATTTCACCCTCCCAATTCAAATGTCACAAAATAAAGTCAGAAGACATTTCATGCAGAGCAGGTGTTCTGTTTGGCTTTATCATTGTAATTTTCTCAGCACAGGAAATATTAAAGGCACACAACAGACTCAAAATCCAATTTTATCCAAAATCACAGGGCTTGACATGCTGGAAGCTTTTAAAATGTTTTCCAAGTTAAGTAACGATGAGAAGCTATACAACCTGCACCTGTAAATCCAAAGCATAAAATGAAAACAGGCAGCCATTCATCTGTGTTCCGTTTGGGGCTATAAAACTGTCCTGGGACATGCTGAGGAGGCAGCTAGTGGTGTTTCCGAGTACAACGTGGGTTAGTTCCTAACATGAGGAAAATGTAGGTGGCAGAGTTGAGGGATAGCCAGTTTTAACCCCTCAAAAGCAGATGCTGTTTTGTGAACAGAAGTTTTTAAATATTCCACAGCCCTAGTGATACTGGCTTTCTTTAGGACCCACAGTTCCTCATAGAGTTCAATAGACCCCTTCTGGTTACCAGATCTCCCCACGCAGAATGAACACTGCAGGCAACCCCTCCCTACGGCAGTATCTTTCCTCCAGACAGTCTCTAGTTTCCTCCTTGCTGATCACCAAGCCCACAGTCTCTACAGCCTGCCCTCTCCTCCAAGGTGTCTACACATCCAGGTTGGCTTGGGAACATCTTGGTATAGTCTGTTGTCTTGTCAATAATTATGAATACCACTGCCTTTCGTTCTCAAAAGCGCTCCATTTCAGAGGATAAATTATATGGTTGCCCCACTTGGATCTTGCCTTTTTCCCTCCCTCCTTCTATATTATCCATAATACCTATTTCTGCATCTTCAAAACACCACGTCAGTATGACTGTTGACCAAATCAATCTCCTAGCCCCACTTTCCCTTCCGAGCTCTGAACAGTTCCATTCCATTTCTGTGCTACATATGTCCATATGAGAGTCCTTCTAGAACATAGACTCAACAAAAAATAGTCTTCCCTCTTTCTCAAATAGGTTTTTCTCTGGTATTATTATTTCTGTTTAAGAAAGCTAATAAAACTCAATATTATAAAGTCAACTTGCCAATAGAATCATATGTCACTCCCCATAAGTTCATCTGGATCAAGATGTTCCAAACTCATTTACTTTCCCCACCACTAGAAGCAGCTTTGGCCCTGATCTCCTCTCTTTCAATACTACAAAATACTCACAGCTACTCAAAAATTAGCAGGGATTCCAAAGGACCACTAAATTCATTTCCCTTTAGTCTGATTTTCAAGATCTTACATATTATAGCTTCAACTCAATTTGTTGATCTTTTTCAGCTCTAATATTCTGGGACTTTATGATTCTACATATCCTTCCTTCCTTCCCAATAGTAATCAACTTTGTATTCTAGGCTTCAGGTGAATGTCTCTACCTACAAGACAGGTTATAGTCCATTTCTGAGAACAATCCGTAATTCCTTACTTCTATGACCTCATCTGTGGTATTTCTTGAGCCTGGAATAATTTCACCCCTGTTCCTACTGTTTTAGTCTGTCTGTTCTTCAAGAATCTATTCAAATTCATTTCTTCAGAAAGCCTTTCTTTCTTTCTGTCCCCAATAAGTAGTGTTGTAGCCTCATCTCCATCTTCCACTATCACTATCATTCTGTATTTTCAGAATTCTATATTATAATGGCCACTAGAGTCTCCACCTCCTTTCAATCTCAGCCACCTCCAAATGCACTTAGCAGATTGCTGCCAGACTGATTTTTCCAAAAGTAAGTCTCATCGTAGCATCTCCTACCTGCAAAGCTTTTAATGATACTCTTTTGCATAGAATTCAACGCAAGCTCCTCAGGATTGCATACAATAATCTGGACACACTATCTACCTCTCCAAACTCAAGTCTGGCATTTCCCAATTTCATACTTTATCCTTCCGTGACACTGAGCCTCATAGCTTTTTCCAAACAAGCTACTGGGTTTTTTGTTAATCCCTCCTTCCCGAGTCCTCTTCTTCCCTGTGTACCTAGATAACTCTACCTAAATTTCACTTTGATGATAACTCACCTGTGACACTGTATTTGGTCATCTACTTTCTTTGCTTTCTCCACTCCAGACAGAATTAAGTACTTCATTCTTTCAGTCTAACTAAACAGGGCTTGTATTATTTCAGTTATCAAAATGCACTCCATTTGCTTATATTTTCTTTTTTTCTACCAGACTGTGAATGCTCCTAAAGGCGGAACTCACATAGTGGTTGAGACTACAGATGCTGGAGACAGAATCTGGGTTTAGATCTTACCTCTTGCTACTCACTAGCTGAGAGATTTTATGTATCAGTTAGCTATTACTACAACAATGCTGCATAACAAGTAACAAAAATTGTCAGTGGCATGTATCAATATTTTTTTGTTTGAGTCTGAGTCCACTAGTAGCTCTGCTGAATTAGGTCAAGTTGACTGATCCTAACTGGACTTGCTCATGCATCTGTGATCAGTGGTAGGTTGGGTGGGGCTGGTCACTCTGGGATGACCTCAACTGAGAGAAGACATTTTTGCTACTTTTATCTTCCTACAGGCTTGCTCAGACTTGTCCTCATGGTAGAGGCAGAGTTTCAAAAGAATTCTAAAGGTATACATCACCTCTTGAGGGCCAGACTGGGAATAAGCACAATGTCATATTTGTTCCAACCTACTAACTGACACCAATAAAGCCCAAATTCTAAAAGTGGGAAAATACAGTTGCAGCAAAGTCATATTACAAAGGGCATGGATACAGAGAAGCCACTAACTGGGGCCACTTTTTCAATCTACCACATCTTGGGCAACTAAAATTTTAACAATTAACACATTTTTAAAAAAGGCATTCACTATAGGTCATGCCCTATTTCATACACCAGGAATATAATAGTTAGCAATGCCAACAAAAATCCTCTTCATAAAAAGCTTAAATTCCAGGGACAGGTAGTAGGTAAAAAAGAAAGTCAACTCTATCATTTGTTAGTAGTGATAAGTGTTAAGGAGCAAATGCATACAAAGAAGAGAAGGAGGAGATGAGCACTTGAAATATAAGGGAAATTTTAGAGAGGGTGACTTGTAAAGGGGATGTGAAGGGGGTGTGAAGGGACGAGAGGACAAACCGTGGGGTTGAGTTCCTTGGGGAAGCCCTTGGAAGGTTCTGCAGAAGTGACATAGGAAGCTATTGCCACAATACCTCACTATCCTGTCACAGACCTAACATTCTTCAGATCCCAAATGTGCCTGCAAACCTAGAGCAACTTGGTCTTTTTCGTTCCTGCCCACTTTCCTCCTCTCTTTCCTGTTCTCTTCATAGGGATGACACACAAAGTTTCCAATACATACTTTCAGCTGCTACCCCAGGGGTCAATGCCTTAATTGACACTCAGTTTCTCATAGGAACCAGCATCTTTGGGACATTTTTAAAAGCTATCTCTGAAATATAAAGCATCGGAATGACTCAACCTCTTTGTATTATTTAAAGCAATTTTAGACATTCCACAGACAACAAGATGTAATGAAAGAAATTGTAAAGTTCATTACTTGAGTTCAAATGGCATACCCACTAATCACCTCAGGAAAGTGGCCAAACTGGCCTCTAGCTCTGTACCATCATCTTGGATAGAAATACTAATTGTGGCAAGGATTCCATGAGACCGCTTATGCCATCCCAGAACAGTGTCCGGCATATACAGTAGTTCCAAATCACAATGGGTGTCTTGGGGATGGGGGAGATTTTAGGTGTGAGTGAACCTATAAAAAGATAAAATTTAAGTCAATTAATGCTAAAATGGGGTTAATTCTGTTGTAGATCACTGAGTCTGAGTTAAGCTGGACTGATGGGAAGTATCAGATTGGAGCTCATCACAGTGCTTTGTGGGTGATTTGGACATTTTTCAACTCTGAAAAATCTGATATCCATCCCATAAACCCACCGTTTGTCCCTGCCCTGGGCAGACTGCAGCCCAACATCTACAGAGTTGAGGTTATCACTTTTGGGTCTCCATGTGGTTAAGGCTTCAAGATCAGCCTCTACGTCACTGCTGGAGCTCCTACTTTATCCCGATGGTCCTTCAGGTATCAGGCTTTTTCTCCTTTTTGGTGTCATCATTTCCACTATCTTCAAATCCCCCAATTCTCTACTAGAAAAAATAATATTTTTACCAAAAAATAAAATTTCAACTCACACAAACTCCAAACAACACTGTGAAATCATGTCAGTGTGTAATAAGGTTGTATATTATGGGCCCTGTATATAAACAACTTATTCTATAGATAAGATTAGAAGACAAGTTAAACAGGACAGGAACTTGGAATCAGTCCAATAGAACTGAATACAGCAACATTATCAAGGTGTTTTCTAGGGCCCTGGCATCAATTTTATAATATAGAGGAATATAGACATCCATTGAATAAGTATTCATCCTGTCCCTAGAACTGTATACATCAAGCATTATGGGATTAATTTGTAAAACTCATTCTTGTTTTTTTGTTTGGTTGTTGTTGTTGTTGTTCTTGTTCTTATTCTTCTTCTTCTTTTAAACCTCTGAGCCTAGAGCTATGGAAATTCATTCATTTAGTATTTAAGATTCAAAAAAATCTATTGAGCCATTAGTGTATGCCAATTGTGTACTAGGCTTTAGGGAATCGATTGTAAACAAGACAGATAAGGTCCATTATTTCATAGAGCTTATATTCATGAGTCTGTATCTGAGAGTAGGAAAAGATAGGGGAAGGGTTTTATTATAAAATAAGTAAGTCAGGGCGCTGGGGTGGCTTAGTGGGTTAAGCCTTTGCCTTCGGCTCAGGTCATGATCTCAGGGTCCTGGGATCGAGTCCTGCATCAGGCTCTCTGCTCAGCAGAGAGCCTGCTTCCCCCCGCTCTCTGTCTGCCTTTCTGCCAACTTGTGATTTCTCTCTGTGTGTGTCAAATAAATAAATAAAATCTTAAAAAAAAAATAAGCAAGTCAACACACATACAACAACATAAGCTACAATAATTTCTATGGAAATATACAATAGTGTAGAGAGGAAGAGTGTGATATAGTGGGAAAAGGGTTGATGTTAATAAAAATAGTTAACATTTATTGAGTGCTTAGTCAGTGATAGGCACTATATGTGTGGATCCACACTTATCTGGTGCTTCTAATGCCCTATGAATAAGTACGTTAATCTTATTCCCATTCAACAAACTGGGGGTCTGAGTGAGGCACAAAGTTAAGTTACTTAAGGTTTGCCTTGCTGCTAAATGGCAGAACTGGAAGTTACTCCCAAGATACCTGTTTCCAGAGCCTGGGTATCCACCTGCCTATTAAACATGAATGTAACCCAATATGAATGCCATGGAAAAACTGAAGTCAAATGGAAATATTTTAATAACCATCAGGAAGATATTTCTAAATTTACATATTGTCAAGAACACAAATTTCCACGGGTGGGTGGTGCATTTTTTTTTCTTCCCTGGAATATACAAGGTGGAAGAAAAAGAATAGGAAAGTTAATCAGCAATGTTAATTAAGTTCACATTTTTTTTATCTGATCATTTTAGAGTAACAATGTGAGTAAGTTAGGGTAGTTTTATGCGCTATATGTACATAATGGGCTAAGCAAATCTAAATTATTAAAAAAAGATATTAGTACCCACTGATATAATTATTATTAATAGTCTATTGTACTGATGATGACAGGAAAATAATGTATGGTCTTGGAACAACAATTAACTTCACTTGTAACATGTTGTATTAGTGTCTTTTATCATTTAGCTTTCTTCCTTCACCTAATATGGTATCACCTCTTTTCCCTATTTTGAAAAGGGTCATTTTCCTTATGGATAACAAACTTTGAGATTTTGAACTATGGCTTACCCACCCTCTCAAAATGCTTTTGTGGGCTTGAACGTGGACACACTAGATTTGAAGAAATACCTGCTCCAAATGTTGCATAAGACAGTCTAATTGGTGTCTGTACTTTGAGCCCTCTTATGCCATGAACACAACCGTTAGGAACTGATTCAGGGGTATCGAACTTCATTGCCCACAATTCAATGACTAGTAAATACATTTGATTAATTTAAGCATTTAAATTATAATTATACATGTAGATTATCCCACTTAACTTTATGAGCTATCTCTATACAGCTGGTCGTTCTTATTCTACACAAAATTATCACAGTTTGATTCCTGAGCCAAAGACTATCCGAGAAATCTTACATCTTTAATATGGCAGTTTTACAAGTTGATCTGTTTTTGAAAAATAGGGTGGTAGCATGAAAAATGGATACAGATTCAGGTATATATACTTGTGATTATACACATGACTTCACCAGCGTGAACGCGGATATCAAGTTTAAGCCTCTAGTGACCATTCTTATGTACATCAGCAAGACCACGTATTCGAAGGAGATTAAGATTTTTGAAACCTAAGGTTTGAGAACATTGCAAGTCAAAATTATTCTGGGTTGTCAGCAAGTCTAGATTCTGATACATGTTGATAGCAACCGGCCTGTTCCATAAATATAGTGAATGGACGTGTGACTTCAGACCCACAGGCACGCACCGATAACCCAGCCTGACGTGGATATAGGCAACCCTTTATGTCTGTTCTGACTCTGGCTTTTGCAGCTGCTGTTTTCTCAGTGTTGTCTCCGGGGCAGTTTCCTGTTGCCATAGCTGATGGCCTGCCCACGCCTGCCTGGGCCTTTCAAGTGTCAACACACTCCCAGGCCGGCTGCAGTGGTCAAATGCTTGTTAATGAGATACAGCAGCCGGTGAGGGGTGAACCACTGAGACGGATAAAGGAATTGCGCTGGTGCAGGAAGCGATGCCTTTTGAATCTTTTCAGCAGGGTGAAAGCTTTCAAATCAAAGAGGGTATGTTGTATTCATTAATAGACCCAAGTTCCCATGCAGTCACATTAAAGCCGGTAGTTTAACTTTACATCAGACAGGTGAATTTCCCCCTGATTTTACCCTGGAAGACAATGAACAAGAAAACAAGGCTTTAGCTTGGAACAAAGCGGCACTTCCTCCTCTGTGGGGCTGACCGGACTGCTAAACAAGCAGGGGTTGCTGCATTCTTTTTCAATTTATCCTTTTGTCCATGTATGTGTGTGTCTGTGTGTCTGTGTGTCTGTGCGCGCGCGCGCACGCACGCGTGTGTGTGTGTGTGTGTGTGTGTGTGTGTGTGTGTTTCAAAGCGCATAGCAACCGCTCCTGCTCCCTTCTCCGGAGTCTTTTTAGCTCAAGCGTTTCCTTTTTCCCTTTACTTTCAAAACCTGACTTTCAGAAACAGAACTCACAACTTAACAGCTACTTGCGAGGAAAAGAAATACATGGATGTGGATGTGGGCCCACACTGTCTCAGACGGAATAAGGCTGCGCACCTGTGCCCGCCTGCCCCATGGCGACCTGGAGAGGAGGCCACTTCTCCAGGGAGAGTGTGGAAGCTGGCAGCAGCATGAGACGGCTCCAACAGCTGGGAGAAGCCAGAAGGGAGGAGCGGGGGAGGATGTAGAAAGTCTCTAACTGGCAGGAAGTCCTGAAGATAGTGTTGAGGGAGGGAAGTATTATTATTCTTAAGTGCTACAAAGTTGCACTCAGAGAATGAAAATAGCCACAGTAAATAGCATCAGAGATGGATTATCTATTTTGGGGTCATCTGAGAGAATTCAGAATGAATGACACTTTTAGAAGCAGGATTGTATAACTTGGACCAGCTGAGAGTTAAAGATATTCTTGCCTCTCGCTGTCTCCATTTTTTTTTTCAACCATCTTATTTAGCTAATAATTCATCAGGGTTAACTCAGCACTCCAAAGCAAAGTCAGTATCTATGTTTTATCCTAATGACATTTTTAACTGCAAAGAAGACTAACTATCCAGAAAAATAGAGTGTGCGTGTGTGTGGGGGGGTGCATTCTTCAAAGTGCTTCCGTTTTTAGGATATTCACAAATTGATTAATTTTAGGCTTCAGTTCTTATGAGAAGGCCTTTAAGCTATAGAAAAAGAGAAATGAAAATCCCATTTCTTAGATCTTCGTAACAACGTGTCAGACACCAATCGAGGTAGACGCTTAAAAAAAAAAAATGTGTATACGAAAGGAAAGTCTGGCAAAATTCTGCCCAAACTCAACAATTCATATTTACTTAAAAGATACTGTCCAATGACCATTTTTTTTAAAACCTCTTCTCCTCCGCCTGTACCCCGAGTTCTGAACACCTCTGAGAGGCCACTGAGTCTTGTCCTCTAGCAGCAATCACAGTTGACTCATTTGGAGCCATTGCCTCTCCCCTGGCACCCAGGAATTTGTCTCTTTTCTTAACAGCATCCAGGCCAACCCTCTAAAATGGCAAACTGGGTATGCCCCAGTAGCCTATAGCACTCCCTCCCCATGAGAGCTGGAACACAGAAGCACGGATCCAAGCCCCAAGAGCAGCTCAGACTTGCACTCTTGCCTATATTCCCTTGCTTTTGACTTCATGGATCTTAGTAGTTCTTGGAAAAAGCAAAACACTAAACAGCACAAAATCATTACAGTTACTATGTAAAACAAAACAGAAACTGCATCCCCCAGTGCACACGTGCACTTAATGTACGTTTGGCATTTGATACACTACTGCGTTTTGTTCTGGGCTTTTCTGCCTCCCCCCCCAATTCCAATTTGCACCATATTCTCTCATTTCTTTTGCTTTCTTCTTTTTCTCCCTCCTTGACTAAGGTTTTGACTTAAAACTGAAAATATTCTAAGTGACAAGTAAGTAGCCCCTTCTCAAATAAAACTTGCAATAACATGCCTGGATTACATTAAGGAATGCTGGAGGGGATCCCAAAAACCGGCATTTGAATAGTCAACCTGACAGAATCTGAGGACACCATTGAAAGGGCTCCTGTTACCTAACTGACTTAGAGCTGATCGGTGTAATCCTCAGGACAATACATTGTCTGACTTCAGGAACCTGCTGCCATACCCCCTGGTGGAGTGGGGGGAGCTGGAGGGAGCCACTGGGGGTGTCCCAAGCCTCTGCCTGAGTAATGGGACCTGAGCTGCCTTTCCCTCTGGCTCTGCTTCTCAACAATGAGAACCAAGACATTTCACAGAGTGAAATAACTTAGATTTATTAAGGTGAGTAACCTCAACATGGAGACACGAAGAGAGAGAAAACCACAGAAAGCCATCAATAGCTCGTGTCCAAATCCCAGGAAACAGAGTAGCAGTGAGGGTAAGTTTCTTGGCAGAAAAACCAGATTGGTCCAGAAAGAAGTTTTGGGAAAATGTTTGAACCAGTCTGGACAGAATGAAAATGTTTCTAAATGAGCTCTTTGACTAGTTTTCTCCTGGACAAGGTAAAGACCAAATGAGGGGAGAGTACAGGGGTGGATAAACCTTTTAAGAGTAACAGACTTTCCTCTGGTTATTTAGCCCATTTCTGAGAATTCGTCTCAAGACTCCTTGAAGCATTAGAATGCAGGAATAGATACTCAATGGCTATGACTCTTGTCACGTCCTGAATCTGGGTTGAATTGGTAAGTGGCACAATATCAGTCTTAGTATGAATAGCAGTACCTTCTGTCAAATGTCCCTCCCACTCAAGAAAAACATTCCCAATATTTGCTACTGACACTTCTTAAAAAGAACACGTCTATGGTGAGATTCTCCTTTGAAACTGTTTAATCACAAAGAAAGGCACATGCATTTACACTCTGGCCTTACTTTGTTTCTGCCCACGAGAAAGAGGAGAGATACAGAATACCACTCTCTGTTGTATTTATATCCTGCCACCGCAACTTAACAAAAATAAAGGATACCAAAGGGAAGGAGAGGAAGGGAAGTTGAAAATTAGAAAGCATATTCTATGGTTTCAGCATAATTCTGAGTGAGATTAACAATCTTCAATGGCTTGAATAGCAAGATGGTCCTGTCGACTATCAGCATAGGCTACGGTTAGATTACTATTTCTTATCTCTTGTTCAAAGCTCTACTTCAAAGGACTACTATCAATTGTTCAAGTAGACAGCAAAAACTCGTAATGCCTTAGAGCACTCAAGAGTGAGGCAACTATGAAAGAATTCTTTCTTGGGTTAGAGGTAGGTTTGATGCATGTTGAAGAGAAAATGGCTGCTAATCTAGTCACGGTGCCAAAGTACTGACGAGTGACTCGGCACAGAAGTTGTTTCCTAGAAAATTAAGGAACTTAATTAGAAGTCATAATAATAGAGTGTATGGATCAAACAAATTAATTCAACGCTAGAAGAAGCTAGACATTGTATCCCATCAAACCATTCAATTTACTCTAGTAATTTTCTTAATGATTCATTCATTCAACAAGTATTTATTGAGCAACTACTAGTACACAATCACGACAGCCATGCAGAGACTGCCACGATGGGCCTTGGTCAATCATCCTGGACGTTTTTCTCTAAAAATTAACATTTTTTAAAAAGATTTTTATTTCTTTACTTGACAGAGATCACAAGTAGGCAGAGAGGCAGGCGGGAGCAGGGGTGGGGTTGGGGGGATGCAGGCTCCCTGCTGAGCAGAAAGCCTGTTGCAGCCCTTGCTCTATCCCAAGATCCTGAGATCATGACCTGAGCTGAAGGCAGAGGCTTAACCCTACTGAGCCACCAAGTGCCCCTAAAAATTGACATTTAATATATAAAGCTGAAGCCTTATGATTAGTCTAATCTACAGAGAAAAGATTCCTTTTATGAGACATAGTACTGTTAATCACAGCTTAATTTGATGGTGTATATGTGTGTAAGAAGAAGGAATTTTAAAATGTGGACTCCAGAAAATAATACAGAGAATGGGGTTATTTTTAGGAAAGGGGGTTGGCCTTCCTGGAGGCACTCTATTTTTTTCCTCAAAATCACAGAGGTTCCAAAGGGCAATTATTTTCTAGAATCTCCTAAGATACTTCTTTGTGGACTAAGTACGTGCAGTTTACCCAACTTAAGGCAAAGGAGAAAAGCATCAAGAATATGCACCGAGTATAGGGAATTTATAATGAGGACTGAGTCTAAGGATACAAGAGAAGCCTATGTGTTACAAAGGAAAGATGGATCTGGAATTTAAGTGTTTATTAAGTACCGATTCTACTAAATATTGTTTTGTGCATAGAAACAGACCAAGTTTATTGGAGAAACAGGTATTATCTAGTGATGCTAAAGCTTAAAGTCAAAAAGTAGAAAGGCAGTATCCTTAAATATACATACATTTAAGTATTATATATTTAAAATATGTATATATAAATATATATCTTATATATAAGCTATGCCTTGTTCCATTTTATATAAGCTTTGAAACAATAATAAAATAATCATTGGGACAAATCCTTATCTTTAAAGATAAGGATGAAAGGATTAAACACAGTATACTGTATTTTCAAGTGCAAGGACAATAAGGAAGTTCTCTGTAGAAAATGCCTATCTGTTTGAAGCACTTTCTTTGCCTTTCTTTCATTTCTCCACCTTTGCCTTGTGTTAGACTCTTCCCTCAGCAGTGCCCTAAAAGGTATGTGATACTTTTGTTTTCCAACACATTCTCTTGAGGCACCTAGTAACTTTTGCTCAGGATTCTAGACGGATTATAGCTGATTCGATTATATAAAACATTGCTTTTGTAGGTCGATGTCTATGTATCTGTTCTATATCCTCTTCTCCTCCATAGAGCACACTCAAAAAACAACCACCACCACCACCACGCCCCCTCCCCCAAGAAAACAAACCAAAACAAAAAACTCTAATAGATTCATTACAGACTAATCCCAAAGGAGGAAGTTAACCCTTTGGTTTTTATCTCAGGTAACCTCCAGTTCAATGTTCAGTTGTTCCCATTCAATTTCAGCTTCAGCCATCTACCTTAAAATCAAAATTTATGCCTCTTGCCAGAGTTGTAACATAAAAAGGCCAAACCTCATTTTTCTCAAATTATTGGACATCTATGCTATCGATACATCTCTTCCAAACTATGTTTTATTTTCAGCTCTGGTTCAGCGAGTTTCACTGTTGGCATGCATTAAAACTTGGGTTCCCAAAGTGATGCCATTTCTTTTTCCCTTCAAATCGGTCAAGACAGCAAAGGAAAACTAGACATTTTCTTTGCATAATAGAAAATAACCCAACTAAATAATTCACATAAAAGAAATTCCCTTTGGAAATTAGAAAGTCAAAGACACTTAGTTTTGCTGGGTAGTCAAAGGTCTGTGTTAGAAGCAGCTAGTCTTCTGCTCAGTATGACATCTCAGGGCATTGAGAGAGGCCTAGTGAGTGGAAAAGCATTACTTTTATTCTCTTGAGAATGAGGAAACACAAAGACTAGGTCCAGCTGATTGAAACGGGGCTGATGCAACCCACCGTGTCCTCAGTAGACTGAGCCGCAAGTTACATAAACCAGTTAAGGATGATTAATGTGTTTCAGGTTAGTCATGCCAAAATATGGTGTAGCAATCACCTACAGACATCCGGCTAAAGTCCATATTGCCCCCACTGTCCCAGAACCTAATGGATTGTTGGAAGGAATTGTTAGATACAGGCGTCCCTCATCTAGGAAAACAAATTACCAAAATTCCAAACCCTCCAAAGAAGTTCCTATGATATAGCTCAAAATGCAATAGGATTTTCCCTGCAAGTTACCCTTAAGGTATAAGCTGCTTTATGCGTGTAAGCGTTGTTTGATTTGCAAAAACTTGAATTGCATTCAATGTTTCTGGGGCACATTCATTGTGTAAAATAGTACATGAATTGAAATTTCACCTTTTATTGAGTGATCAGCACAGAGGAACTGAAGGGAGAATATTAAGGTTCAAATATCCATTTTACACAAAACCATGGAGAGCCAAGGATAAGCAATCTGACCACAGCAGCCACAAACGTAAAGACTGAACCCAGCCATGATCTCATCTTAAACTTCTAAAATACAGGTTTCAGGCACTGCAACTTCTTAATCTATTGAATGTTGACTATATTGTGTGAATCATTCAACAGTCACAACTCAAATTTGACCTTTCACTTTCTTATCTGGAGAAAATTTCATTTTCAAGTATCCAAGAATATTTAAACTATTCAAAGTATTTCAAGAGAACTTTTGGCACATGTCACCCAAGCTCAATAGCTAACAGTTGCTGCCACCTATAGGCCCAATTTCAAGAGAAGGAGCTGGGACTTGAGCAGAGGCTTGCAAGGCTCAACAAAGCAAGTTCTTCCTGTCTCAGGGAAAAAGACACAGTTGGTACCCATTGACTATTGATCCTGTTCGCAGAGAAAAATAGATTTAGATATGACAAATTTCACTGGCTCCATCAACCACAATTTCTTTAAACCACCTGGGGAGAGGGGTGGGCTGCAGAACTTTAAAGCAGCAGCTCCTCTGCCCACAAAACAAACAAAGGAAACAAAATGAAATCAAGTTACCAAGGTCTTCAGTCACATCACATTGTAATTGTCAGGGCTATACTATGATGTGAAAATAACTGACAAGGAGGGATTTTCCTTTATGTCAGTTAGCATGTTATCACATGTGAGAGTCTGAATTGTTTTAGATAGATTATCTCCCCTCCGGAGATTTTGTGAACTCTTCCCTGTGAGACCATACATCTATCTCTACCTATATCTATGGATGTGTATGTCTATATAATTATATAGATTATATTAATATATTTAAAACTGTCTTTTAATCTTTAAACTGGCATGTGAAAGTAGTCATTATTGTTTCCATTTTACTGATCAAAAAATTCCTAAGGCTGGGCACCTGGGTAATTCAGTTCATTAAGCCTCCAACTCTTGTGATTTCAGCTCAGGTCGTGATCTCAGGATGGTGAGACTGAGCCCCACCTTAGGCTCCATGCTCAGCGAGCCAGCTTGGTATTCTCTCTCTCCCTCTGCCTCTCCCCCCATGCACTCTCTCTCAATGAGATCAAGTGCCACCTCAGAATCTATGCTCAGCAAGGAGTCTACTTGGGATTCCCTCTCCCTTTGCCACTCCCCTCCTACTCCCTCTCTGTAAAATAAATAAATCTTAAAAAAAAAAAAAGTTAAATCTCAGCTGCAGGACTTTTTGTCCATCAGTAAATTGGAAATATCATTTTAAAGACTAGAAGACTTTTAAAATCTATATTTATATATCTAGTACACACAAATGTATATGTTTATTCACTGAATATATTCTCAGAGAATAGCACACAACAAGCTTATAAAAATGTTAGCTCTGTTAACACCCATTTTATGATATCTGCAAGTCATTTCACAATTGGACTTTTGTTTCTTCGTAAAGTGAGGAGCTTAGACTAAGTATTTTCTAGATTTCTCCTGGACTAAATGTTCAAGCACAAGGTTTTTGAGTCTAGTATACTCTCTACCCATATCGACTCAACCCATTTCTGTATTTGGGCTACACTTATGCTGGATAAATGGTTGACAATCAATGCCCTCCAGCAATGTGTTCCCTCTATATTCCAGGACACTGCAAGACCAGAGGAGGAGGAAAGTCTTCATGGCTGATGTCCATTTCGCTATTTCTAGTACAATTGTCCCCTTGTTATGAGCTAAATTGCATCCCCCTCAAATTCATATATTGAAGTCCAAATCCCCAGTATCTCAAATATAACTGTATTTGGAGGTGGGACATTTGAAGAGTCAATCAAATTAAAACGAGGCCATTAGGATGGGCCCTAAGCCAATCTGACTGGTGTCCATATAAGAGGAAATTTAGACACACATGAAGACACGGGGGTATGTACCGACAGAGGAAAGATTATGTGAGAATATGGTGAGAAGTCCCCAGAAAAAGACAGCATTTGAGCCAAGAAGAGAGGTCTCAAACAAACAAACTAATCCTGCCAACACTTTGATCTTGGACTACCAGTCTCTAGAATGCAAGACAGAATACAAGAAAATACATTTCTGTTGTTTAAGACCCTCAGCCTCTGGTATTTTGTACCTAGCAAATTCATATACCTCTTGACCTAACTCTGACTTTGAACAAATTACTTAAGTTCTCAGATTTCTTATCAGAGAAATACAGATAAGAAATATATAAATATATAAAATACAGATAACACTTTGAAAGTTATAAGATTAAAAAAAAGATGATGTATATAAATGGCTTCCTATGTTGCTAACACAAAGTATTTACTCAAACATTAATTCTTCCACTTCCTGAATTCCGCCTCTGCTGTCAAGTGAACTTGAATAATCTTTGGAACATAATTTCACATTTTTTTTTTCTCCCAGTAGTCACTTGGTCTATGTGTACGTAACTTAAGAAAATATTTTAAAATAAATATTGTTATGTAACATCTTTTGCGAATGTACATTAAATGTAATTAGTTATATTTAACAAAATATTTTGTTGGAAAGAATATATACAAAATCAAAACTATCTTAATCCAGACTGTATAGGTACCATATCCTGGTGAATTCTTCATACAGTCTTCACCACTTAGGTAAACACTTCAAAGTCTAACTGTTCATTCAAATACCTTAGGCATACATGTTTGCTAACCTAAAAGCCTAATATATGATCAAGATCATCTTAATTTTTTTTTTTCCTCTTCCCACCTTCTAGCAAGGCTCAAAAATGTTGGAGCTTGCTTCTCTTATATCTACCCTCTTCTCTCCTCCCACACTCCACCTTCAATTATATCCCAGTCCCTGTCTTATTATTAAGTGTACAGTTAATCCAGTATCTTCCTTATACATTTTTAAAAATTTACTTCTGCAGATTTTATGAACTAGCAAAGCTTAAGGATAATAAAAACAAAATCAATACCCGTACTTGTAAAACTATACTAATTCAAGGAAGCGAAACTTTCAATAAGAACACCTTTACCTTTTTTATTCTTTTGGCCCAATTCCATGATATTTTTATTTCTCTTTCCTCCCTTTCCCTCAGAATTCAAACCCAAAGCAGATTCTTCCCAGAAGTCCATGAAAAAAGAAAAATAATGAAAACAAACATTAAGTTAAACTTTTTGCACACTTTGGAAAATGAGCGTTCTGGTTCATTTCAAATTTTTTGGCAAAGATCCAGAGTCAAATAGGAACCAAGATTACACATCCACAGTGAAGAGTGGAGAAGGTACATGGTAGAGACCTGACCAATTTCCATTTAATTAAAGAGAGTGCTAGCTTTGGTAAGAAGGTAAAATCAGAAGTTTTCCCCATATAGGACTTAGGGAATTTTAATTATTATAGCTGCAACATCTAAGATAGTAAAGTAATAAAGTTTTCAAACTGACAAAAGCTAGCATAACATGACAAATTTTTAAAAATCTTAACTTTACCATAAATGGCAAACACATAAATGAGAAAAATAACTTGAAATAAAAAAGGCAAAACTTAATCTAGTTCTTTAGGTACAGGTAGCACAAAGTATGACTAGTTATTTGAGAAATAGCAGTCGTATAAAAGAGGGACAATTCAAAGAATAGAACATTTATTAAAATTCCAATTAGTATCTTTGGTGGACACTGTTGTTTAGTTGACTTAATCCCATTTGCAATTCCTTCTTTTAAAAACCTTCCAATGAGGGACGCCTGGGTGGCTCAGTTGGTTAAGCAGCTGCCTTCGGCTCAGGTCATGATCCCAGCGTCCTGGGATCGAGTCCCACATTGGGCTCCCTGCTCGGCAGGGAACCTGCTTCTCCCTCTGCCTCTGTCTGCCTGTGCTCACTCTCTCTGACAAATAAATAAATGAAATCTTTAAAAAAAAACAAAAAACAAAAAAACCTTCCAATGATTGGTCTATGGTAGCCATGTGGCCCAATTCTGGACAGTGATCTATAAATAGAAGTCACTGAGAACTTTCTGGGGAGTTTTTGTGTGTTTTTCTCCCACCCATTTAGCCTTAAAGGGCATTTTTAAAAATAGTTACCTTTAGGTAAAAAAAAATCTATAGATTCAGTTCAGTCTTTTGTCTTTATCTCTTCTTGTTTGGGACCTGAAAAGATGCCTAAAAGGGTAGTAGTTCTCTTATGACCATTTAGAGATAAGCATGTTAAACATGGCAGAGCCCAAAAATGGAGAGATCTTCTTTACTAAATCAACTTCAGTCTGCCTATCCCCAGATTCTCGCCTCAAGGGACAAATAAACACCCTTGTTAACCAAGCTACGGTAGTTGGATTCTCTACTGCTCATCACCAAACACACTTATAACTGATACAAGGTCCTCAAAGTGATTAATAAAGAAATTCATCCAGAAAACAAGAACACATTGTTGTGAAAAGGGAAGAATCAGGTAACCTGAAAGAATTCTCGTGATTGCAACATAACACTGGCAAATTTTTAAAAATAGGGCTAAAGGATGGAGGTAAAATCAGTTTCTCTGATTATAAGACAAAAAGCAGAGATATAAATCTAACAGTTCATAGAAATAGAAGATAAATCCAGTGGGCATGAAATCTGGCCCTGTAAGATCTCCAGAGAGAAAAGAGAAAACAAATGAGAGAATAAAATTTTTTAAAATAGAGAGAAATTAATTTTTCCCCTGAACTGAAATACAGCATAAATGCCAAAATGAAAAGAACCATTCCAAGTGTCAAACATGAGTGGAAAAAATACCTACGCCTTAGCATTTTATAGTGGAGCTTCAGAATTCTCAGAATCCTGAATGGATCTACTAAGCTTCTAGGAAAAAAAGCATTTCATCTATAAAGAAATTCTCATCATTCTGTCATCATCAGAAGATGCTCTCAGAAAATGTAGCAGTGTATTTTAGGTTTTACAGGCAAATGATTTTCAACGTAAAGTTGTACATTTTGATGAACTGTTATTTGAGTACAAGGATATGATAAGAGTCCAATTCCACTCTTGGTATTTTACCCCTGAGAGTTTTCTATCTCTACCCTTCTCTCTCTCTCACTTGCCTCACATTCAGGCAAACCTATAAAAAGGACCATGTACTACCTCTCTCAGCGATGGCAAGAAGTTCATACCTTCCCTCTGACCTTACTCTGTAACCTTCACTCAAGCCATTTCTAACTGGTTTGGGTACCTGTCATCCTAATCTCCCCAGAAATCTTCATTATGTGAGTAATAAATGTTTCACACTATGTTGTTGTATGTATGACATCGATTTCAACATTTAAACTGATTTAGCATGGGAGATTGATTCTGCTCACTTTGAGGCAACAATAAACGAGAGGCTAAAATAAATATATTACCTAATATACAAAGGCCTGAGAAACCCAACTTTCTATGTTTTTTTCTATGTATCTTTTCTTTGTATCTTTCTAAAAAAACAAACATACAAAAAAAAAATCAACAACAACAAAAACAAAAAACTGTTGATGATGTTCTCCAGAAAAGTATAAAATGTTCCCAGGGTGACACCCATCTTAGAAAAAGAAATATGTTTCAGGACAGAGAAGACTTAATCCAAGAATACAATGCAAATAAATCCTGGGATTTATATAGCAAGGCCATAAATGAGTTAGAGCAAATTAGAACCAGAAGTCAGAACTCCAAACAGCAGAATTTCTAGAATAACTTCAAGACAAATGGCATGATCAAAAAATTTAAATTTCTTAGTGACACAAGCATGTTTCTTATGTCAACATAGAGGCAACTGAAAACTTCAGCTGGGAGAAAAGCTCAATAAAAAAGTTATCATTCAAATGGAAAGAAAATGAATTTGAGTAATGATTTTAAGCAATTGATGATATGAAATACAAACAAAAGAAAAAGAATCCATCTGAGTTTGAGATCTACTTAGTGATACAGAGTTATTTCTTTCTTTGTGTGTCAAATTATACTATTTGGTTCTTCAGATAAAAATTTATACATATTACATGATGCATATTCTATTATTTCAATTTTAGAATCAATGTGTAATTAAGTCATAGAGGATATAGGTTCAGATTACAATGTCATGAAAAACCTTAACAATGAAAATATCTTAGTTAACAAATATCTGAAACAAAGATGGAGAGGGTAAGAGGCTATAAGAGTTAGATATTGTGTCTATACATATACACACATGAAAAGTATGTATATATAAAAGATTGTGTGTACACTGTGTCAACATACAATCTGTTTATGATATCTTTAAATGAATGGACGTTTTTAATTTTAATGATGCCTAAGTATCAATCTTTCCTTGATGATGCTATCCTGGGCTGGTAGTTTTCTTTTAGGGAAGTTTTAAATTATGGATTTGATTACATTTATAGGACTATTCTGATTTGTCTGTTTCTTGTTACATCAGTATTGTAAGTTAATTTTTAAGGAATATGCTCATTTCATAGGAGTTGTTAAATTATTATAATAAAGTTGCTGGGGCCCCTGGGTGGCTCAGTGGGTTAAAGCCTCTGCCTTCGGCTCAGGTCATGATCCCAAGGTCCTGGAATCAAGCCCCACATCGGACTCTCTGCTCAGCAGGGAGCCTGCTTCCTCCTCTCTCTCTCTGTCTGCCTCTCTGCCTACTTGTGATCTCTGTCAGTAAATAAATAAAAAAAATCTTCAAAAACAAACAAAAAAATCATTATAATAAAGTTGCTTATATTATCTTCTTTCCATGTGTATACATATGTTTGTGTACATATCTTAATTTTTTAGTATTAAAATATATACACACAAAATCTTAATTTTTAAATTTATATATATGTATAGGTATAAAATACATAAAATATTGCCATGAAGAAAATAATGACAAACTAATATTTAAAAAAAGGGTAAAAGACAAATATTCTGTTTCCTTACCTATATAATATGAAAATAATATCTACTCTGAAGTTAAATTTAAAAAACCTTTGTAAAATGAAACATAAAATGAAGTAATTAATATAATTTTATTCTCGTCTAATATTTAGAAGATCCATGTGAGGAGTAATCAAACAAATATGGATGTTACAAAGACTTAAAAAAAATGGACTAGTCCAAATTTTCATCTTTCAACTAGATGTATTGTTGTTCTATGAGTATAGCCAGAGGGAGAAACAGAAAATGAAAAAAAAATTGCTAATGTAGACGAATATATGCTCTTCCAAATAAATTTAAGCCAGTGAAGAAAATACAGTTCATATTTACTAATTTTCACTAATATCAACTCTTTACTCCATCGAGAATATGTCAACTAGTCTCTAAAAGAAGAATGTCTTCTGATCTCATAGGAAATATCTTATCGATCCAAAGCTACTCAGATAGAGAAAAAAGCCTTTAAAAACAAAAAAAAAGAGAGAGAGAGAGAGAGAAAATAATCTGACATGAAACTGGTCTTCAATCTAAATGAACAATAAAAGTTGCAAAAAAAAAAGTATTGGAGAAATCTATTAATGGTATTTTAACTTTTAATTTATATCCTAGGATTCATCTAGGAATCCTATTGTTCTTAAATGACTTAGAAAGTGATGTGCAGAGAAATGTGCTTTGTTTTTGTTTTTGTTTTTAGGGAGCTCTACCCACCCAATGTGGGGCTGAACTCATGATCCCAAGATCAATGGTCTCAACCTCTACCAACAGAGTCAGCCGGGCTCCCCCAGAATGCCTTTTGTAATAAGGAGTATTGGCTGAGACTATGCTCCCAAGTTTTTGCTTCCTTATAAAACCTTAATTCTCTGGAATTATTGAATATGCTCTTATTTTATTTTAAAGATTGTATTTATTTATTTGAGAGAGATAGAAATGGGGAGAGAGAGCACGAGCGGAAAGGAGAGAGAGAAGCAGGCTGTCCACTGAGCAAGGAGCCCAATGCAGGACTCAAACCCAGGACCCTGAGATCATGACCCGAGCTGAAGACAGATGCTTAACTGACTGAGTCACCCAGGTACCTCAAGCTCTTCTTTTAAAGGGCAAGTGGACCCTTTCTATAGAGGTAGAGCCTTAAATTCTGTTTGAAACTCTTTTTTTCCCCTATTCTTTTTTTTGAGACATGGAACTTTGGATTATTCAATGTGAAAATCAAGATCTCTTCTGGAATTATAAGATCTTAAAAGATGAGGGACTCAGCCATGAAGGCAACTATTTTCCTGTGGCTGGAAAGTAGACTTAAAGGGCCCAAAGTTCAGGTGTATGGGTTCTAAGAGGAAAGTGGAAGTGAGCAAGGCCAAGGACAAGCTGGAGTGGAAACAGGGGGTGGAGAAGCACATTTAGGGGGGAAGTTGACAGAGAATTGGCTGGGGTAGGGAAGACTACATTTGTTTCATCATTTTTTATAAGAGCCACACATGTGCCATTGTTAGAGGCTGCATTCTAGACACAGATAGCCTCGGGGTAGAGTAGAAAAAAATGGAGTGGACTGAAGGGGAGAGAATAACCATTATCTTCCAAAATTCCATCAAGTTAGTTGCCCTGTACCACTCAGTTTGAAGAAAATAAGGACTCATATTAAAACTAGTCTCCAAAATAAATTTCTGTTGCAATGTTCAATTAACTAACGTGAACAGCTCTTTATTTCCTAAGGTATTATATTCCACAATTCAGATAAGATAATAAATAACTTTAAAATGAATAAACATAGTGTTCTTCTGTGTAGGCTAAAGTTTGCTAAGATATGCAAAACAAACCCCTGAATAACTAAAGAAAAATGGAAATTCATTGATACATTAGGAATCATTTTAAAAACAACTTTTTGGGGCACCTGGATTAAGCAGGTGACTCAGTTTTGGCTCAGGTCATGATCTGGAGATTTGGGATGGAGCCCCACATCAGGCTCTGTGCCCAGTGGGGAGTCTGCTTGAGGATTCTCTCTCCCTCCCCCTCTGCCGGTCATTTCGATCACATGTGGGTGCACTCTCTCCCAAATACATATACACATACATACATACAAACTTTTTTTCCCCTTCACTTTCTGAGAAACAGTATTTTAATAGTAGGCTTTGGTATTCCTTCCAGATAAGGAAAATTCTTAACAAGTAACTTTTGTACAGCCTTGGAATTCAAACTCTAGTTTCCAATGAGAATCCATGGATGGTGTCTATGAACTTTCTAGAACTATATAAAAATATTGGCCTTAAATGCATTTTAATGAATTTTTTTTTTTCTGAGAGAATATTCACCAGTTTATCAGATTCTCAAAAGGAATCCAGTATCACCAAAATGGTTAAAATCACCAGTAGTCCCCAGAGGGGGCCACTCCCATTCTACTGGAATAGACCACCCTGGAGACCCTCCCCACTGAGCTTCTGCGGGAAAGAATAAATCGTTCGCATCAGGTTGCCCTTCCTCTCCCCAGTGGGAGGCACTTCTTTGTCTCAAAAGCAGGGAGAGATGCCACCCTCTCTCTCATGACTGCCAGTCACGTGGAACAAATAGTGGGTAAGCATGGCCTCTTCTTTTCCTTCTTTCTTGTAAGGAACATAGGAGTCAGGGCCCCGGGTCTGCCTTCTGTGGGGTTGGAGAGAGAGGCCAGGACGCCTCGTGCCACAGACCATAGTCTGCTTCACAGATCCAGCTCTCTCTGCAGAAGGGTTGCAAGGCTGTGTTTTGAGAACTCATATTAGAAGGCTCCTTGGCTTGGCCTTAGGGTCTTGTCACATTCTTTGATCAAGCTTTAATTTGGGATCCACAACTTTAAGAATTGGACCTCCATTAGGATGCCTGGGTGGCTCAGTCAGTTAAGTGTCGGCCTTTGGCTCAAGTCATGACCCGAGGATCCTGGGATGGAGCCCCACATCAGGCTCCTTACTCAGCAAGGAGCATGCTTGTCCCTCTACCTCCTGCTTCCCCTGCTTGTGCTCTCTCTCTCTGACAAATAAATAAATAAATCTTTAAAAAAAAAAAAAAAAAGAAAGAAAGAATTGGACCTCCATTCATATTGTTGCTTCCCCCACCTCAATTTCAGTGTTTCTTCTTCACCAGTTAGAGCCCAGAAGGGTAGATAAGCACATACCTGAGAATCCAGAACGGCGGTCGCAACCTCTAGAATAGCCTTTGCCATTTGCAGCGTATTTTCACATCTATTATTTCCTTTACTCTTTGCAATAACCCCGAAATTTAGGTCCAGTATTATTGTTACTGCCATATTGTTACTGCCATTGTTACTGCTGATGGGCAAGGCTGAGGTTTCCAGGAAGATCACTGGACTCCAATACATTGTTGTTTATGTTTCCTTATCCCCACAAATACAAAGCCAAGGGTCAGTCCCCTGAGGGTGGTATGTGCCCCTAGAGTCCATTCAGAGATCATGATCTGATGAGAACCTGACATCCTTCCAGGAAGTGGCCGCCCCTTAGGGAGTCCCTTTTCCCCTGACACTTAGACAAACAGCATTGCCTTCCTTGTATCAACCCCATCACTGCTGTGACCTTAACTGGCAATACAAACTGAGACCTAACTTACCAAAATACACAGAAGCCGATGTTAGAATAGGTAGAATACTGATGCTTTAATTCCCACAGATGAGCACCAGAGAAAGAAACTAAATTAACTCATTCCTGACTAGCCCAATAATATGGAACTACCATTAATATCCCTTAGCTGATGAGAAGCAGGATTATCTGTCCCAAAGGTCTGTGAGGGCAATTGGGAGATCAGGCCCCACTATAATGGAGCCACACTTTAATATGGTTTTGTTACCTATTTGTCTAAATTCCCACTAGGTTCCTTTATTATTAAGCATCCTCCCGGCTGTATCAGTTTCTCTCTCTTAGGCCACTTTATCCCAAGCTCCTCCTCCTTTTCTTCTCTCCTGTCTCAGCTAGGAGCCGTCTCCTCTCCTCTCTATTCTCCTGGGCTCCGAGTGATCTGGCTTTTTACTTGGGTAATCTCATAGGCTGCTTTTTGGAAGGATTCCCTAAGGAGAGGATTCTATGAGAGACAAGAGGAACTCCACTATCTAGACAGGAGGGACTGCTTAATAACTGGGATGTGAGACGGGGTTAATATGTGATTAAAAACATAGCTTTGGAGACAGAGATGGACGTTCCAATATTGATATCCCAGCCCTGCCACACATACTTTGTCTAGATCTCTTAAGTTGGCCAAGCGTCAGCTTGCTCATTTGTCAGTATGGGGATAACAGCGCCGGCTTCCTGCTGGTCTGAGAGCAGTGGTGTTTACGATTCATTGATGACAGCCCGTTACAGGATTCTCTATTCCTTCTCCTCTCCTGTTGCTTTGACCAGCCAAAAAAAAGGGGGGGGGGGGGCTTCTCCCTCTCATTGCTATGAGATTAAATGAAATAATACGTGTAAAATGATTTCTACAATGGCTGATAATAGGTGTTTAATAAAGGAAAAACAGCATTTTTTAGCATAAACAAAACTATTTTATTGCCATTTATTTCAGTGATGGGTGTTCGTGTGCCATGTGATCCCCTGCCCTCGAAACTTCTTAAAGGAAGACCTTTCATCTTATATACCTTGGCATTTTTCTTAATACTCTGCAGTTTGCAGAGAGATCCTGTAAAATTTGTTGAAAGTAACAAGGGATTTGCATGTCATACCACGTCCTCACTGTAGGATTGATCTCATTATTTAGCTATGACACCTGCCCCTCACATTCACAGTTAATGCTTCTGACGTGTCTGTAACAGACGGTATGTTCCACAGAGCGTGGAACAGTGACGGTCTCCCAGCTTCACTGCTGTGCTTCAGGACTATTGAAATGAAGCTGCAGAGCCCTGGTCAGGCTGAGCAACCTGCGGAAGACAGGGCAAGGCATGTGGCCGCTCCAATTCCCCCTTGTCAGCATTCTGTTCAAGAGACCCCACGGAGAAGGGATGGTGACCTCGGGTGTAGAAGGCCACCAGTCTGAGAGGGAGACTTTATTCTACCAACATCTCACCGTGGCCAGAATTCTTTTACTCGGTACTTCGTTTTTTAGAGGAGGAGGAGGATTAATAAAAAAAAAAAAGAGGAGGGGGAATAAAAATCTCCGTTGTAGATCTTCCAAGGGTCTATTTTGAGTTAGCGACCCTTCCTTTGCAACAGAACAGTTTAAATCTCCAGGGGTAAAGGTACCAAACCAACTGTTTTTAATGATGGTCAGTGTGAATCGGGCTTTTCCAAAATGTACATTGGATCAGACTTCGCATGGTTCAAAAAGGCACTACCTTTTTAAACGGAATGTTTTAAAGGTATTCATAAACAAGAAAGTGCTTTTATGAGAAGACTAGTCCAAGATAGATACATTCTATCCAAGCAGAAAATAAACTCCTTTTTTTCCCACTTTAACTGCTAATGAATTTGAGTTTTTTGTTTGTTTTTGTTTTGTTTTGTTTTCTAAGTGCCAAATGACCTCTGCAAAGAGTCTTCCTGCTGATTCTGAATGAATCAGTGGCGGTAATGCCATTTAGCATTCCCCATTGAAGATGAGTCCTCAAGCTGGTCTGACTTGATTAGAAACCAGTGACAGTACGTGTCTTCATATTGCAGGAAACCCTGCAGAATGTGCCTGGTGTGTTTTGAGAAAATCCCATGTTTTGTAAATAACCGCCCTCAAGTCTGATCTGAAAGTGCTCTCTTCCTGATTTCATCAATAAGGTTACTATGTGACTTTAAAAAATTCCACTGCTCTAGGAAAACTTCTGTTTCCTTTTATGCCCAGATTTAGCAGGTTTTTCAAAGCCCTTCTTATTAAGAAAAGTTGTGGCTGGAAAAATGGATAAGTAGTTACAACTATTCCAGGAAACTATAAATATTCTGGTTTAAGCCATTTAAGAAATTATCCTCTCCTTTATTGTCTCCCAGGGCCCACCTACAACCGGGTGCTGCCCTCCCAAAGTGAAGTGGATGGTCCTAAATGATCATAGGTGGGTTTTAAAAAATAAACACAAAATTAGTTTCACACCTACTTAGACAGCTTAGAATTTTAATGTGTGAAGTATGCCAGGACTCTGCAGTGAAATAAAGCTTTGCATTCAAACGGATGTCAGCCAATCAGAAAACAGTACAGAGCGCTGCCCATTTCATAATTAGGGAGCATTACTCCAAGTTCTAGATTTTACTTATTAATGAATAAAGCATTTCTTGACCCAGTTTTGCCATTTATTCATAAGGACCTTGTTTTCAAAAAGTGTTAAAATAGCATGAAGGCCCTGATTTATGCCCACCAAATCCAGGAAATTCAAAGCTAATCCTCAGAACTACTTGTGTCTAGTTTTGCAGCAAACATTCTATATAAAACTGTGCTCTGTTCGAGGCTAACACAGAGGATCGAGACTACAGCATGGTTCCCTGCAAGCTTGAGTTTTTCAGCGTCAAATCTTTGGATCGTATGCCAACATGTTTTCTACTTCATTTCTGTCTCAGCTGTAGCCTTATTTCAGTCTCTTTTTTTTTTTTTTAAAGATTTTATTTATTTGAGGGAGAGAGAGAGAGAGAGACAGTGAGAGAGCATGAGAGGGGAGGTCAGAGGGAGAAGCAGACTCCCCATGGAGCTGGGAACCTAATGTGGGACTCAATCCCAGGACTTGGGGATCATGACCTGAGCTGAAGGCAGTCACTTTACCCACTGAGCCACCCAGGCGCCCGCCTTATTTCAGTCTTGCTTGCCTGTCCTTGGCTGATCCCTTTTGACGTCCACAAGACTGCATCAGACAGACAGGAGCAATGTGCACCTTTGACTGGATTCCCATGGGGGTAGGAACCCTCAGACTGTGGCAAGTGAAAACATGTCCAAAGGGTCCCTTTTTTTCTCCTTTGCCAGATCCTGGAACCATTTTTAAACATGCCAGATATTGACAAAATGTTCTTTGTGAAAAGAAAAGACCACCAAAAACAATCGGAATGTGAATCAATAGACCACATTTCTGTTCCCTCCTCCACAGAACGCCATCTGACTCCATGAAGCTGGTCAGAACCCTACTTATCCATCCTACAGTTACCACTCAGAGGCCACCACTTTCAGCAGGTTATCCCTGTCTTCGTGTCCCAGTTTCCTCAAGTGTGACATTCATGGAAAAGATTCAGCTTTCTAAGGTCTCCTCTTGAAATGCTGTCTCTTTGGAACCTCCCCAGTACACAGTGACTTTCCAGCTCTGAACTTCAAGAATATTCCTCTGTCCTGTTCACGTACTGCTTACGTGAGCTCAAGTCCCAGCTTTACCACATGCTAGCCTAGAAACTCTGAGCAAGTTACGTAATCCCTAAGCTTCAGTTTCCTCATCCGTAAAATGCTGATCATGATGGTTGTGGCATACACTGCAGAATTGTTTCAGGGACTTCAGAACAGAACCCATGTAAAGAGCTCACCACAATGCTGACATTAAGTGCTCAATAAATTTTAGTTAGAGCTACCTCTAGCTATTTTTTCATATGTAAGTTTCCTGTCATCCCAAACATGATCATAAGCTACTTGAGACCGAGAATGCATGATGTTTATATGCCCATCTTGCTTATCCTAATGGCCTAAAAATAGGAATTCAATAGTATTTTGTTGATTTCTTGATAATTACAACTTTATGTCTGATTTTCAGTCATTAACTACCCTGTCTTGAGTTTTTCTATATATGAAGCTATGAGTTCTGCCAATTCAACCTTTAAAACCATATGAAGTCTACCAAAAAGTTATTAGAAGAATTCACTAAATTACAGGATATAAAATTAATACCCAGAAATCGGCTGTGTTTTTATATAATGATAATGAAGTAACAGAAAGAGAAATTAAGAGTAAATCCCATTTACAATGCTAGCAAAAAGAATAAAATGCCTAGGAATAAATTTAACCAAGGAGGTGAAAGACCTGTACTCTGAAAACTATAAAACACTGATGAAAGAAATGGAAGATGACACAAATGGAAATATATTCCATGCTCATGAGCAGGAAGAAGTAATATTAAGAGGTCCATACTACCCAAAGCAATCCAGAGATTCAAGGCAATTCCTATCAAAATACCAACAGCATTTTCCACAAAACTAGAACAAAATGATACTAAAATTTGTATGGAATCACAAAAGACCCCAAAGCAATCTGGAGAAAGAAGATAGATAGAGGTATCACAAGCCCAGATTTTAAGATATACTACATAGTTATAGTAATCAAAACAGTATGGTACTGGCACAAAAAAGAACAAAATTGATGGAACACAGAAACAAACCCATGCTTATATGGTCAATTAATCTACATCAAAGGAGACAATAATATGCAATGAGAAAAAGACAGTGTCTTCAATAAATGGTGTTAGGAAAACCAGACAGTACACACAAAAGAGTGAAATGGGACCACGTCCTTACATCATACACAAAAATAAACTAAAGTGGGTTAAAGACCTAAATGTAAGATTTTAAACCATAAAAGTCCTAGAAAACAACACAGGCAACAATTTATTTGATATTGGCCTTTTACTAGTTAAGTCTAGAAACATTTTTCTAGATAGCTCTCCTCAGGGAGAGGAAACAAAAGTAAAAATAAGCTATTGGGACTGTACTAAAATAAAAAGATTTTGTGCAGTGAAAGAAACCATCAACAAAACAATAAAGTAACTCACTGAATGAAGATATTCACAAATGATATCTCCAATAAGGGGTTAATATCCAAGATATAAAACGACTTTGTAGAACTCAATACCAAAAAACAGAAAAACAAAACAAACAAACAAAAAAAACAACCCCCCAAAACCCGAATTTGATTTAAAGATGAGTAAAAGACCTCAATAGACTTTTCAAAGAATATACAGATAGCCAATAGACACATGAAAAGATGCTCAAAATCACTAATCATGTGATGCAAATGCAAGGGAAATGCAAACCAAAATCACAACGATCTATCACCTTACACCTGTCAAAATGGCTAGAATCAAAAAGAAATGACAAGTACTGCTTACGGTGTGGAGAAGAAGGAACCCTCATGCACCGTAGGAATGGTAGGAATGTAAATTGGAGAAGCCCCTGTGGAAAACAGATGTAGGTTCCTCATAAACTTACAAATAGAAATATCATATGTCTAGTAATTCTACCAGGTAATAATCAAAGAAAACAAAAACACTAATTTGAAAAGATACGCACTCCCTATGTTTATTGTAGCATTATTTACAATAGCCAAGATATGGAAGCAATCCAAGTGTCCCTCAATAGATGAATGGACAACGTTGATGTGGCATGTGTTTATACACACACATATATATTGCACGCACACACACACACACACACACCACACAATAGAATATTACTGAAAGGATGAGATTTTTGCCATTTGCAACAACACGGATGGACCTAGAGGGTTTTACGCTAAGTGAAAGAAGCCAGATTGAGAAAGTCAAATACCATATGATTTCACTTACATGTGAAATGTAAAACAAAACAAAAAGCAGAAATAGACCCATAAATATAGAGAACAAACGGAAGGCTGCGAGAGGGGTAGAGGGATAACCAAAATGGGTGAAGGGGGTAGGAGATACAGGCTTCCAGTTGTAGAATGAATAAATCACGAGGATAAAAGGTGCAGCATAGGGAATATAATCAAAAGTACTTAAGAGCGTTGTTGCGTACTGACCAATGGTAGCTACAATTGTGAACATTGCATAATGTATAGATTGGTCCAATCACTAGCTGTACACCTGAAACTAATGTAATATTATTTGTCAACTATACTTTAAAAAAAAAACATGTATGGAGATAAAGATTCATGATACAAGTTCAAATTGTTTCTAATTTCATTGCTATTGAAATAATTTTAGAAGACTGGTCTAAAAGCAAGAACTGAAAAAGGCTGAACTGAACGTGATATCAGACTGTTTGGAAGCCATCGTTTTCCTCAGTACAATGAATATTCAAGGGTTTTGAGTTTATCTGTGTTTGGCATTTGGTTTTGAGAGAAGGGAGGAGGGAGGGATGAAAAAAGAAGGAGAAGTACAAAGAGATCTAAAGGAAGAAAGGAGGAAGGGAAGGAGGAAGAAAGCAGAAGGTGAGAGCAGACAAAGGGAAGATGGACAGGACGATGGAGAGAAAGGTGCTCCACACAGGATTAGGTGAGGGGGAGACAAAAAGAGTGAAGCTATTGTGTCTCTGAAGCTGTGGAGAAAGCTCGGTCTAGGTCCAAATGTGCAGCCTGCTTACCTGCTTACATTTCCTAGTAAATGTTAACCAGAAACATGAGAAGAACCTAAAGAGGGTTTCACTCAGAAGCTAAAATTTGGCCAAATATTCCATTCTATGACTGTTCTTCTTTGATGGAGATTCCCATCATGGAATAGAAGAGAATGGGTCGGCAGACTAAAGGAACCGCATTCAATCATCATTTCTACCCCGTCTGACTTTTTCACAGGGGCCTCTTCGGAGGCTGAGGTGTACACAGACGTGTTTTTTAAAGACTTTCACCAAGTGCTTCACCACCCCCCTCTCCCGCTCCACACATCAGAGACTTCTAAAATTCCAGGTCTGGCAAAGGAAAAAGAAATGGCCACAGTGACTTCCCAGCTAAATGCACCTCCCAAGGAACCAGCGCTGGTTCATGAAGAACTTTCAAGAATCTACACCGAGATCTTCTGAGTTGCTAAATAGTCAGCCTTTCAGTTGACTTAAGAACACAACGCTCTTAACCAAACCCTGGCCTCACTGGGGAAACCAATCAGACACCAGGCTTAAAACCTCAAAAGTGACATGAATAGTTTTCTGTGAATCAGAGGTAAAGGGTGGCATTGTTAGGAATTACCCATGTTTCCAGGCAGATTGGACTATGTAGAAATTGATTAACACACCAAACTCCCATTCTACCACATTTGGGGGGAAAAGGCTCTGCTTCGCATCTTTACAGGCGGCTTATCTCTGCGGGCTACAGGGATTTTCAGTGAAGAGTAAATCTATTTTGTAGAGGAGGCATTAGCAAAGATCCCTGTAAGATAATAATTTTCAAAGTCAGAACTATCACACGTGGTGGGTTTTTTGGTTTTAACTGCAAATGTAATCAGCAAGCCGAGTGGTGGCTGCCCCTCTGACAGGCCCTCAGATTTACTGGATGCCTCAGCTCCCACAAGGGAAGAAATCATTTCCTGTGAATTCCAAGTCCTGCAGGTTCCTGAAATGGAGCCATTTCCTCCTGTTGCTGAGCGCCCTCCCTGACTATCTCTCCAAGGGCTACATTCCTCCGCTGTGTCGCTGTGGACATCCCTGGCCCATTTCCATGGAGGCACATAGCAGGAGACTCTTGTGCCGGGTACTGGGCCAAGAACTTTTCACTCTTAGAAAACACATTGGCCTCTAGAATTTCCGTGCTATTTGAAAACAGATACTTCAGTTTTCAAGGCGTTCTCTTGTGATACATGCAGCTCTATTATGACTTAAGTCAGGCCATGTCACAAGATGGAAAACCAGAACTGGACAAGGGTTAGAAGAGCAGAATTGACGTCAGCCTCCCCAGGTGTGTTTCCATTGTACGACTAGGGAACAATGCCTTCATGTTCTGAAACCAGGACAGAGTGTCGCTGAGTCAGATGGCTTAAGTTTGGAATCACAGACCTACCGCTCCTAGTTAAGCACTTTGGTACGTTTCTTGACTTAGAGCTCTGAGTCTCAGTTTCCTCATTTGTACAGTGTAGATTTAAAAAACAACAACACAACAAAAAAACAAAAAATGACTCGTAGGGTGGTTATGAGAACAAAATGATATAAGGTAGAGAAGAGGTAGAGAGGAAGTGGTCGATAAGCACGCCTTCCCTGATGTAAGGTCAGAGTGGCTGAAGGACCTGATATCAAAAGAGAGTCATTACGGAGATGAAAATTCATGTTTCCTAACCTGTTTAATGACCTGTTAAACTAAATCACCTCCCTACCAAGTGGTTGCCTTTCTCCAAAGATTTTTAAAGAAGTTAATCCTCCTGTCATGTTACAGTCAATTGGCTCAAGAATGTTAAGGGTTTTTTTTTTTTTTTCTTTCTCCTTCTTCTTCCTTAACTTGGGAAAGTTTGAGTTTATTTAAAAAGAAAAAAAAAAAAGTTTTTCTCTGCCATCATCCCTGCCCTTGCTTGCTCCTTGAGCCCTTCAATTCAGCTTCAAAAGCCCGTGGCTGTTTAGTTCCCCCACAGAATCCTTCCCAACTTTGTTTATCAAGCCCCACGCCTCCCTCCAAGTTCAGATCAAGATCATTGTATCACACTCCTAATCAATATCGCCCTCCTCATTTCCTCTGAAATGCGTAGAATTTATGGACTGTAGGGAACAACTTTACATTTAATTACCTTATTATTCTTAGTGGTTTGTGGATTCATTGTACCTCCAGCTAAGTAAGCTCTCTGAGCACAAAGACCACTCTCTGTATTCTTTCCCACACAATTGCCAACCTAGCTTTCCACTCAGAGTAGGTGCTCAACAAATGTTTTCTAGTGAATTGACGATTATTAATCATTGATGCAATTTCATCACAATTACCATCCACCTTACATCCACCACCTACACAGTGTCCACCAATGGGGCTTCAACTATGGCAGTATTCTGTCCAGTGCCAGGCTCTCTCAAGCTTGACCTTTGACCTATCATTAATATCTAGCTACTTTCCCAGCATCAGCAACAATGTGGCAATCACGTTTCTAGTTCCTAGACACAGAATTGGAAATTCACAGTCCTGGCCCAGAAGGATATGTGGCAACCAGACATTTAAGTATGTGATTTTTACTATAAGAAACAGAGCCTAAGCAGAACATGTTATTAGGGCCCCACAAAGATGCCGTGGAGCTTAACTTCAAATACTATAAAAGACATCTGGAAATTCATAGGTACAAGAAGCATGAGTAGGTCAACCTGGGATACAAACTAAGTGTTTCTTGAGGAGGGCAGTGCATTCAGATTGCTGGCCCATTGCTGATCTTCTTCGTGCTGAGTATCTTCCTTTTAACTCTTCAGACCCACTTTCCACCTCTCTTGCCTCAGGAAATAGGTCTGCATGGACTGCCTTGACAAATTCCCCAGCCCTTTTGCTTTGGGTTGGGTTCAAACACTGAGGCATGGAGCAAGAGAACAAATGGAGGGATGAAGTGAGGGCAGGGAAGCTGGCATACTTACTCCCTTGACTCCTTTCCCTTGAAAGCTGGGCTGGGATTACTTGCAGCCCTCAGTGGAGCATCACAGCTCCTGTTGGACAGCCCACCCCACAGAGCTCTTCTCCCTTCTCTCTCCAGCATCCAGGAATGGCTTTCTCCTCTCACCTCATCGGATGTGGTGGGGAAGTAATAGCCCCACCGCAAGGCACTGTCCTTTGTGGTTTCCCTATTCCCTGTCCACTTATTATAAGTTGGAAGCCGTCCACTTATTAAAAGCTCAAATTCCCTAAACTGAGCTTGCTACTAGTCCCCTGCCACACTGTGGAGTCATCCCCTTTACAGCCAAATCCCTTACATGAGTTGCCATTACTTATGGTTGATGCTGTCTCCCTTTTCTATCTTGAAAAACTCCAATCACACTTCTGTTCCACCACTATCCTGAACAGTGACATGCCCCCCAGTAGCCAAAGCCAAAGCAGGCTTCAGTCCTCATCATTCTTGGCCCAGCAGCAGCACTGGACCCAGTGAATCTGTTCTTACTTCTTGAAACACTCTGGTCACTTTACTTTAGATGTAATGTACTTTATTTGGGCATTATTTGTGGTTCTCCACCCTCCTTTGCTGGTTCTTCTTCACCTTCCTTAACATCTAACACCAAAAATGCAAATATCCTAGTCTTTGGAACTTTTCTCTTTTCTAGTGACACTTGCTCTTGGTGATTTCCTTCAGTTCTGTGGCCTTAGCTATTATCTCTATACCAAATACTTCCACACTCAATCAGTTCACTCTTGAACACCATGGGTTTGTATTGTGGTCCACTTACATGCAGATTTCTTTCAATAAATAGAGTACAGCGCTGTAAAGGTATTTTCTCAACATTTTCTCTAGCTCACTTTATTATAATATTAAGAATATAATACATTTACAAAATATGTGTTAACCAACTGTCATCAGTAAGGCTTCCATTCAACAGTAGGTTATTTAAGTTTCAGGGGAGTCAAAAGCTATATCTGCAGATTTTTTACTTCCTAGCAGGAGTGGTGGGGTGGGGGTGTAGGGGGGTCAGTATCTCTAACCCTCACATTCTGCAGAGAACAACTGTAAGTCCCATCTCCACCTCTCCTCTAAGCTCCGGACTATATAACCAAGACTGAACATCTCAATCAAAAGGTACCTCTGCTTTCACATATATAAAACCCAATACTTCTTTTTGTTTTTGTTTTTTGTTTTTTTACCTGCACGTGTGTAGATGACGCCTCCATCCATCTGGTTTCTCAGGCCAAAAAAACTTGGAGTCATCTTTTCTCTCCCGCACTACGTATCCAATCTATCAGGAAATCCTATCGACTCTGCCATCCAAAGGTCCAGAAACCAAATGGCTTCTGAATGGATCTCTTCAGTGTAACTTCTCACCTTGATGAGAGATTGTCTCTGGTCTATTTCCACTCTTGCTTGTCCCATCTCCAACAGACTCCTAGAAGAGCTAGATTCTGTCATCCAACCGTTCAAAACTCTAATGGTTTCCCATCTCATTAAGAATAACGCCAGTGTCTTTCCAATGATTTACAAGGCCCCAAATCATCTTGTCTCTGGGTATCTCTCTAATCTCATACCCTATTGCTATCACGGATCATCTTTAGTAGTTCTTAAGCACACCAAACATGCTTTCCCCTCACAGTCTTTGCATTTATTGTCTCCTCTTCCTGGAGCGTTGCTGAAATATTTTTCTGCCAAATATTCATGGAGATTGCTTCCCGGATTCCTTTATTTCTCTGCCTAAGTCTTCCCATAAGGACCTTGTCTTGAAAAGCACACTAGTCTCACCTCAACACTTCCTTAACGTGCTCCTGTTTTTATAGCAGCGATCACCACTTGCTATATTTTATGTTCATTTTTTATGTCTTTATAGCCCTTTTCTTGCCCATAGAATTAAGCTTATTGAGAGCAGATATTAATTTATTCTTTACCATATCCCCAGCACATAGAACTATGCCTGGCATAGTTTCATCGAGAAATGCATTTAATGAATAAACATATGAATGAAAAGACATGTGTGTTTTTTCTTTTTAAATGATTATGAAAATTCAAACACATACAAATTAGAGGAAATAGTGTAATGCCTCCACATTTGTTCATTAGTGAGCTTCAACAATTATTAATATACATTTAACCTTGTTTTCTTCTTCCTCCTCAACTTCCCTCCAACCCCATCCCACTAGACAGTTTTTTTTTTTTTTTAAAAGATTTTATTTATTTATTTGTCAGAGAGAGAGAGAGAGCATGAGCACAGGCAGACAGAGTGGCAGGCAGAGGCAGAGGGAGAAGCAGGCTCCCCGCCGAGCAAGGAGCCCGATGTGGGACTCGATCCCAGGACGCTGGGATCATGACCTGAGCCGAAGGCAGCCGCTTAACCAACTGAGCCACCCAGGCGTCCCCCCACTAGACAGTTTTAAAGCAAACCCCAGATGTCCTGTCATTTAATCTGTAAATTGTGTATTTTAATTGTCTTCCAAAAATTTATACTATGAGCAATGTTTAAAATGCCAATTTCCTCATCTCCTGCTCATACTAGCAGATATGATCATATAAAAATAATCTTTGCCAATGTTATTGCTGGTAAAGTCTCAATTCTTTTATTTTTAAATTAAAAAGAATAAATTTTTAAAAATGGGGTCTATGATAACATCACCTCTGTCTCTGTGACCTCTCACAATTCCAGGATACTAATAAGACAAAAGTATTATATCTTTCCTTCTCTTTTTATTTTTATTTTTTTTAAAGATTTTATTTATTTATTTGACAGACAGAGATTATAAGTAAGCAGAGAGGCAGGCAGAGAGAGAGAGAGAGAGAGAGAAGGAAGCAGGCTCCCCGCTGAGCAGAGCACCGGATGCGGGGCTCAATCCCAGGACCCTGGGATCATGACCTGAGCCGAAGGCAGAGGCTTTAACCCACTGAGCCACCCAGGCACCCCTTTCCTTCTCTTTTTAAACGTTTGCCTCACATAATGATGCATCATGACTCCTATAATTATAAGATCAGCACCCTATCTTAATCATCTCCATGCATACAACTAAAAGGCATATTGGAAGAAACCTACTCTTCTGAAGAACACTCCTTTAACAGAATGCGGGTATGAAGTGAGAGAGAAATTCCTGACAAAAATGCACATCCCTAGCTAGAGTTTTTTTCCATTGGTCACCTCCATAGATAACCTTATTTAAAAAATCTCTCTGGAGAGTTCCCTCCATCTTTAAAGCCATCTTCCAATTCTGGAAGGAAAAAGCTCGTCCAAGGTGCCCCCGGGCCTCTCATCTGCCAAGGGACTGGAGACAGATTGCATCCTGGCAGGGCAAGGAGGGTTCGGGTCGGCGATCTGGCAGCCACACAGAACAGCTCTGTGACTCTCTCTGGAGAAAGCCTTCTGTTCTCCTAAGTGTTAGCATATTAAGCATCTACCGCATGGAATGGGATGGGGAGGGGTTTGGAAAAGAAAATGTGAAGACAAATGGGGATATTTAAAAGCAGAGAAGAAAATCCAGTGCTCAGAACAGCATTCTTTAACTTAGACTAGCTATAAATTTTCTCTCTTGGTGATTTCCTGTCTTGGAAAGAACCTATTAGTGGAGGAAAAAAAAAAAACAAAAAACAGAACAGGCTAGAAGCTTAACTGTGTTTTGGGTTTTTTGTTTTGTTTTTTGTTTCATTTTGTTTTCCGGGGTAAGTCTGGTATCATTCATATCTGTGACATGTAAAGGTGGACTTGAAAAATCTCCTTTTGTCATTTTCCAGAAAGCTTGAACACAACCTACTTCAAAGACACAAAAATAAATTTGCAATCTGGGTGGAGGTTAAGGAAGTGCTTTTCTTGCCTTTCCCCCTACTTGCTTTACCAACGGAGCTTGAAGCTTCTCAGTCTGTTGTCACATTTAACTCGACTTCTTTCCTGCCAAGAATCGGAGGGCTGAGTTTCCGGTTACATGGGGAGGAAGAAAAATCTTCGTTGTAATTTGGAGACCCCATGCAAGTAGATTTCTGGATAAGAAATTTATTGCTTCTCCTCACTGAGGGACAGAACAACGGTCAACAACCTCCATACTCCCCACGAACAGAGTTTCTAATGGTGTGTCTAAGCAGCCTCTCCGGGCGTCGGGGGCTCCCGGCTCTCACAGGTCCGAGGGGCTGACCCAAGCAGAGTGGTCTTCCCATGCGTGCTCCAGAGTCCTTCAGAGCCCTCCTTGGGCTCCTCCTTCAGAGCTGCCAACCAAAGGTCACAGACTGACCTTCTAGCGTATCTGCCCAGAGCCACCTTGGGACCATAAATCTGAATAATAATTTAAGTGACAGACTGCTGGCCATACTCTCAGCACCTGGACTTATGCAAGATAGATATTACTCTACTAATTTCTACCTTGGCTGGGTTGAGAGTACTCAATCCCCAGAAGAGTCCTCTCCCAGACAGGAATCAATCATTTTAGTCCCAACAGAAAGCACTGGACCTGCCTCTGCAACAACATGACTGGGAAGAGAAGAAAGAAAGAGAGAGAAAGGAAGGGGAGGAAAAAAAGCTAGAAGTCTACTGCTTTCATTACAGCTGTTTCTTGGTGTCATTCCAGACACTGAAGGTACCAGCTAATGTCACATAGGGACTCCTCATCTAATTATCTTGACAGAGGTAGATAGGTTTCAGTAGGACTTCCCATTACTGGCAGGTGTGTTTCTGGAAATCTCTTCTCCTCCTTTAATAAACTCGTATTTTAAATATACTGGGAAAATTCCCTACTTAGAGAATTCACGTTAGGAACTTAAAAAGTGAAAACTCTTTTTCAAAATCAGATCACTTATTTTATCTTGTTTTATTAACGTGGCATTCTCCTTCATGAGTTAGATAAAAACCAGAATTAAAAGAGTTATGTTTAAATAGAACCTGACTCAGAAGTTAAAATAGATAGTTCTACTCATTTTTAAAAGTAGCTGGATGAAGAAATAATATACTGACGTTGACTCTGACTAACCACACAGTTTGCAAACGGTTGATGTGACTAGAAGTTGGATCCCCTGGCACTAACGTTATTACCCCTGAGGAAAGGAAGACGTCATAACAGTGCCTCATTTAATGAATTATTTGGGAATAAACTTTCCATAATGAAGTCTCTATTTTAAAAAGAAATAAAAATACTTGAGAAAATAACAAATATTTTGAAGATAAAGCATTACATAGGTAGCCTTCTGTTCCGCACACTTGTCTTTCTTCTCTTCCTTGATACCAATCCCACCCCGTCCCACTCTACTGCCCTCTAAAGCTATCGCTTTCTTCTCTATTAAAATGAATCATGTAATATCAGCTTGAAGAAAACCTAGTGTCACAGGTTTCAGGGTATCACCCTAAGCCACATTGGCGGGGGCGACAGGGGGTGGGGGGGGAGTTGTGTTTTTTAATGTATTGAAGGTTTTGCTTCCCGTGAAGAAAACTGCAGACATATGTAAACAGATATCTATTTTTTTTTTTTTTTCCCAAATCATGAGTCTCTCCTCCATGACTTTTTGGTGTCAGGGTGAGGATTAGTCCAGGATAACTCTTGTGTACTTATTGGAGCTCCCTGTTCTGTCTAAAGTTTTCTTTCTGGCACGTTCTTCCCTGACTCAAAGCCTATCTGTTTCCTCTCTCCTTTCAACCTCACTATTTTCGGTGCAGCTCCTCCTCCTTCCCCCACAAGATTCACATTTGATTTTGCTTCTAATACTATTTTAGTCCTATGACACTTTTTAATCTCATGTGCATTGGCAAAATTTTCATAACTTAAGAACCGACTCAAATATGCCATGAACATGTGCACAATTTATTCAACTCATTAATTAATGAGGATACTAGTAGGTGGTAAAGTTGTTTCCAAAAACATTTTAAGAAACTATTTCCAGGCGATAAGGGATACAAAAATGATTATCAGAGTAAGCTAGTTTGACACAAACCTGATTAATGTCCTATAAGGCAAGAAACCATTATAGATCTTTCTACCAGAACAAAATCAATTGCATCTCTATAGAAGGAAAACTGCATGTAAGTGTGTAACTCCACATGTCCGCCACCAAGCAATAATAATTTGAAAGTCAGACAGTACATTGGCCTATGAAGCAAAAATAATTAGAAGATGGGTCTAAAATAGGTATTAAAAGATAATGCAGGCATCCTCTGAGCTTTGCATTGGATGATTTTTCTGACAATAAGAATGCAAATCCTATTGCTTTATGATTATTGTGCTCCAGTGTATAAAGTTTCTGGCAATATTTAAGAAAGGTCATTAGAACATAGGGTTTCATTAGTTGAGATACCAATACATCACAACCATGTACTTTTTAACAAAAACGTAGGAAACATGTTCAACTGAAAACATTTGCTAAAGAACACAACTGTCATCCAGACAGTGGAACTCATCAGACCAGTGCCCTCAGGGGAGATGGTGAAGACACAAAATCTGAGTAATCAGGAACCATGCCTGATAGGGATCAGGGCAAGCTAGAGGTTGGGAAATGGATTTAAAAACTGGGATCAAGGAGCATGCAAGGTTGGGAAGCGATAAAGCAAAGCCTAAGGCTAGAGTAAGTCAGATGTCAGTAACCAAAATCTTAAGGAGCCAATAGGTCTCAAAGGTCAGGATGGATGGGGTGATCAGATAGACAAGGCCAAAGCACTTAGACTAAATCAAGGGTGCCACCCAATAATGTGAGAGATTTGACCTTAGACTGTACTTGACACGCTTCTTCTACCCACACGAGAAAGGTTGCTTAACACCGGGGAAGAAGACTCCATCACAGGGTCAAGTGCTGCAAAGCTATGTGGCCTCTTCTATCTGTTCCACTGGTTAGGAATTGGAGATAAATTTTGACAGCAGAAAAAAATAAGAGACAAGAGAATAATATTCCTGTGTTCCTAGAGTGCTAGTCAAGTGATCTATTACCCTCTCAAACTAAACTGCCTGTAAAAGAGAAAACTAAAATGAGGCCAGTGCCTCCAGAAATGGATTTCTGAGTTATTCCCAAGGTTTTTTTTTTTTTTTTTAATATTTTATTTATTTATTTGACAGACAGAGATCACAAGTAGGCAGAGAGGCAGGCAGAGAGAGAGGAGGAAGCAGGCTCCCCGCTGAGCAGAGATCCGGATGCAGGGCTCGATCCCAGGACCCTGGGATCATGACCTGAGCCGAAGGCAGAGGCTTTAACCCACTGAGCCACCCAGGCACTCCCCAAGGTTTTTTTTGATCCTACTGACCTGTCTCCCCAATGTTACTGAAAGCATAAATCCTATTTTTGCATAAACAAGAATCTTAAGTCTATTTTGCATAGGCAAATATATATTCTTTCTCATTTAAACGAGTTTGTTTAGAATGTTTTACTTGCAATTCAAAGATGTGTAAGACAACCTGAATCAATCATTTAGGCTCTTCCCATCTCCTTTTCCAACACACAGTAGCACAGAACTACATGGACAGTTAGTACTCTTTCTCCCTTAGCTTTTGTCAACAGTACTAGGGTTTTTTACATCCACTTCTGGTGAAAAGTCCAAGAAATTACTGAGCAAGAGATGTCAATTTTTCATTTTAAATTATCAAATAGAGTCCGGGCTAATTCATGCAACCCGTGGGTAAAGGTTGGGTGGGTTAAAGTGAGGAGTCGGGTATAGAATTAATTACAGGGTGACTTGTTCATTTCCTCTATCCAGAAAGGTATAACGTGGCTCATGGGTGAAAAGGAAGGACTGGTCGAGATGTACCATAAGCCTCAAGCTTATGACATACAGACTATCTCAGAAGAGTACAGGGAACTGAATTTGTGTGACTCAGAAGCTGCCTTTTTTTTTTTTTTTAAGATTTTATTTATTTATTTATTTGACAGAAATCACAAGTAGGCAGAGAGGCAGGCACAGAGAGAGGGGGAGGCAGGCTCCCTGACGAACAGAGAGCCTGACACGGGGCTTGATCCCGGGACCCTGGGATCATGACCTGAGCCGAAGGCAGAGGCCTCAACCCGCTAAGCCACCCAAGCACTCCTAGAAGCTGCCTTTAAGATTTTATTTCCACTCCGTGTCTTTTGCTAAAACCTTTTGGGAGAGAAAGCAGGATCTGCAGACATAACTTTAGAACACACTTGCAAAGCAAGAGTGATCTTGACCTCAAGCGGACAGAATACCTTTGATCTTCACCAGCCACTGTAGCTGCCTGAGATTATCTCAAACGCTAACCAGCGAGAGAGCATGCCCAGAGCGATACTAACTCCACTACCCGCCCTGTGCAATGATCCCTCACATGCGAATAGGCCGCTGTGAAAAGTGATTAAAGTCTACAGGAGGTAGGGAAAGGAATTCCTGTCAGAGGAACAGTTTGCCGCCTGACACTGCCTGCTGCTCAACGGAGATGGGTCATCTGCCTTGTGTATTGACTGTGTTTCTGTTCGTAAGTTTAGGAGTAAGATCCAGAAATACGAAGAGGAAAAGAGCTAAAGTTAGGAAGTCAGGGAAACGAAGCGAACCTGAGTAGAAAAAAAGAGGCAATACGGAAGCTAGATTCTGTGAGAGGAAAAATCCAGAGTGAAAAAAACTAACAAACAAATTCAAAGAAGAGGCCTAAAAAAAAGCTTCACAGAACAGAAGGTTCTCGTTCAAGTTTAGAAGTTGTTCTATGGGAGGTGCTCAATGTCAATATTAATTCCAACTTCTCTCCTATAAATTTATGGTAACATTTGCCCTCCCGAGTAACAAAGGCCTCTTTTGTTGAGGGAGATGACCTAACCCGCCACATGCATGAGAGGTGGGCCAATGACGAGTCTGTTGGTAGGAGCGTATTCTACTTAATTCTTCACCATCAGTGCTTAACTTTGGTGAATGAAATGGTGGCATGGAGTAAACTTTGTGAAGCTATTTAACACCATAGAAAAGAAAAAGTTTCTGTTATCTTAAATTCAACCTTCAGATTGTTGCCCAACCCAGGTTAGTTGTTACTCAGATTCAAGAGGAAGGAATGAGAAAGGGTAAAAATAAAGAAATAACAATCACAATAATAATTTTCAATCACTAACTAATCCATTCTTTTCACTGTCTCGTTCTATTCCAATCCCATTCCCACAGCAATAGTGACTAGTAACTGAAGCCAGGCAGATGAAGGAAATTGCTTCAAGTTAAACAAGCAGAATTTGTATCCAGGGATATAAGTCATGGTCGCAGCAAGAAATAGATGGCACATATGCAAATCAGCATCTGGAGCCCTTCATAACTGAACAAGGAAGGTGTAGGAAACCAAGGAAGTACTCAGAGCTGGTTCTAGCACGGTCATTGCTGTCTCTGGCTCCAAGTGCCAAGGAGGTCGTGCTTATTGGCACACAGTGTGAAGAGGACCGTCCTACAGGAACTAGGACTTCTTCCAAGGACATAGCAGCCACGGTGACTGCAGAGAGGGAGCTAACAGGTTTAGTACCCTGACCACACACCCATCCCTCTTTCTGCTGGTGCCCAGTATGAAGCCAATGCTTTCTATGACCAGATTGCTGGGGGCTTTCTGAGCCTTGCTCTTGAGTGAAGGAGTACAGCACGCAAATTGAAAATTCAAAACCCCAGAAACTAAGAGGCCCACGAGACAAGAAGGACATGGAAATCTCAAGGATGCTTAGACTTCCCCCAAGTTATACAATTAAGTGTTTAAGACTATTATGTATTGAAGTCAAGAGTTGGAGACAGTCCATTTGATACCTGGTTTGCACAGAGTTCACTTAGATTTAAGTTATAGCCAATGTTTGTTGAACTTGTCATTGTTCTGAAATATATATACATTTATACACTGTTCTATACAATGTTGTAGAAACACAAATTTTTTGCTACATTATTGATATACTAGGAACAATCTGAGTGTGACACAAATCTCATGTTGCACATATATAGTTTTTTCTAATAAAAACATTATAGCAAATGCCGGAATCTGAACAGAGCTGTAGAGGAATGCACAAATACACACTTTACACATCTACCAAGTATCTCTGTTCATTGTGTGTATTGTGAGCCATACCCATGCAAATCTGATATTATAACTTTCCATGAAAATGCATGAGTTTGCATAGCATGGAGACTCCCAAGAAAGCATATATGATTTTGTAGCAAAACTGAGTACATTCAAGATGTACTGTGAGCACTCTTAAAGACTCTCCTACTTCTCCTTGCATGTGTGGGAGACCTTTCTCTTCCCAAATCTATCCTTAGGGCTTTTCTTCTCAAATGGTTAGTAGATCATGAAAGAAACTGTCGAAAGAAAACCAAGCCCCCTCTCCCAACCACAGAGGTGATAAGAGGAAACTTGGTTTTAAACCTCTTCTGCTTGGTCTAGGCTAGAGATTCCTAATGCCAAACCATGAGCTAATGAAGGCCAATTGTGAAGTTCTATAGGATTTAGGAAAATAAGAAAAATTATCTGATTATTTTTTCATGAAGTGAGATATATTGAGTTTTAAGGATTATCCTTTATTTGGGTCATTATTATATGAAACGGTCTTTACTTTTTATTTTTTAACAGGCTTATTTACAGTTTTAAAGTTTGTACCCCAACTTCTAAAAAGTTTACTGGATTATATAAAGTTCTAACATCTAGGAATCACTTCTCCAGATACACAGTTCTGGCTTGCCAACCCCTCAGTGGGCATGCTGGCCTGCTACGATCTTCCTGATGGTCAAACTTTGGCAAATATACTATCAAGATCCAAGACCCCGTAACTGCCCCTAAAGAGACAACCCGGACTCCCTTAGGTACTCTACTGAAATGCTCAGAATGAGCCTTTTACATATTGGGGCAGTCGGGTAAGCGTCTGACTCTTGATTTTGGCTCAAGTCATGATCTCAGGGTGCTGGGATAGAGCCCCAAGAGTCAATGGGCTCCCAGCTCAGCAGGGAGTCTGCTTGGGGGATTATCTCCCTTTCCCCCTGCCCCTCCCCCTGCTTGCACTCTCTTCCTCTCTAAAACAAATAAATTTTAAGGATTTATCCATTTGGGGCGCCCAGCTGGCTCAGTTGGTTAAGCATCTGCCTTCAGCTCAGGTCATGATTCCAGAGTCCTGGGATCAAGTTCTGCATCAGGCTCCCTGCTCATGGGGCAGCCTGGTTCTCCTTCACCCTCTGCCTGTCACTCTGCCTACTTGTGTTCTCTGTGTGTGTGTGTCAAATAAATAAAATCTTTTTTTAAAAATTTATGTATTTTTAAGTTAATCTGCCACTTTCCACATTCAAATGATAGGAAGACAACTGTCAGTTGTAGATACAAAGAAAGGAGACTCGATGTACATAACATATAAAAACAGTGTCTAGTCCCATGTCCTTCCGCACTGGCATAGGCAGTGAGGGAATGCACCAAACCTGGGAGGAAAAAATCTGAGGGCCAACATGGGTTAGCCAGAGCAAATGAGACTTGGTAGGAAGGAAAGTGGTCTCAGAAGCCTCAATGTGGATATTTCATCCTTATATGAAGAGGACTACACTATCTAAAATGCAAAAAGGAAGTAAAAAACTGGATTAAAAGTAATAAAACATGTGTTTTTCAAGTTTAAGGAATCACCTCTTTCATCATGTCTAACTCTATGCCTGATATGTCAGAGTGTATGTGTATGTGTATAAAAAATTTGCAACAGATCTGTCTTACAAACATACATAACACCAATTTGTTGAAATACAATTGGCATATTAGGAAACAATTTGAGCATATATATTAAGCACGCATATATATAATTTATACATATCTTCCCTTCCTCAAGGAACTTAAAATGTTTTAAAAACAAAAAATACTATATAGGAATGAGCTAATTAAATGTTGCAATAAAGACAGAACATGAATCAAACTCAAAAAAGAAAAGAAAAAGAGGTGTGTGTGTTGGAATGATTCATTTCAGGAACTTCACGAAGTAGAGGAGAGAACATGTAAAGAAACAGCAAATGTAATAGCAAATAAACCAGCCTTTCTGGATGGAAGAGGCAGGATAGGGGTGCAGGTAGGAGGAAACTAAGTTTAGTAAGGCGCTCCAAATCAGTCTACAGGAGGACTTACATGTAAGACAAAAAACTGAAGAGTTTCCTCCTCCTCCTTTAATAGCTCCTTTTAACATGTTCTGCTACTCCCACTCCCAATTTCTCTCTACAGAATTCCACTGACCCTACCCCTTCCTCAAAAAGAAGCACCATGTACCAGACATGAAGTCCTATGAGCAGTCATTCAAAACTTAAATTTTGCCTTTGCAAAGATGTGCTGCTTGAGCCGAGCAGAGACGTTCTGGAGAGGCCACAGGGCTGGCTGAGGCCCAGGGACCCCAAGGGTTCTTTAGCCAAGTGAACATTTCAAGATTTACATTGATCACAGAACTTCTTGGATTCCTAGTATCTTTTTATCCTGCTGAACTATCACGGACACTCAATATGAAAAGTTAAGTCCCAGGAAGAAAGTAACACGATGAAATTCATTTTAACTAGGTATTTTGGGAGATTATATCCCTTGCAAGTAACATGCCTTCGATGAATTACAAGGCTGCTAATACTTACCTAATATTTACCTTTACTTTTACCTGTAATTTTGATGAGAATTTCTGGGCATTTTAAAGCCCCTTTAAATCCAAAGGGATAATGAATTATGATCATCAAGCCTTATTTACTACTCTGCTGTCACTTCCCTAATATTTTTGGTTTCACGGTCTTCTGTGTCTGAGATAATTGTTGGACAATTTCCCCCTTCTTTCTGGTACACTTAGAGTTCAATTGGAGTGCACACTAACCCTCTCCCCCTTGAAGGAGTAACAGGAATGTTCATGTCTTGTTTTAACAAGTGAATGATCTGCCCCGACTTCAGAGTCAGAACTTCACACCGTAAAAAGGAGACCATTATGTTTAATTTTTTGCCCTGTGAGAAAAGCAGGATATGTCAAGCCTCTCCTTAAGTTTTTTTCTTTTATCCTACGAGTCCCTCTCATGAGCTCATTTCTTTAGGAGACTATATAAGCCCCTTAAAGAGCAGTACTGTTCTCTGACACACACACTGACGAGCAGTTAATCATTAATTTTTCACGGTCCACATCTGCTGTCTGCTGGACTGAATATTGTTGGAGAGACTTCCTTCCATTATTATAAACACTGCTGTGCGAGGGTCCGTGTGGGATCTTTATCTCAACTATTATCAGCAGTCCAGACAGAGTCTGATGGGCTCCCTTTAACAAGCCCAAGTTACAGAGTTCAGGAGGCTGAAACCTACATGGATACCGTTGTATTTTTTAATGACAAAACAACAGCTGCACGGGCAGCCTCAGCGGCGGCACGCCCTGGCTGCTTCTGTGCAGATACTAGAAACAGGTGCACCTCAGGATGGAAGCCATTGTGCTGTGTGCCACGGGGGGGGGGGGGGGGGGGAGTCGCGGGGAAAGCACAACACTCATTTCTTCCTCAAGGTCCACATACAGCAATGCAGCCACATAAGAGAATTCAAAAACAGGGTCTGCTGAAATACCAAAGCTTCGAAAAAGCAATAAAGGTTGAACTTGACCTTGCACGAGAGAGAGGACTTTCACTTCACTCTTGGTGGGCATGCTACCTTATGGAAATCTACGGAGCCAGCTGTGTGCATAATAAAAGTTACTTTTAAATGGCAAACCAATTAGAGTCTATCCTCTTCCTTCTCCTTCTTGGACTGGGTCTGGGCCTCCGGCTTTATACCACTTAAGGAAAAGTTGAAGTTAGGGTTGCTGTGGGAGGAGAAGAGGCAGATTTGAATGGGATCCTGTTCGAATGACGCCTGGCAGCCTCACTCCCGGGGCGGGGGGGGGGGGGGGGGGGGGGGGGCGGTACACGCAAAGACCGGATAGAGCGAGCCTCCGCGCCCCCGATGTCCGCACTGACACCCGCACCAGCACCGGGGTGACTCCTCCGCGGCCCCGCGGCCAGGAAGGCGCCAAAGGAAATGCCCCATAGAGGTCAGTGCTGTGTGGCGATTTCCACCCGAAAGCAACGTGCACCAGTTCACTTGAAAATGTACACTGCAGTCACAGAGAAGCGGGGAAGGAACGTGCGTCGTTCCCAGACTAATTGAGCTTGAACTCTGACCAATTCAGAAACAAGCGTCTCTTTCCGCTGCGCGGGGGAAGCCGGCTCGCCGCTGCCAGAGGGGAAGTATCGGGGATGGTCAGGAGCACAAAGCGCTCTGTATGCAGCCTGCAGAGAGACGTGGCCCTGTCATCCGGTCTGGCCATTCATCTTTGTGTGTCCTCACAGCAGAGGGAGTCTGAGGAGCGGTACACGCCCCCTAAAACACGGCGGCTGTGCTCCTGGGGTCTGCGCGGCCGCAGCACCGCCCCAGCTGCGCGGACGGAACTGCTGCCACGGGGAAGGGCTCAGAGCTCACTTTCAACCTGCCGTATGGACCGCAGTCATGCCAGCCTGTCCCCACCAGCTCTGCCTTACGCAGGGCCTGACTTCTCCCCGGGACTCCCCATGAGGTCAGCGGGGGCCCGCTGGGGAAACCGGAGTCAACCTCGAGGGCCACTATGCCGCCCACCAGCACTGCGGACCTGGGAAAGCTCTCCTTGGAGGTGCCATACTCAGAGACAGCCCGGATTTGGAGACTGAGAATTTTCCAGTGATGTAAAGTTTGAGTAGAAATAACAATTCTGCCACTACTTTTCATGATAGAAGTTTTACATTCGGTCTCTGCAGCTACGATCCTGGGGACTGAGGGGGCTTCATGGAGCGTGGACCCTTACTGGAGGCCAATCTGCCTTCAAACTTAGGTGTGCCACCGAGACCCTAAGCAGGTTGTCTCAACTCTCTAAATTTTATTTCCTGCATTTTTTTTTTTAACTATCTGTGGGCATGCTGTGCTGATTAAAGGAAAGAGTGGATCCCTGAAAGTCATATATTGTTGAGTAGAGGCAAGAGTCTCAAAACCAGAGGAGTGAAGCAAAGAGGAGAGTATCCAGACTCCAAACAGCTCGAAAACTAACCATCAAGAAGTTGAGGAAGACCAGTGACAAAGAACAAGGTCGAAGTTTCTAGAAGCCTTGGAAGTACCCAGACAGCTGGAAATCAAGTGGCAGACTTAGTGATCAAGATACATGCTTCAAAATCCGGGAGATCCAATAAAGAAAAACCTTCAGACCCAAAACCAGAGGGTCACAGGGAGCAAACCTTGCATCTACTCCATCCCAACCCGGCAGAAAGTGATTTGAAGTGAGAATGGAATTGGGCCTATGTAGGTTCTTTAACCAGTGAGACCAAGAGAAACCTAGCAGTCTAGGTGAAGGGTAAGAAGAGGAGTATTCTAACACTACTTACCAGCTGTCACTCACTCTCTAGGTGATGCCATCTAGTCTGTTTCCTGGGGCTGAGGTAACAAAGTACCATGAACTTACTAGGGTAAATCAACACATGTCATCTTAATCCTTGTGGAGATCAGAAGGCTCACTGGGCTAAAATCAAGGTGTCGGCAGAGCTGTGTGCCTTCTGGAGGCTCCAGGCAAAAATCTGTTTCCTTGCCTTTCCTATCTTCCAGAGGCTGCCTGCATTCCTTGCCTCATGGTCTCTTCTTCCATTCCCAAAGTTGGCAGCACAGGCATCTCCCAGTCTCTTTGTCTATTCTTTTCTTCCTCTCCCTGTCTGTCTGACTCTGGCCCTTTTTAAAGGACCCCTGGTTACACTGGCCTCACAAGGACAATTCAGGGCAATCTGCCCATCTCCACATTCCTGACTTAATAACACCTGCAAAGCCCCTTTGTCCATGCAAGCTAACTATTCATGTTTCAGGGTTACGATGTGGACATCTTGGGGGAATCCTTATTCCACCTGCCACCACTTTAAACAACATTCTGACAACTCTCCACTTCCTGTTTCAAGCTGAGACCTCACCCCTGAGCTTCAGACTCAGTCCTCTGACTTCCATTTTCTGGTTCTGCGTGTAAGGAGCTTGGAAGTCACCACTGCATCCTAAACAATAAAAAGTTGCCAGACAGACTGGGAAATCAACTCTCTTGAATCTATTAAGAGAGGAGAGGATACAAGGTTGAGCACTCCCAAGATTGGAGAGACAGGTGAATACAGGAAGTTACTTCTTACTAGAGCAGGGTTCCTCTGCAGGACCGGAATCAGGGTACGGACACCTGAACTGTAATTGATGAACTCCTAGAGCCTCAGTGTGGACAGCGCTCGGTGTTAAAAACTGAAGACAGAGGCGCCTGGGTGGCTCAGTGGGTTAAAGCCTCTGCCTTCGGCTCAGGTCATGGTCTCAGAGTCCTGGGATTGGGCCCTGCATTGGGCTCTCTGCTCAGTGGGGGCCTGCTTCCTCCTCTCTCCCTGTCTGCCTCTCTGACTACTTGTGATCTCTGTCTGTCAAATAAATAAATAAAATCTTAAAAAAAAAAAACAAAACTGGAAGACCTCGCAATCACAAGGACCGAGGATGGGTGAAGTAGGGGAGTTTATGGGGGGCAGTCTACAGCACTGTGAGATTTTCCAGCAGGAGCTCAACCGGGATGCTAGTTACGGTAAATAGGTAAATATCTAAATATCTATCGGAGAAAAATCCCCTCAGGCTTCCAGCAGTGGGAGGGGGCGGGGGAGAAACCATTTTGAACTGGGCTACAGTACTTCGTTCTTCCTACCAAGGCCTGCCCTCAGGGGAGACTGTTTAATCAGAGCCTAGTCAGCTGGGGTATTATCAGAATCTAAGTCAGCTGAGGAAAGGGAAATACCAAACTTTAACCCACTGCAGCCATTCTTTACTGCGCAAGAGAGAAGATAAAAAAGTGAGAAGCACAGGCTTTCAAAACACTGGGAATTAATCACAGGATTCTAGAAATGCTTCCCTGCCCTCATACCTCACCACTACATTTCTAAAGCCCATTTACAGCAGCTGCTTTTACCTGCTACATCGTGTCTAGCTATCAAGTAGAAATTACAAAGCATACCAAAAGACAAAAACAAAACAAAACAACAACAACAAAAAAAACAAAAATGCAATCTGAAGAGACAGAGCAAAGCATCAGAACCCAACATGGCAGGGATGTTGGAATTATCAGACCAGGAATTTAAAACAACTGTGATGAAAATACTAAAGGCTCTAATGGATAAAGTAAACAACACAAAAGGACAGATGGGCAATGTAAGCAGAGAGGAGGAAATCCTAAGAAAGAACCCAAAAGAAATGTTAGAGATAAACACTGTGAAAGAAATGAAGAGTGCCTTTGGTGGGCTTAATAGTAGACGGAACACACTGAGAAAGGAATCTGAGCTTGAGGATATATCAACAGAATTCTCAAAAACTGAAATGATTGTAAAGACTGAAAAAAAAAATATGCAAACCCTAAGGGACAACTACAAAAGCTGCTATGTGAAGGGAATATCAGAAGGCGAATCAAGAAAGGACGGGAAGCAATGTTTAAAACAATAATGACGGAGAATCCTCTCAAGTTAATGTCAGGCAGCAAATCATGAATGCAGGAATCTCCAAGAATACCAAACGATATTTGCAAAAAGCCCCAAACAAACAAACAAACAAGGAACAATCAAAAAAAGCTCTACACCTGCCCAGCTCATTTTCAAACTACAGAAAATCAAAGTTAAAAAAGGAGAAATCCTGGAAGAAGTCAGAGTTTAAAAAAACATGTGTAGAGGAACAAAGAATTATACCCAATTTCTCCTCATAAACTGTGTAAGCAAGAGAGTGGGATGAAAATGTTAAAGTATTGAGAGGGGGAAGAAAAGCCACCAACCTAAAATTCTGTACTCTGTGAAATTTTTCTTCAGATATGAAGGAGAAATAGACTTTTTCAGAAGAAAAGTTGAAGTAATTGGTTACTAGGAGAACTACCCTGCAAGAAAAGTTAAAGTTCTTTAGAGAAAAAGAAAATAATCTAGGTCAGAAACTCAGATCTACACAGAGTAATGAAAAGCATCAAAGAAGGAATAAATAAGATAAAATAAAAACATATTGTTATTAATTGATCTAGCAGATAAGTTTGCTACGACATATATAAAATATATGCTTATGTATATATCTCTTATGTACTTATGTGTGCTCCTGTATGAGTGAAATAACAATGGTGCAAGGAATAAGAGAGAGGAATTAGGATTATTTTGTAATTATAAAGTATTCACACTACTTAAAATTATTGAAAAGTGAACTTAGATTAGCTTTAATATGTAAACTCTAAGGACAACCACTTTAAAAAAGAAGTATAATTGATATGTGAAGGAAGGAGACAAAATGGAATCATAAAATGCACAATTAAAACCACAAAAAGCAGGGTGCGTGAATGGTTCAGTCTTATGGGCATCTGCCTTTAGTTCAGATCATGATCCCAGGATCCTGGGATATAGCACCACATCAGTCTCTGTGCTGAGCTGGGGAGTTGGGGGGGTGGTGAGTCTGCTTCTCCTTCTCCCACTCCCCCTGCTTGTGCTCAATCTCTGTCAAATACATAAATAAATAAATAAAATCTTTAAAAAAAAACACAAAAAGCAGAAAAAGAATGCAAGAAAAAGGAAAAAAGAAAAAGGGCAACAAATAGAAAACAGTGGTGAATATGGTACTTATTAACCCAACTATCTTAATACTTTGAACATCAATGTTCTAAATGCACCATTTACAAGAAAGATTGTCAAAGTGGATCATAAAAAAACAAGATACAACTATATATTGTCTACAAGAAAACCCCCTTTAAATAATAAAGACACATAGAGATTAAAAGTAAAGAAAAATATACCACACTAACAATAACCAGGTTTAGTGATCCAAGAACTTATTTCTTATCTCTATCTAGATTTCTACTTGACATCCTGAACCCAGTATGTAAAAAATCAAACTTCTGGATTCCACAACAAAAATCCCACCGACCCACAGTAAAACCTGTCCTTCCTGCAGCTTTCTGCTTCTCAATCCATAACAAGTACATTCTTTCTGTTGCTCAGACCAAAATCTGGAAGCCTTTCTTGACTCCTTTTTCCCACATTTTACAACCAACGGACATACTTGCTACCCTGTATATTCATACAAAGAGTTATACATAAATGCTTATAGCAGCTTTAATTTTGGAGCACCCTAATGGAAACACCTTAAATGCTCATCAACAGGTGAGGATGGATAACAAATAGTGATTCATTAGTATAATATACTACTCGTCAATAAAAAGAATAAACTACGGACACACAGAACAACATGGACAAATCTCAAAATAATTACGCTGAGGGAAAGATAGGCAGACATTAAAGAGTATTTACTGCATCCACTTATTTAACTTTAGAAAATCCATACTAATCTGTAGTACCAGTAAGCAGATCAGCAGTTGCCTGGACATAGAGGTGAGTCATGGGTAGGGGCTGGAGAGAGAGATTACAGAGGGGGACAAGGAAACTTTGGGTGTGATCATATGTACACTGTCTTGATTATGAAGATGGTTTTACAGTGCATGTATATGTCAAAAGCATATTAAATTATATACACTTTAGGTATGTGCAATTATGGTGTGTTGGTTATAGCTCAATAAAGCTGTTAAAAACATGACCGCCATTAAGAAAACATTCCTTGTTTTTAAAAAATGAGGTTGTCTTCTCCCATATGGGAAGGTATTTATTGAAGTCATTCACAATTGAAATAACTGTGGATATTTTGCCAAGAATGCATAACCATTAAAACTGCTGAAATTGTCTTGATTTCAAATGTGATATTTTGCTATTTACTTCTTCTTCAGAATATAATTTTCATTCAAAAAAGAGAGGATAGGAAAATGACAAGATTAAAGCAATTTTAGAAGGAAAACTATTCTTTGAAACTATGGTTTTTATGTAATTTTTAAAGCAAATAACACACTTCCTTTTCCTGAAAAATGCCAGAAAAGACAATCTGTAAAAAAGATAGAAATGACCAACCTCCAGTTGCAAAACACCTAGAAATTCTGGCTAAAAACTTCTTGCATCCTTTAAAACACAAGGCAAATTTGTGAGGAAAGGGGTGGAGCTTTGACACACCGGAAAAGGACTGGAGAAAGAATTGCAAACCAAAGTGGTAACTTTTCAAAATGAAACTACCCCATCCGGTTGTGTGTGTTCATCTCCCTTCTTGAGAGACTGAATTCTAATGCCTACTTTGCAAACAGAAAATATAGCCGGGGCTTGCAAAGAGCAAGAAATTGTAAGAACCTCGTATAACATCAGGACACCCAAAAGACTATAATCCCACTAGCGGTTAGAAAATAATAATCCACCCAATAACACAAGATGACCATAAGAAACCATGGCTATCTCCATCTAGACTCTGGAGGAGAAAAGTAATCTCCCCTGAGAATTCCTAATTATGGGGCAATCACTCCCATGGATTGGGGATTTGAAATTCTAATGTCCATGGGGTCTGGGAAACCTAGAATGAAAAATTAATGTTAAAAATTAACACAAAGTCAGTAATAACTTGGGATGCCCAGCAAAAGCAAACTCAAAACTCCTCTAGAAGGACAGGCTTTCGGACAGGACTTCTCACAGAAGTCACAATGATGCTTATGATGAAGTCACAATCCAGAATTACAGAACGCAGAGCAATCCATGTGAACAAGAGACCTCAGACCCAGCAGCATTCCTAGGATCACCACTTTCATAAAATCCAAATAGAACTCTGATAAAAATGAGAAAATGAGTATGTTGAGATTGATTAAACACATAATAGAAAGACTCAAAAACATTAAAAATGACATATTAAGGCAGAGCAACTTTGAAAAAGAATTAAATGAAGTTGCAGAAATTAAACAACAACAACAACAACAACAACAAAACAAAAATACCCTACTGAAATGTAAAGCTAAATGAATTGGTTTACCGTAGGTGTGACCCAGCTCAAGAGCACATGGGTGGTGACAAAGACAGCAGAAGAAATTACTCTTACTGGGCACAGAAAGTAGATAAAAAATAGGAGGCCTAGAGACAGAATAAGAAAATCCAAAATGTGTCCTAAGTTATTTTCAACAGAATAGAGATAATGTCAAAGAGGCAATAATGAGATAGAGATAGAATTTTCCAGGATTTATGAAAAGACATGAATCATAAGATTCCCAGATCATGTTTAATCCCAAGCAGGAAACATAAATAAATTCACCCCAGGCATACTGTAGTGAAATCACTAAAGGCCAGAGGGAAAGGGACTTAAAAGCCACCCAAGCAAGTCAGATGGATGATTACACAGATACAATTAAAATCCAGGAAGACAAAATAACTTCCAAGTTCTAAGACAAAATAAATCATAATAAAACTCAATGATGCTACATATAGCTGGAATCTTTGAAGAATGAGGTAGTTGAATCAAGCAAACATTCAAGTTATTGAAATAATCTCTTTAGGTTTACATTTTGCCTAAATAATAAACAAAACCCTTTATAAAATACATTATACCTATTCCTGAATCCATATTCAAAGCAAAATTACTATAACTTTTCCTTGAAGTCTCAAGAAGTGTGCCCTAATTGAAAAACAAAACAAAACAAAACAAAAAGCCAAAAAAACAGAAGTAGGGGAGCTTTTGGTTCAAGGTAACAAACGTGATAGATAAGTTGACTATTTTCTCAAAAATCAGTGTACAGAAATCAGTTGCTTTCTTATACACTAACAATGAAAAAATAGAAAGGGAAATTAGAGAATCGATTCCATTTACTATAGCACCAAGAACCATAAGATACCTGGGAATAAACTTAACCAAAGAGGTAAAGGATCTGTACTCGAAGAACTACAGAACACTCATGAAAGAAATTGAAGAAGGCACAAAAAGATGGAAGAACATTCCATGCTCATGGGTTGGCAGAATAAACATTGTTAAAATGTCTATACTGCCTAGAGTCATCTATACTTTCAATGCCATCCCGATCAAAATTGCACCAGCATTTTTCAAAGAGCTGGAACAAACAATCCTAAAATTTGTATGAAACCAGAAGAGAACCCAAATTACTAAGGAAATGTTGAAAAAGAAAAACAAAACTGGGGGCATCATGTTGCCTGATTTCAAGCTTTACTACAAAGCTGTGATCACCAAGACAGCATGGTACTGGCACAAAACAGACACATAGACCAGTGGAACAGAGAGCCCAGATATGAACCTTCAACTCTATGGTCAACTAATCTTCGACAAAGTGGGAAAAATATACAGTGGAAAATAGACAGTCTCTTTAATAAATTGTGCTGGGAAAATTGGACAGCTAAGTGTAGAAGAATGAAATTTGACCATTCTCCTACACCATACACAAAGATTAAACTTGAAATGAATAAAAGACCTCAACATGAGGCAGGAATCTATCAAAATCCTAGAGAAGAACATAGGCAGTAACCTCTTTGACATCGGCCACAGCAACTTCTTTCAAGATACGTCTCCAAAGGCAAAGGAAACAAAAGTGAAAATGAACTTTTGGGACTTCATCAAGATCAGAAGCTTCTGCACAGCAAAGGAAACAGTCAACAAAACAAAGAGGCAACCCACGGAATGGGAGAAGATATTGACAACTGACACTACAGACAAAGGGCTGATTTCCAAGATCTATAAAGAACTCCTCAAACTCAACACTCAAAAAAACAGACAATTGTGTCCAAAAATGGGCAGGGGGCACCTGGGTGGCTCAGTGGGTTAAAGCCTCTGCCTTCAGCTCAGGTCATGGTCCCAAGGTCCTGGGATCGAGCCCCGCATCGGGCTCTCTGCTCAGCGGGGAGCCTGCTTCCTCCTCTCTTTCTGCCTGCCTCTCTGCCTACTTGTGATCTCTGTCATATAAATAAATAAAATCTTTAAAAAAAAAATGGGCAGAAGACATAAACAGATGCTTCTCCAAAGAAGACATACAAATGGCTAGCAGACACATGAAAAATGTTCATCATCATTAGCCATCAGGGAGATTCAAATCAAAACCACATTGAGATACCACCTTACACCTGTTAGAACGGCCAAAATTAACAAGACGGTAAACAACAAGTGTTGGAGAGGATGTGGGGACAGGGGAGCCCTCTTACACTGTTGGTGAGAATGCAAGATGCTGCAGCCACTTTGGAGAACAGTGTGGAGATTCCATAAGAAATTAAAAATAGAGCTACCCTATGACCCTGCAATTGCACTACTGGGTATTTACCCCAAAGATACTCATGTAGTGAAAAGAAGGGCCATCTGTACCCCAATGTTCATAGCAGCAATGGCCACAGTCACCAAACTGTGGAAAGAACCAAGATGCCCTTCAATGGACGAATGGATAAGGAAGATGTGGTCCATATACACTATGGAATATTATGCCTCCATCAGAAAGGATGAATACCCAACTTTTGTATCAACATGGACACGAATGGAAGAGACTATGCTGAGTGAAATAAGTCAAGCAGAGAGAGTCAATTATCATATGGTTTCACTTACTTGTGGAGCATATGGAATAACACGAAAGACATTGGGAGATGGAGAAGAGAAATGAGTGAGGGGAATCAGAAGGGGAGACAAACCATGAGAAACTATGCACTCTGAGAAATAAACTGAAGGTTTTGGAGGGGAGGAGGATGGAAGGTTAGGTGAGCCCAGTGGTGGGTATTAAGGAGGGCACGTACTGCATGGAGCACTGAGTGTGGTGCATAAACAATGAATTTTGGAACACTGAAATAAAATTTAAAAAAATCCCAGTGAAATGTCAGTAAAGACGTATAAAAGAGGATATATTCATCACAGTGCTGAGAGAGGGCGGCAATTTCGTCGGCATACCAGAGAAATCACAAATTACCAGAAGAGAGATAACATATGGGAATCTTATTTCCAGTTAGCCAGAGTGGAAGAAACTGAAGTCCACGAAAAGACCAAGCCGATGTGGAGCTTTTCCTCTTGACTGTTAGGGCAAACGTGGCTGATGTAGGAAGCAGGAATAGGAGGCAGGAATCAACCTACTGATAATAGGGAAGTAATAACCTACTGATAATAGAAACAGCTGGGCCAGATCACCTCTGCTCCCACCTCTCTGCCCCGCCTGCAGAAACAGGACTGTTGGCATGAGCTCTAAACCAGAGATGAGTTTACTCTAGAAATCCTGTCATCCCCAGGGGAGTGCAATGTCATCCCCAGGGGTAAAATTCCTCTCAGTTTGATTTTTACGGTGGGGAGCTGCTCTATCTTACTGTTTTCTCTCTCACAGCAAGTCAGATAAAGCCAAAGGCAGGTTTTTTAGAAGGAAAGTCAATTCATTGACATAACTAATATGTAGAAGTGGTGATGAGCTGAAACTAGTTGCTTCTTAAAACAGAAAAAATAATTAGAGGCTCCACAAGAGTGGAGGGGGGAAACCCCTGCTAAAACAAGAAAATCATGGTGCATATCCAAGGCAAACTTAACTGTGAAATGATTTTGAGCATTTGGTGAAGTAGGAGAGGATGCATTTAACACTGACTTTGGTTCTCCTTTGAGTAGTACAAGTTCTGTAACAATTCATTCCTTTCTTTATAGTCTACTAATAATAATAACAAATATTTACTGTTCTTCAATTTTAAAAATAAACCTACTGTCAAGGCACAGAACACTAAACAATACAGCCAGCAGGGTGTTTGGCTGGCTCAGTTGGGGGAGACTGTGTGACTTTTGATCTTGGGCCATGAGTTCGAGCCCCACCTTGGGAGTAGGGATTACTTAAATAAATGAGAGTAAATAAATAAATAAATAAATCAGAGCAGAATGCACATTTGTAAACTTTAGCAATGTAAAAAGATACAGCTAAGAGACATAAAAATCTGGAAAGGCAGGATAAAATATAAGGAAGAGAATGAACAAATTGAAGTTAAAAGATTGAGAAGTAGAAGTTTCAGAGATTATTATGTTAAATTATAAAGGAAATTTAATAGACTATTCAGTACAACAAATAGAACAAAATCATGGTGAAGAGGGAAAGGTAGGAACTAGCTAAATTCTTCCTCTTTTATAAAGGGATTTAATACCTAAAGCTGACATATCAAGAAAAAGGGCCTTTATAAACATATTAAATAAATCTAATAATCCCTGGAATGATTTTATGTCAGCTCTAGAGAGAGCAGGAATTTTTACTCTCTACTTTATATATTTTTGGTTTTTTATTTCATGCATTTATTCTTTTTGCAATTAAATATGTGTATCCAATAATAAACTTATACCATTAGACAAGAGTAGAGATTATTTTTATTCCAGAATATTTTTCAAATTTCATATACAACCACATGTTAAAATGTTTGGGGGAAAAATTTTAATTTGAGAATTATGACACATTTTTTTAAAGATGAAAGAACACCTCAAGATATAAGTATAATTGATCAGATGGAAAAAGTTGTAAAAGTTTTAATTTTAAAAAGCACAGAAGCATAAAATTATATTCTGCATCTTTCACTTGCTCTGTGCCCAAAAGTGATTTATTTACTACTGATTCTGTTTTCCCAAAATCCTATAAATGAGACTAATGATATCTGTAAAAGTTGTTGGCAAAATTAAATGATTGCAATGAAGTCACTAGCCCTTTGTAGATGTTCAAAACTGCTAGATTATTAGTGGCCATATCTATATCATGCCTGCCTGTCTATAGACGAAAGAACCCTCTCAAAAGAGTACAATGGAAAGACAACAAATTTTTAAACAGAGACTTCAGCTCAGAGACTTGGGTCTGCTATCCTGTGAGTGTGTGACTTCCCACAGGTAACAGACTTGCCACTTCTCACGTTCTACATTTGGATATGGTGGGCGATGTTCTAGCTCAGGGATAACTGCAGAGGATATCAAGGTTTATGGGCTGGCTGCTTTCAGTTACACAGATGATGCCAAACAAAGGAGATGTTGTATCTGGGATTTCTTTTTTCTGTCTTTTTACTGTCTGTAGTGGACATCTGTCACGTAAAATAGATGAATCTGAACTCTTTTATATGTCTGGGGAATGAATGCCCCGCTTCTTCAGCCTTGGCTGAGATCCAAGAGCAAAAGGAGCTGAATGTGTTGGATACTTACTTCCCCAGCCTCCTCCTCCCTTGCCCCCAGGGTAAAGTATGTAACCTTGACTCTGCCAATCAAAGCAGCGGACTTAGATTCCGGAACTGGGGCACAGGAGAGCAAAGGTCTGGGGAGTTCACATTCCCTCTCCCTGGCAATGCCTATAGAAGCAGACTGGAAGAAAGCTCAAATTCCTGATGCAGAAGCAGCTGCACTGCTGACTGTCACTTCTGGGGATCAGAGGGAGCGAGAGCCACCACCTACTCATGAAGGGCTTGGCAGCCCTTCCCATGACTTGGTGAGCTCACCAATATCCCCTTGTTTACAACTAAGAACCTGACGGGTACGCTGTAAAGCATCATTTCCTTAGATTATTCGTATCTCTCCCCGCATCCTGAATCCTGCAACCCCAATCTGCATCTTGAAGATCCCCCGAAGAAACACGGTTCTGTGGGACAAGAACGTGCAACTGTGATGAGAGACTTGTGGTTAGGATCACTAGCTGTCACCGGGAATTGGAGAGATGCGGAAGCTGGAAAAGAGGGTCTTCCGGACGTACAGAAAAATGGACCCTGAAGTTCAGGAAAGGAGTAAACCTCATTCAGGGACTGTACTTCCTCTTCTGAGGAAGGAATGATTGTGTTTTAGGTTGCGCACAGGATAGTTGTATTATATTAAGTGGAACTGCAACCCCCTTTTTGTCTTTTCTTAGAGATTAAGTGTGGTTTAAGGAAGTGGATACGGGTGCCAGCTTCACAAGGGATGGACTTGTGATGAATTTTATGTGTCAGCTTGACTGGGGGAGGGGACACCCAGATAGGTAGTACACCATTTCTGGGTGTGTCTGTGAGGGTGTTTCTGAAAGAGATTAGCATTTCAGGCACTGGCCTGAGTGAGGATGAGCCCCTTCACCAATGCAGGGGCACACACGCCATCCCGAGAGCCTGAATGAAACAAAAAGGCAGAGGAAGAGAGAATTTGCTCTCTGCCTATAATGGGATAGCCATCTTCTCAGGCCCTTGGACAGGCCTCTAGTTCCAGGGCCTTCATATTTGGACTGAATAATATGATGGTCTTTCCTGGTTCCCCAGCTTGCAGACAGCAAGATTGAAGGCCTACTTAGCCTCCATAACCACGTAAGCCAACTCCCATAAGAAGTCTCCATATTTATGTATGTATGTATGCATGTGCGTATATACACAAGTGTATGTGTGTTTGTATATATACACAAGTATATATATGTGTGTGTATACAAGTGTATATGTGTGTATATACACAAGTGTGTGTGTGTGTGTGTGTGTGTGTAGATACGTATATTTCTCTAGAGAACCCTGATACAGAGCACTAAGAAAATCTTTACTAGCTAAAAGATTAATTCCACAAAGGCTTAATTGATGCACTGATTACAACTGAAGAGAAGTCTCTGGAGGTTTACTACTCCATTGCTGGTCTTTCAAGAGTTTTATCTGATGTAGCTGAGATATTGAAGGCCTGCTGATAAAACTTCTGGATGACAGAAGAGAGCTAAGATCACTAGAGCCATAATGCCTATAAACCTGTCAGTCCCCATGGCATCCAGCTATATACTAGGTTAAGTAAGTAGACTCCCCCAATGGGCTACGCTGAGAGTTTGGAGGTTATAGTTTTGTAATAACTTTTTCAATGCTTCCTCACTGTATTGGGGCTAATATATTATGTCATGAGCATTCACCAGGTTAATATAGGTAAACTAATTAGAATAAGGCTTGGTACACAGTCAGTGTTTGATAACTGCTAGCTACTAAATTTTCATTGTTATTCGACCTAGCTAACAAAGGACCTGGCTTTACATTCCCAGGGGTAGGTGGCTGTAAATGACCATAATAAATTTCATAGGTACCACAGATGCGGTTCCCTGACCACAGAATCATTCAGCCTGAAGGGAGGTGGCATTACTGTGGGAATCACTATGGGGCAGAGGACTCGGTGAGAACAGTTCCAGCAACAAAACCTGCCAAGAGACACACACGTCAGGTAGAAGCTCATATTGCTCTGTGCACCTCGTGAGTGTTTAATAAGTATCTGTTGACTGAATAAACAAGTACACATTAGTTGAATAGCTTAGAGCACATAGGCCATGAGAAAGGCAAGAGCCATGGGGTATGTGTGTATGTGTGTATCAGGCTAGAGTGAGCTTGTCGTGACTAGAGCAGATGGAAAGTATTAGAAAGTAGAGAAAGTAAGTGAGATAGAGAAAATAGATGAATCAAAATAATCCATTGACTAGAATTTTTTTTTAAATTTTGAAGAAAAAAAAATGCAGAATCATGAATACCAAACAAATGAGTCTGGACTTGAATCTTGGTTCTTAAAGGAAGGGAGGGAATAGGAGTGAGGGTTTTAGGAAGATTTTAGAGAATAATTGGGCAACTTGGTGAAGGAGTCACGGAGGTAAGAGAGGTCAGCAGCACGCTATGCAAGTAATTCCAAAGCAGGAGAAGGACACTGATACGTTGAGATAGAGTCCAGATATAAAAGATCTTATTACTTTAAACATTAAATGACTCAATTTCCATTATTTAATTTGATTTCAAACCTGATTGTCAAGCAGATGTACTATCATTTCCAAGTGCTTATAAAGTCCAAAGTATAAACTATTCATGGTTTCAGATATAAAAAACTCCATAAATTTGAGAAATTAAACCACTGAATAAGTAGTCAGGCTTGACCAAGAAAAACATATATCATGTTCAGGAGTCTAGAGGTAAATTTTCAAGGACCAAAAGGTTTGTTTTCAGTTTACAATCTAAGATACTTAAATGGAAAGAACTTTTTTAGATAGGTCTGTCCAAAACACCCAGAAAGGTGATGTCGAATGACGTGTTTACTGTAGATTTGTGTTAGTTGTGAGGACCGTTTAAAATTTTAAATATTTTAAAACCATGCCAATAAAATAGAATTTCAAAATTTTCATTCTGTTTAGGTGTTTCTAAAAGATGAGCTGTGCCTTCTTCCTAGAATTCAAGCTCACACAGTCTGTTGAATTTGACTTAGACCAAAACCCTTGGATTCATCATTAATTTCTTGATTTATTGCACATCAATCCATCAGCAGGATTCTACTTTCAATACATATCCCAAATCCTGACACTTCTTACCACTTCCTCCACCAACACCTCATCTGAGTCACCACTGTCTCTCACCAGGTGCAAAAGCCTTCTAACTGGTTGGCCTGCTCCCACACCATCCCATTTTAATCAGTTTTCAGAAGGACAGCCAGAGCAATTGTGATAAAAACCCCACTCTTTAAATACCCTGCATCCTGTTCTTGAAGCAAGTCAAACACAAACATGACTCTGGGCCTTTACACTTGCCAATCCCACTACCTGAAATTTTCTTGCCCCAGATGTCCAAATAGTTTACTACCCCCGTCTTCCTCCAAGTATTTACTCTGATAAAGGCTTTTCAGTGATGAACATGATAAAAATGGACCCATCCCCACAATATTCTTTCTCCTCCTTCTCCGCTCTTCTTTCTCCGTAGTCGTATATATCCCACGTACATTCCAGATACTGTACTCATTTTGTTTATCTAGAAGAAAGTTCCAAGTGGGCAGAGATTTTTATCTTTTACTCACTGCTATATCCTCCATGCTTACCATATTGTAAGCATGCAATAAATAGAGGCTAAATCGATGAATGAGTATTAATTTCAGTATAATTCAGTATTTTATCAATTGTTCATGAGGATAGATCAGAAACAGCAAGAAGAAATCAGGTCCTTTAAATGCCACTGATACTGTTGAAAATCAGGAAGAGAACACCCTGGGTTGAGAACACACACTTACTAAGCACATGGGTGGCCACACCACCTCCACCACCTTCTGGCCATAGTATGGAGGAAATGTTACTCAGTCTCCCTGTATTCTGTGTCACATACAGAAAAATATGTGATAGCTCTTGGATTGTCAATAAGGTTGAATATAATATGCTTATCAAGTGTTTCACATAGTGCGTGTCACACAGAGATTTGTAACCATGATTACATATCATTACAACCACATGGTTAGTATAGTAAGAAAATGGATAGATTAATCCTCTGGGTTTCTTTGTCCTTGTTTATACCTAACCCAGTCAGCACAAATACATTGAATGAACGTATGAGGCACTAAAAATTTCTTTCAGTTCACACTTTTAAAAGAAATGATAGGGTAACAGAACCGGTCTATATTTTTATCATGGCGGTGGTTACATTACTGGATGCATTCATCAAAACTCAGAACAATACAATGTAAAGGGTACATTTCACTGTAAGTTTTGACATTTCAAAACAAAAAGGGGAGTATTAGGGCAAATGTGTGAAACTAATCACAATAGTTAGAATTAATTACTTGCCTCCCCACAATGAAGAGTAAAAAGCATGAGAGAAACCTGTCTAATGACATCGGAGGTAGCTAATTTCCCCTCGATGCATGGAAGATACAAAATGGCTTGGTTTTCTAGGTAAAAACAGCTATTTCAAAACAAAACATGTGCAAGTGTTACAAAGCAATACGCTGCTTCTCTTGTCTCTTAGAGAATAGGTGGCAGTTACAAGCTTGATCCAAATATATCAAATACATGTATAATCTTACAGTCCCTAATGCTTTGGAAGCAAATGTAAATTCGTCTAAAAATAGTTCTCAAATGTAATATCCTCCAATATTCATGGTTACATGGTTAAGAAACACATCAAAATTTTTACTATTCCTTTAATGAATTAACTAGTGATGCACAGCTCAGAAGAACTTTTAGACTTTAATAGTATTGATAACCCTAATGAAATTTACACAAATATGTATGAATGAGAACAGAAAAAATGTGTTTATGTATGATTATAGTTCAAATGACCCAGTTTCCTCAAACATGAAAGCAGCTAGAGTTTCCAATGTGGCCATACATAATGTGGTCAACAGGGAGAAGAGAAATCAAAATCTTTATTTTTAAAAGAGATTATATTTCAAGGTAAGCTTCCATTTAACTCACTTATTAATTTTCCCTGAATATTGACATGTGGACTGGCTGCCAGATAAGCAAAAAATAATTGAAAATTTTTGGCTTAAAGCAAATAACCAAACTTTTATAGAAAATTTCTCATTAGTATGTACCTTAAAAGAAAGGAAAACCAACAATTGGCAGTTTCTAATCCCTGTTTAAGGACTCAAGCCAAGATTACTCAGAGTTTTAGCTAGATGCACTTAAAAAAATTTTATAAATATATATATGTCTATATAAGTATATATAGACATATATATATTTATATTTACATATATGGCAGAAACAGGGCCCATTTTTTTTTGTTTTTTTTTTTTTAAAGATTTTATTTATTTATTTGACAGAGAGAGATCACAAGCAGGCAGAGAGGCAGGCAGAGAGAGAGGAGGAAGCAGGCTCCCTGCTGAACAGAGAGCCCGATGCGGGGCTCGATCCCAGGACTCTGAGATCATGACTCGAACCGAAGGCAGCGGCTTAACCCACTGAGCCACCCAAGTGCCCCAACAGGGCCCATTTGAATTGAATTTGAACAGCTGTCTGTGGTGTCTAGACCATAAATGATGCTGTCTTTCAAAAACAAAATGCTAAATGGTTAAGTATTTCCACGGCCTAAGAAAGAAGCACAAAGTGAACTCATTTCTTTGTTAAGCTATTAGGGTTCTCCAGATATTTCTTAACACCTATCTTAAAGAAATATTTTGTTTAAATGGTGAAAAGATTCAAATCAAGAAATAAGGTCATTATGACATGAGCTTGAATTCCTCCACTGATATGTGTAGGAGGATAATTGGCAAGGGGTAATTTTTTTTTTTTTCTAGAGAAAGTAGTCCAAATGCAATTTAATAAAAGGCAGATGGCATATTGGAGAGCGTTGGTTAGAATCATGGAAGATATGCAGTTCATTTTTATTGTGAAACCTATTTGTAAACACCAGCTCAAGTATAATTTTTGTATTTCAGACCACGAATTTTAATACAAAGCAGAGTAGTTGATGGACAATCCTGCTTCTTATGATGGAAAATTCGGTCTTAGCCTCTGATCAGCTCCACTGACAGTGGCATAAAGAGCTTCTAGGCAAGCCAGAATCTGCTATGGTGTGGTGATGATTTAAAATGGTTTCAAAGCAGAGATGACACATGAGTATAAAAGTAAAAGTAACGTGTTCCCAACTCCTACGGGATCTTAGTCTATGCAACAAGGAACAGTCACCGAGAAGTTGAGTATTGTGCACATTTCTGGTTTCCACCAATCACAAGAGGCATGGTCAATTTGTACAACGTTCAAAGCAAACCAATACAGATAATTAAAGAGGTGGAAGAAAAGGCCTATGGGCAGAGGTAAAAGAAACTGGAACCACCTTATTTAGTTCCCCCAGGGCAGAGATTTTGCACCCTATTTCATTTACATCACTCAGAGAAGTGAGTACAATACTCCAGGTGAAGTGAGTCCTTGGTATAAACCTGTCTGTTGGCCAAAGAGGTGAAGAGTGAGAAAAATGATATGGTAACAGTCTTCAGATAAATGAAGGGTTGCTTTATTTATTTATTTATTTATTTATTTATTTAATTGAGACAGAGACAGAGCCAGGGAGGGGCAGAGGGAAAGGGAGAGAAAATCTTAAGCAGACTCCGCACCCAGCACAGGGCACGATGCAGGACTCCTTTCTATGACCCTGAGATCATGACCTGAGCCAAAATCAAGAGTTGGATACTTAACTGACTGATCCACCCAAGCCGCCCCAAGGGTTGTTATTTTTTAATATGGTAACCTGCTGTCTGTCTCCACCCAGAAGAGAAAGCAAAATCTAATCAGAATAGGTTAGGGTTCATCTGTCGGGTCAACAACTTGTTTCAGTTTGCCTAGGACTTTCTCCAGGTTTAGCAATGAAAATCTCATCTGGAGAAACTTGTAACTCCTCGGCAAACCATGGCAGTGGGTCATTCTGACCTTGTGGATGCTTAAGACAGGAGACATTCTTATCAAACTGGGAGAAGTTGGATAAACCCCACCTGAATGAAAATTAAGTGTCTTCTCATGGGACTTTCCAGTCATAGGTTTCTATCAGTGTGACAGTCACTACAGTTATTAATTATCAGGGACAATAATGACAGATAAAATAGTAATGACTTTATTTTCTACCTGTCAAAGTGAGTTTGTGCTAACATTAGCTCACCGAAACCCTATTAAATGTGTTTTAACCCTGAGCAGAAGAGCTAAGCACATCCCCCAAAGTCATAAGGACATAAATGTGAACCACAAAAATGGAGTATAACGATCACTTGCAGTTGCATAACAAGCCAGTCTATGCTCGCTCATGCTTGAGGTTGATCAGGCCAAATAAAACACGGCTGAGTGGTTAACAGGTCTGGGTATGCAGGTCTGGGTATGAGGGCTTATTACTGATAAAACAGTCCTGGACAAACTACAAACCTCTCTAAGCATCTGTTTCTTCATCTATAAAATGGAGATAATGTCACTACCTGCTCATAAGAAGTTTATAAGACTTTCTTTAGTGAGCCTTACTGCAAAGTGATAGCATAATGGAAAGCAGGTCTATGAAACAAGACCATTATTGGGTTCAGGAATTGAGGTCTCTGGTTATAATAGGTAACATTTTAAATAATTTCTATGTGCCAGAAACTTCCTCAGCACTTATCACACACTACACATTGAATATAACTCTGAGGATTATTATTCTCTTCTTTATTTCATGAAATACGTAACTGAAGTACAGAAAGTTTAAGTATTTTGCCCCAGATTACCTAGACAGAAAGCAGCAAAGTTCATATTTGAACCTGGGCAACATAATCCCCTAACTTGTACTCAGACACTATACTGTCCCCAGTTTACTTTCAGATAAACCATGAGGGTATGTGTGGACTGCACACTGTTTTTGAAAATACATAAACACAACTTCTTAGTAAAATTTTTCATAACTTCCAGTGGCAGTGAGGTCAAGGTTAAATACTCTGACAAGTACTTAAAATATTTTGCTGATTGTAAGAATGGAATATTCAGACCTTCAGACTCAATTCAAAGTGATAAATATATAGTATATCCAGTCCAGTTTTCATCTAATCTGAAACTCATTTCTATTAGCACTATGTGCTAAATAACCATGGGATAGGTTTGAATATTCCAGATTGAGTTACTCACTGATTCATGAAAAAAGCTACTCCTAACGATAAGTCAGCTTTAGGAGTTAGATTTTTATGATACACATTGATTTGACTTTCAAAAGGGTAAAAGTTTATAATGAACTAAATTTTTCCCAGATAACTGCAAACTCTCAAAAATATATAAATATAAAAAACACTACTTGGAGGCACTGAAGGGCGACCTAAAGGAGATAAAAGTGATGGGAGAGGATTGGAAACTCAAAGACAAGTACAGAGGTAAAGTTTACCTTTATATGGCTTTTCACTTAAGTTGTCTCCCACCCATTTGGCATGGAGAGGCTAGAACTCACGTAAAAAGCCATAATTTTATTAGCATGAGAAGCTCAGAATCTGGAGTTGTCAGACAAGGTGAAGGGAAGGAGAAAAATCTCTGAAAAAAATCAAACAACAGAAAGGGAATAGAAAGATCTTCATGGATTTACTGGTGAAGTCGATCAAACACCTGAGGATACAATAATAGTAATCTTATACAAACTCCTTCACAAAAGAATAAAACACTTCATAACTTGCTTAGGCCATCCTGAATGAAGCCTTATATGAAAACTTCAAGACATTGCAAGAAAACTATAGACCAATATCTTTCATTCTTAATAAATAGATACAAATGTCCTTCACAAAATATTAGTAAATGAAATCCATGAATATACAGGGGAGGAGTCAAGACAGCAGAGAAGTAGCAGGTTGAGACAACATCAGGGAGCAGGAGATCAGCTAGATAGCTTATCAAACCATTTCGAACACCTACAAATCCAACAGGAGATCGAAGAGAAGAGCAGCAATTCTAGAAACAGAAAATCAACCACTTTCTGCAAGGTAGACCGGCAGAGAAGTGAATCCAAAGCAATGGGAAGATCAATCACGAGGGGAGGGGCCAGCTCCCAGCAACCAAGCACAAAATCAGAACTTTTAAAAATCTGCTCCACTGAGGGACATCAGTCCAGAGGCTAAACCGGGGTGAAGCCCATGTGGGGACAGTGTGGTCTCAGGTCCCACAGGGTCACAGAAGGATTGGGGATATCTGAGTGTCGCAGAGCTCACAGGTACCAGAGCAGGGAAGCCGGCTACAGAGGTGGAGCCGAGGAGTAAGCTCTCAACTCGGGGTTACCTTAAATTGTGATCTGTGGCAAAGGCCACTGCTCTGTGAATGGGGATGCCAGAAGATCTGGGGAGACACCTCTGGAAGAATGCAGGGATCTGCGGGGTTTGGAGACTCCAGGCGGGGTTGTGCACCAGAGACAGAGACACTTGGTCACAGGCTGGGTGAGCTCAGAACGCAGGTGGAGGGCAGGGAGACAGGAGTGATTGAGCGCTTTTCTCTGAGGGCGCACTGAGGAGTGGGACCCTGAGCTCTCGGCTCCTCCAGGCCGAGATTGGGAGGCCGCCATTTCCATTCCTGTCCTCTGGAACTCTACGGAAAGCGTTCAGGGAACAAAAGCTCCCAAAGTCGAACCTGAGCGGATTACTTAGCCCGACCCCTGGTAAGGGCGGTGCAATTCCACCTCGGGGAGACACTTGAGAATCACTACAACATGCCCCTCCCCAAGAAGATCAGAAAGAAATCCAGCCAAGACCAAGTTCACTTACCAAGGAGAACAGCGGAATTCCAGAGGAGGAGAAAGCAAACCATGGAATTCATGGCTTTCTCCCCATGATTCTTTAGTCTTGCAAAGTTAATTATTTTTAATTTCATTTTTTTCTTCCGCTAAATTTTAACTTTCACCCTTTCCGCTTTTAACGTTTTTTAACTAGTTTATGTTAACAATGCCTTTCAAAAAAAATCTTTTCTGAACCTTCATTATTATAGTCATATTTTACCCTTCATTGTATCTAACTTTATTTTTTATATACACATAGGGTTTTTTCTTCTAAAAAAATGTGGGATACAACTTCTAATAGATAAAAATGTACCCTAAATCTAGCACAGAGCTTTGTTCTAGTCTCCAGCCTGAGCAAATTCTCTCCACTTTCTTTTTCTTTATTCTCCTAACCAACTTATCTTAACTCCTTTTTTAGAAATTTTTTTAATTTTCATCTTTATAGTCATATTCCATCCCTTCATCGTGTTTACCCTTACATATGTTTTTCATTCTTTAAAATTTTGGGAGGTAGTTTCTTCTAAAAGATCAAAATATTCCCAAAATTAAGTGAGTGACTCTGTTCTATTCACCAGTCTAATATATACACATATATTTTCTTTTTTATATTTTTCCTTTTTTTTAATTTTTTTTTTCTTTTCTGAACTTCTTTTTACCCCCCCCCCATGATTTGGGGTCTCTTCTGATTTGGTTAAAGCACATTTTACTGGGCTCTTTGCCACCCTTTTAGTATTTTATTCGCTCCATCATATATTCTTATCAGGATAAAATGACAAGGTGGAAAAACTCACCCAAAAAAAAAAACAACAGGAGGCAGTACTGAAGGCCAGGGACCTAATCAATATGTACATTGGTAATATGTCAGCTCTAGAGTTCAGAATGACGATTCTCAAGGTGCTAGCCGGGCTTAAAAAAGGCATGGAAGATATTAGAGAAACTCTCTCTGGAGAGATAAAAGCCCTTTCTGGAGAAATAAAAGAACTAAAATCTAACTAAGTTGAAATAAAAAAAAATGATTAATGAGGTGCAATAAAAAATGGAGGCTCTTACTGCTAGGATAAATGAGACAGAAGAGAGAATTAGTGATATAGAAGACCAAATGACAGAGAATAAAGAAGCTGAGTAAAAGAGAGACAAACAACTACTGGACCACGAGGGGAGAATTTGAGAGATAAGTGATACCATAAGATGAAACAACATTAGAATAACTGGGATTCCAGAAGAAGAAGAAAGAGAGAGGGGAGCAGATGGTATATTGGGGAGAATTATTGTAGATAATTTCCCTAATACGGCAAAGGGAACACGCATCAAAATCCACGAGGCACAGAGAACCCCCCTCAAAATCAATAAGAATAGGTCCATACCCCATCATCTAATAGTAAAATTTACAAGTCTTAGTGACAAAAAGAAAATCCTGAAAGCAGTCTGGGACAAGAAGTCTGTAACATACAGTGGTAAAAATATTAGATTGGCAATAGACTTATCCACAGAGACCTAGCAGGCCAGAAAAACTGACATGATATATTCAGAGTACTAAACGAGAAAAACATGCAGCCAAGAATACTATATCCAGCTAGGCTATCATTGAAAATAGAAGGAGAGATAAAAAGCTTCCAGGACAAACAAAAACTAAAAGAATTTGTAAACACCAAACCAGCTCAACAGGAAATACTGAAAAGGGTCCTCTAAGCAAAGAGGAAGCCCAGAAGTTGTAGATCAGAAAGGAACAGAGACAATATACAGTAACAGTCACCTTATAGGCAATACAATGGCACTAAATTCATATCTCTCAATAGTTACCCTGAATGTAAATGGGCTAAATGCCCCAGTCAAAAGACACAGGGTATCAGAATGGATAAAAAAACAAAACCCATCAATATGCTGTCTACAAGAAACTCATTTTAGACCCAAAGACACCTCCAGATTTAAAATGAAGGGGTGGGAAACAATTTACCATGCTACTGGACATCAAAAGAAAGCTGGGGTGGCAATCCTTATATCAAATAAATTAGATTTTAAGCCAAAGACTATAATAATGGAAAAGGAAATACACTATATTATACTCAAAGGGTCTGTCCAACAAGAAGATCTAACAATTTTAAATATCTATGCCCCTAACATGGGAGCAGCCAACTATATAAACCAAAATCAAAGAAACACATCGACAACAATACAATAATTGTAGGGGACTTTAACACCCCTCTTACAGAAATGGACAGATAATCCAAGCAACAGATCAACAAGGAAATAAACGCCTTAAATGACACACTGGACCAGATGGACATCACAGATATATTCAGAACATTCCATCCCAAAGCAACAGAATACACATTCTTCTCTAGTGCACATGGAACATTCTCAAGAATAGATCACACACTGGCTCACAAATCAGGTCTCAATTAGTACCCAAAGAATGGGATCATTCCCTGCATATTTTCAGACCACAATGCTCTGAAGTTAGAACTCAATCACAGGAGGAAAGTTGGAAAGAACTCAAATACATGGAGGCTAAAGAGCATCCTACTAAAGAATGAAGGGGTCAACCAGGAAATTAAGGAAGAATTGAAAAAAATTCATGGAAACAAATGAAAATGAAAACACAACTATTCAAAATCTGTGGGACATAGCAAAGGCAGTAGATCAGAGAGGAAAGTATATAGCCATATAAGCCTTTCTCAAGAAACAAGAAAGGTCGCAAGTATACAACCTAACCCTACACCTAAAGGAGCTGGAGAAAGAAAAGCAAAGAAAGCCTAAACCCAGCAGGAGAAAAGAAATAATCAAGATTATAGCAGAAATCAATGAAATAGAAACCCAAAGAACAGTAGAACACATCAATGAAACTAGGAGCTTGTTCTTTGAAAGAATTAAAAAGATTGATAAGCCCCTGGCCAGACTGATCAAAAAGAAAAGAGAAAGGACCCAAATAAATACATTCATGAATGAAAGAGGAGAGATCACAACCAACACCAAAGAAATACAAACAATTATAAGAACATATAATGAGCAACTATACCAGCAAATTTGACCATCTGGAAGAAATGGATGCATTCCTAGAGACATATAAACTACCACAACTGAACCAGGAAGAAATAGAAAACCTGAACAGATCCATAACCAGTAAGGAGATTGAAGCAGTCATCAAAAATCTCCCAATAAACAAGAACCTAGGGCCAGACGGCTTCCCAGGGGAATTCTATCAGATATTTAAAGAAGAATTAATTCCTATTCTCCTGAAACTGTTCCAAAAAAATGGAAATGGAAGGAAAACTTCCAAACTCATTTTATGAGTCCAGCATTACCTTGATCCCAAAACCAGACAAAGACCCCACCAAAAAAGAGAACTACAGACCAATATCCTTGGTGAACACAGATGCGAAAATTCTCACCAAAATACTAGCCAATAGGATCCAACAGTACATTAAAAGGATTATTCACGATGACCAAGTGGGAATTATTCCAGGGCTGCAAGGTTGGTTCAACATCCACAAATCAAGCAATGTGATACAATACATTAATAAAAGAAAGAACAAGAACCATATGATACTCTCAATAGATGCTGAAAAAGCATTTGACAAAGTAGAGCATCCTTTCTTGATCAAAACTCTTCAAAGTGTAGGGATAGAGGGTACATATTTCAGTATCATCAAAGTCACCTATGAAAAACCCACAGCAAATATCATTCTCAATGGAGAAAAACTGAGAGCTTTTCTCCTAAGGTCAGGAATACAGCAGGTATGTCCATTATCACCACTACTATTCAACATAGTACTAGATGTCCTAGCCTCAGCAATCAGACAACAAAAAGAAATTAAAGACATCTGAATTGGCAAAGAAGAAGTCAAACTATCACTCTTAGTAGAAGATATGATACTTTATGTGGAAAACCCAAAAGACTCCACTCCAAATTTGCTAGAACTAGTACAGGAATTCAGTAAGGTATCAGGATACAAAATCAATGCACAGAAATCAGTTGCATTTCTATACACCAACAAGAAGACAGAAGAAAGAGAAATTAAGGAGTCAATCCCATTTACAACTGCACACAAAACCATTAGATACCAAGGAATACACCTAACCAAAGAGGCAAAGAATCTGTACTCAGAAAACTATAAAGTACTCATGAAAGAAATTGAAGACAAAAAGAAATGGGAAAATATTCCATGCTCATAGATTGGAAAAACAAATATTGTGAAAATGTCTATACTACCTAAAGCAATCTACACGTTTAATGCAATCCCTATCAAAATCCCATCAATTTTTTTGCAAAGAAATGGGACAAATAATCCTAAAATTTATATGGAACCAGAAAAGACCTCGAATAGGCAGAGGAATGTTGAAAAAGAAAGCCAGAGTTGGTGGCATCACAATTCCAAACTTCAAACTCTATTACAAAGCTGTCATCATCAAGACAGTATGGTACTGACACAAAAACAGACACATAGATCAACGGAACAGAATAGAGAGCCCAGAAATAGACCCTCAAATCTATGGTCAACTAATCTTTGACAAAGCAGGAAAGAATGTCTAATGGAAAAAGACAGTCTCTTCAATAAATGATGTTGGGAAAATTGGATAGCCACATGCAGAAAAATGAAACTGGCCCATTTCCTTACACCATACACAAAAGTAGACTCAAAATGGATGAAAGACCTCAATGTGAGACAGGAATCCATCAAAATCCTTGAGGAGAACATAGGCAGCAACCTCTTCAACATTAGCCGCAACAAGTTCTTCCTAGAAACATCGCCAAAGCCAAGGGAAGCAAGGGCAAAAATGAACTTTTGGGACTTCATCAAGATCAAAAGCTTTTGTACTGCAAAGGGAACAGTCAACGAAACCAAAAGACAACTGACAGAATGGGAGAAGATATTTGCAAACAACATATCAGATAAAGGGCTAGTATCCAAAATCTATAAAAAATTTATCAAACTCAACACCCAAAGAACAAATAATCCAATCAAGAAATGGGCAGAGGACATGAACAGACATTTCTCCAAAGAAGACATCCAGACGGCCAACAGACACATGAAAAAGTGCTCCACATCACTCAGCATCAGGGAAATACAAATTAAAACCACAATGAGATATCAACAACTCAAACCCACAATGAGATATCACCTCACACAGTCAGAATGGCTAGAATTAACAAGTCAGGAAATGACAGATGCTGGTGAGGATGTGGAGAAAGGGGAACTCCCCTACACGTTGGTGGGAATGCAAGCTGGTGTAGCCACTCTGGAAAACAGCATGGAGGTTTCTCAAAAAGTTGAAAATAGAGCTACCCTATGACCCAGCAATCGCACTACTGGATACTTACCCTAAAGATACAAATGTAGTGATTCAAAGTGGCACATGCAACTGAATAATTGTAGCAGCAACGTCCACAATAGCCAAACTATGGAAAGAACCTAGATGTCTATCAACAGATGAATGGATAAAGAAGAGTTGGTATGTATGTATGTATGTATGTATGTATGTATGTATGTATATATATATATATATATATATATATATAAAATATACAATGGAATATTATGCAGCCATGAAAAGAAATGAAATCTTGCCACTTGCGACAATGTGGATGGAACTAAAGAGTATTATGCTGAGTGAAATAAGACAATCAGAGAAAGACAATTATCATATGATCTCCCTGATATGAAGAATTCGAGAGGCAAAGTGGGGGGTTTGGCGGGTATGGGAGGAAAAATGAAGTAAGATGGGATTGGGAGGGAGAGAAACCATAAGAGACTTAATCTCACAAAATGAAGTGAGGGTTGCTGAGGGGAGGAGGGTATGGAGAGAGTGTTTGGGTTATGGACATTGGGGAGGGTATGTGCTATGGTGAGTACTGTGAAGTATGTAAGCCTGCCGATTCACAGACCTGTTTTCTCCTGGGGCAAGTAATACATTATATGTTAATTAAAAAAAAAAAAAACAAACAAACAAACAAAAAAGGAATATGTCCTATATGATTCCATATACATGAAGTTCTCCCACAGATAAAGCTATTCTATTAAAAAAAAGAAAAATCAGAAAAGTGGGTAGACTGAAGTGGTGCAAAGGAGTGCTCTGGGGTGATGGAAAAGTTGCAACCTGATATGTTATATGGGTGATGCATCCATTTATGTGTTTGTCAAAAACATATGTTTTTATGCAATTTCATGGTTTACATTTTGACATAAAAAGTTTTTCTTTCTTTCAGATTTTTCCTTCCTGTAACTTCTTTTTTTCTGGTCCTGAACTTACAATACCTAAAGCAAAATTACTCCTTCCTTCAAGTGAACATGGTCCAGTATAATAATGTACCAGACTCAGCTGTCTAGTAATATGAAGGTGAGTTTCAACTTGAGAGCTATCTTGGGTCCATTGGCAATGGCTACCTAAAGAAACAATCTGAGTCTGTGTCCAATCCCTATGAGGGATTTGAGATTAATGGCTTTGAATTGTTAACATTATCTATCAGGAAAGCAGTGAGGAGTGATGAATGGTGGTCCCAGCCCCTTCACCATCTTCAACTCTTATGTCATCAAATGCCATAATTGTTCTGCATCAAATGCCATAAATGGTCTATAGAATCTGAGACAGTACTTTATATGATCTTGGACTATAAATATCATTAGGTCACCATAGGAGGCATTACCACACCTTGAGTTTTCTTCATAGTATGTTATAACAGACAAGTTGTAGAGCAAACGGAAGATGAAATGTTATGGATGCAAGTGACATCATGTAACCTTTTACCTCACTACACAGCTCAGATATGAAATTACCAATCACTTCACTTATTCACTTTTTATGTATAATACATATTATATAAAATGTATACATGTATTATGAACAATTAAAAATGAACACCCAGGGGCACCTGGGTGGCTCAGTGGGTTAAGCTTCTGCCTTTGGCTCAGGTCATGATCTCAGGGTCCTCGGATTGAGCCCCATATCGGGCTCTCTGCTCAGTGGGGAGCCTGCTTCCCCCTTTCCTTCTGCTTGCCTCTCTGCCTACTTGTGATCTCTCTGTTAAATAAAAAATTTTTTTAAATGTTTAAAAATGAACACCCATTACCTACTACTCAGCTTAAGAAATTAAATGATATTTTGCTGGTGAAGCCCCTGGGCTCTCCTTCCCATGAGATTTCCCTCATCATTCCAAAATAAACACGTAATTGTGTGTTTACCATCCCTTTGATGTACTTGATATTTCTCCAACATAGTATGCATCTTAAGCAATACATTGGTGAATATATTTCTGTACTTAATATAGTTGGTATTATTGTATAATTTGCTGTCTTTTACCCAACATTATGTTCTGGAATTGAATTCATGTTGACATGGGTAGCTATAGTGCACTAACATTTACTGCCATAAGTTATTCTATGCTATTGCAACTTATCCAGTCTCCTCAGAGGGATTACTTGATTACTTGTGTTGTGTCTAGTTTGTGAATACTTCATTAACAGTGAAAATGTGCAAGAGTTTTGAGAATGTTTTATAGAAGCTCAATTCCCAGGCCATGAGTCAATAGATATGCAACTCTACAAGACAATACCAAATTGTTTTCTAAACTGATTGCACCAATTTACATCCATCAGTTGCATGTAAGAGATTAACAAACATGATATTGTCCAATGTCTTAATGTTTGCCAATCTAAGGATGGAAAATGCTACTTCATTGTGGTTTTAATTTTGCATTTCATACTACCAATGAGGTATATATTTATATATTTGTTGATCACTTATATTTCTTCTTGTAAGAAAAGCTTATCTGTGTCTTGCCCACATTTTCTATTGAGTTGTTTCTTGTATTGACTTACAGGTGATTATCTTTTCTGGACCTAAATCATTTGTTGGCTTTATGCTTGCAAATACGTTCCCCAGATTGTGGTATTTCTTGTCCTTTTTTTAATGATACCTTTGATGAACAGATGTTTTTAATTTAAGCAGAGGTGAATTATGGATCTTTTCCTTTATGGTTTTTCCTTTCTGTGTCTTGTTTAAGAAATATTTCCCTATCGTGAGGTCATAAAACTATTCTCCTATATTTTCTTCTAAAATTTTTTTAGTTTTGTTTTTTACATTAATGTATTTGAAACATCTGGAATAAAGTTTTTAGTATAGTGTGAAATAGTTTCATTTTTTTTCCATATGGATAACCAAAACTCCCAGTACAGTTTATTGAAGAGTTCATCTTTCTCCATTGCTCTAGTGTTTCACTCATTATATAGCAAATTTCTAGACATAGATGGGTTATTTTCTAATATCTGTACTAATACTACATTTATAAAATGTTATAGTTTCATAATAAGTTTGATATCTTTAAAGTAAATCATCTCCCATTGTTTTTCCATGTTGGCTACTCTAGGCCTTTTCCTCTTTCATATTTTAGTTTGTCAAGTTCTATGAAAAATCCTTTTGTCTACTGAATTTTGATTCTACAAATCAATTTATCCTTCTATACGTTGTTAGTGCACAGAATTGGAATTCCTTTTTCTTTGGTGATTTGGCATATACTACGCTTGGTAACTTTTGTATTTGTTATTTAGGGTATTGTTTAAGCTGCAGCAACACAACTTGAATGACTTGAAGAGATTTTCCCATTAGCTAGTAGAAATTATATGCCTTATATGTATCTAAGCTTGTAATCCATTCAGGACTGATATTTTTATACCCTGTGTGTGCCAAGTATGTTTTTATATGGACCTCAGTAAGTCCGGTACCATTTATTAAAAAGTCCATCCTTCCCTAGAGGGAACAGGGATGCCATCCTTATGAATCAAGTTATCTACAGGATTCTCCACTCTGTCTATTTCATTCATCTGTCTGTGTACACTTGGGCCAACAACACACTGTCTTCATGATAGTCTTGACAAAGGAAATCATCTCATTTTGTTCTTCAAAATAAACTTTATTATTTCTGGCCTTTTTGAGTAAATTTGAAAGAATCTAATACTAATTTGAAAATTTTGTAACTTCTTGGTAAATTTTATAAAATTTCCCTTTCAGGCTCTGAGAACGCTTTTCACCTAAATCTGTATTGGATAGTAGTGTATGGTATATTAGGTTTTTAAAAACATGTTGTCTTCTAATGATATATCATTTTTTTACTTTCAATTTTTCATATTCTAAAGTGTGTCTCCACTTAGCCACAGATTTTTAAAATTTTTAAAATCTTTAAAATTTTTAAAATCTAGCATGACAAGCTTTGTTTTCTTATTGAAGTATTTTTTCTGTTTACATTTAACATGGTCACTAATATCTTTGGGTTAAATCTACATTGTTAGACTTTTTATTTGACCTATATTTTCTATATTTATTTTCTTATTCTTCCCCTTTTTGATTTTTTGAGATTCAGATATTTATTGAGATAATCATACATCCACATGCAGTTTTTTTATTATTATTATTTTTTAAGATTTTATTTATTTGAGAGAAAGAGAGAATGAGAGAGAGAGCATGAGAAGGGGGAGGGTCAGAGGGAGAAGCAAACTCCCTATCGAGCAGGGAGCCCAACTCAGGACTCAATCCCGGGACTCCGGGATCATGACCTGAGCTGAAGGCAAGTCACTTAACCAACTGAGCCACCCAGGCACCCTCACATGCAGTTTTGAGAAATGTAAAAATGTAGAAGATCCTACACTTTGTCCAGTTTTCTCTAAAGACAATCTACTGCAAAACTATAGTATAAATATCAAGACCAGCATATCGACATTGATACAATCCAATTTTATTCAAATTTCCACATTTGTGCTCATTTGTTTGTATTTGTATTAAGTTTTATATAATTTTATCACCCATGTCAGTTAATATATGCACCATAATCGAGATAATGAATAGTTTCAACACCACAAAGATCATCCATGTTGTCCCCAGCTCCATCCTTAATTCCTAACAAGCATTAATCTGCAATCCATTTCCAAACTATTGTCATTTTAAAAATAAAAAAGGCTATCCTTTCTCTATTACTTCATTTTGCACCTTTGCATGGGTTATTTCTGGGTTTTCTATTTTGCTCCAATGATCTGTGGATCAGATCCTTCCACCAACATCACAGTCTTTGTTCATGGTGACCATGTAATAAGCCTCAATACTGGGTAACTCTCTCTACACACACACACACACACACACACACACACACACACACACACTTTATTCTTATTTACAAGACAAAAAAGCTGCTTTAACTATTCTAGGGTCTGTTCCTTTCCATATAAACTTTAGAATAAGTGTGTCTACACAAAACACTTGATGGAGTTTCAATAGGAACTAAAGTAAAATTATAGATCAATGCAGGAAAAATTGGCATGTTTATTATGTTAAGTCTTCTACCCAATAAATAAGATGGGACTCCCCATTTATTTAGATCTTTGAGTTCTTAAAAAATTTGTGATTTTTCAATAAATACTATACTTACTTTGTTAACTGTATACCTAAGTATTTCATTTACAAAAGTGATTGTAAATACTATGTTTTTCTATTTCAGTTCCTATATGTTCAGTGATAGTACATAGAAACAGGATATTAAAAAATAGAATATGAAATTCGCACAGAAATCAATCTTAAGACCTTACTGAACTCATAGTTCCTGGGAATTTAAATTCCTCGGTATTTTGGTAAAGACAATCATGCCATCTGTAAAGAAAGATAGTTTTTTTTTTTTTTCCCTCATCTGTATGCCTTTTATTTCTTATTCTTGACTTGTTCTAGTTTTATGTTGAATAAGAATGGCAAAACCAGACATCCTTGTTTTATTTCCACTCCTGGGGAGGTGAGGAGAACACTAAACCTTTCATCAGTAAGAATGAGGTTAGCTGTAGGTTTTTTGTGAAGGTTTTTTTATCAACTTTAGATAATTCTCCTCTGTTCCCGTAGAAAGCATTGCCATGATTAAGTGATTTTGTCAAATTCGTTTTCTGCATCTACTGAAAAACAATTTTTATTCTTTAGTTTGTTGATATAGTTGGAAACCAATGAAAGTGAACCACCATAATTATAGATTTATTTCTCCTTTCAGGTCTGTTAGTTTCTGATTCATGTATTCATGTATTTTGAGGCTCTGTTGTTTGGTACATATTTAGAACCATTATGTCTTCCTGATAGATTGATTCTTTTATCATTATGTCATCTTCTTCTCTTGTAATTTTCTTTACTCTGTATCAACACAGCCACTTCTGTTTAGTTGGGTCATGTTTTCTTTATTCACTCTGCAAATTTTTTTTTATAAATAATCCATATTTAAGCAGTTTGTCTTTTAATAAACTTAAAATTTGTAAATAAATTTACTTAAGTTGGGAAAGATGATATCTTTTTTTTTTTTTTTTTTAAAGATTTTATTTACTCATTTGACAGAGATCACAAGTAGGCAGAGAGGCAGGCAGAGGGGGGTGGGGGAAGCAAGCTCCCCACTGAGCAAAGAGCCTGAGGCGGGACTCAATCCCAGGACTCAGGGATCATGACCTGAGCCAAAGGCAGAGGCTTTAACCCACTGAGCCACCCAGGCACCCTGGGAAAGAGGATATCTTAATTAATATTCCTGTAAATACTAATGACTTTGAGCATCCCTCATATACATATCTTTGTTTGATTTCCTATCAAAGGCATTTCTATACATTTTCAGAGTATCCTGTCATTTTTAGACATTGTATATATCTTTCTGCCATAAATCAATTAACTTCATTCTTCATTGGACAGAAACCCTTAATATCTGTGTTCCTATCCATTGATTTTTATTTATATAGTTATGTGGCTTGTACTTTTAACATCTTATTTAAGTAGTCCTTCACTTCTAAGTAACAAGCATGTTCTCCTACATTATCTTCTATTAACTTTACAATTTGATTTTCACCAGTTAGGTCTTTCATCTAGATACTGTTAAATCAAAGGGCAGATTTATCATTATTTACATACTTAGACTATTTAGCTTTAAGGGCAATCCTTGATAGGTTAGGGTAATTGATAGAAAACAAAAAGACATAGGTGCTAACCTACTATTTTCTGATTCCTGTCCTTTCCACCCACCTTTGACTTCCTGTGGATCACTTGAACATATTTTAGACTTTCATCTTTATTTTTGTTGCTTTTAAGTGCATTTCACTTTTGCAAGTGATTGCTCTGGATACTATAATATTCATATGTGACAGTCTGCTGATACCAACATTTTACTACTCGGTGTGAAGGGTGGAAACTTGATTTCCATTTAGGACTCCGCTTAGTTGCTTTTAAATATCATTATCTTTGGTATCAGATGAAATTAGAATTTTTGGTTTAATCATCAAGTGGAATTTGTAAAATCCATGAGAGAAAGGACAGTCTATATTACATATTTCTGTTTTTGTTATTCCTTCTTTCCCTCATGATATTCCAAGATTTCTTCTTTTATCATCTCCTTTCTGTTTGAAGAACTTCCTTTAGCTAATCTTTAAGGGTAGGTCTGTAGAATAGATTCGTTTAGCTTTCCCTCTGAAAATGTAATTTTTTTTCATCCCTAGAGGAATGAAATGAATATATAGTTTTACTAGATATAGAATTCCTAATCAACAGTTCTTTTCTTTCAGCACCTGATAAATATTGTGGGTCTCGCAACCAAGCCCAGAGTCTTTTCTGAAGTCCAGCAGGTGGTGAGACAGCCCCCGCAGGCCAATATGTGCCAGAGGTGAAGATAAGGACTGGCACAACTCAAATGCAATACCCTCAAGACCTAGCCAGTCCCATCTTCACTGGACAGATGGGGAAATAGGCTCCAGGAGAGGGGACCTCAACTGGGTCACTATTGATGCTGTGTGGAACTGGGAGGGAGAATGGACCCCTGAGGCTCCATACCTGTATTCCTCCCAGGGCAGCACTCAGGTGCAGAGCCACCTCTGGAATCCAGAGGACTCAGGGTCATCCCTGATGGGGACAATCCCTAACTCCTAGCTGGGTGACCTTGGGCAAGTCACTTCTGTGGGAGCCTCCTTTCCCTCCTGGCTTGTGTTTGAAGATGTGGCACTTAGCAGGTATTCAATAAACTGGTTAGAATCCTGATCTGAAAGGACAGGGAATAGATGATCTCAAACCTTTAGTTAAACTTATTTGTGATAATTTATATATAAAATACAAAAGAAAAAAAAAGGTCATGTCCCTTCATGGTTGCAGATGGGAAACTGGCCATCGTTCAAATTGGTATCATCTTATAGGTAATATAGTGAATGCATAGTTTCTTTATGACTGCTTTAAAAGTTTTATTTTTTTGTTTTTTGTTTTGTTTTGTTTTTAGTTTTCAAAGGTTGAAGTATGAAATATCTTGGGATAAATTTCTTTGGGATTATACTGTTTGGGATTTGCTCAGCGTCTTAGATCTATAGATTTGTGTCTTTCACCACATTTTGAAAACTTTAGCTATTATTTCTTCAAATACTCTTTCAGCCCATTGTCTCCTTTTCTGAGATTGCAAGGATACAAATACTGGGTCTTTGTCATCGTCTGGCAGGTCTCGAATTCATCTCCATGTTGGCATCAATTGATGGATTATTTCAGGTTGTGGTTGTTGGGTGGGTTTTTCTTTTCTTTTTTTTTTTTTTTTTTGGTCCTTTCAATGACAAGTAATTTCTTACTGTATAATGGACATTTTGTCTATTGCACTAGGAGACTCTGAATACTGCTTACAGCATTTACTTTAGAAGGTAGTCGCCCCATTTAGGGTTAGCCTATGGGTCTTAGCCTACTTTCGTTGTACTGTGATTCCAATACCAGTTTAATTTTAAGTGTTATTTTGGTTTTCTTGGTTTCTTTGGTGCTAACCGAGCACACACTAGGGCTTGGTGGTACTGCCTTGATGAAGCAAAAAGGGATTCTGTAAGTCAAGCTGTCAGGTTCCCCCTAGTGGACAAGAGGTATAATGAGATTCCGTTCCCCCTCTCCCCATTCCCCCAGCATGCCAGGTGGTAGATTTTTTTTAATCCCTTTTTTCCTTCTATCAGCTTCATACTTTACATGCTTTTATGAATCTTTGTTTCCAGTTGCTCTAGAGATTACAATATTCAGACGTCCCTTATTAATGTCTATAAATTAGTATTTTTATGACATAAGAACTTTAGGACTCTTTCATTGCATTCACCTTCTTATGACTTCTGTGCTTTTTCATTTTATAATTCTAGATATGTTCTAACCCCCTAAGATAGTATTTGTTCTTTTATAGTTTATTTGTTTACATTGATCAAATGTTTGACCTTTTTATTTTTATACACCCCTATTTTTTTTCCTTCCTGAAGAACACCCTTTATTATTTCCTTCAGTGTTCATGTTATCGTGAAGAATTCCCTCAAATTTTGTTTATATGAAAATTTCTTTAGGGGTGCCTGGGTGGCTCAGTGGGTTAAAGCCTCTGCCTTCAGTTCAGGTCATGATCCCAGGGTCCTGGGTTCGAGCCCCACATCGAACTCTCTGCTTGACAGGGAGCCTGCTTCCTCCTCTCTCGCTCTCTGCCAGCCTCTCTGCCTACTTGTGATCCCTGTCTGTCAAATAAATAAATAAATAAATCTTTTTAAAAAATTTCTTTAGTCCACCTTTGTTTTTACAGAATATTTCCACTAAATATACAATTCTAGATGTTATTTCAGCACTCATATATCATTCTATTGTTCTCTGGCTTCCATTACTTCCATTAAGTCATAATAACACTGAATTGTTGTTTTTGCTCTTTTGCATGCAGTGAAAGTTGGTAAAATTATCTCAGTCATTACCAGAAGTAGAAATTTATAATTTCAATAATCTTATTTCTATTAATAGTACCACAGGGTTTTTTTGTTTGTTTCTTGCTTATTTTTTCCAATTTCTTCTTTTAATTTAATGTTATACAGAATTGTTTTATAAGGTCTTTCAGATCATTCCAGTACCTAAAGTCCTTGAGGACATAAATATATTATTTTTCCTCAGTCCTGTCACTTGTTTCCTCCTATTTGGGTAATTGAGTTCTTTAAATTTCAATTTGTAAAAATTTATGGAAGTCTGGGTCTATAAAGCTTTCCTGTAAAGAGACTTGTGTTTTCTTCTATTGGATACCAGACTACCCTCTCTATCTGGATTGATCTTTATTTAGCGTATTAGAGCTTGGGTTTGTGAATTACACTGGAAATATAAATTTGCCCTCCAGAACCATTTGAGAATAAATGTAACAAGTATACATAATTCTCCTGACAGCCAAATAGAGACAAATAGATTTAATTTTTGCTTTGAGCAAGCAGATTTATTTTTTTTAAATGGCTACATTTTCACTGAGGATATAGTCCCTTCAAGAAGCCCAGGATTATGTTAAGGTCTTAAATCCAGCTGATCTCCTTCCAGATCCACATGGTTTCTCCCATTCTCTCTCATATCCATTCATATCCAAACTCTAAGTCCCTGATTTTGACATTTTCTTCCAAGGCAGTTCAAGCTTCTTCTACCTACCACTCTTGTGTCAGCTAATTGATGCTTACTTTCTTTTTTTGTGTGCCCTGGAGGTTTCTCTTCTTTATGGTGTAGGTAATAGATGTAAAAGCATTTTTGCTGTTGGCGTTGCTTATCTAGAACCTACATATTTCTCAGCATAAGGATCTTTTAGAAAATGCAATCCATCCATACTGCTAAAAGGAGTCACATAGAAAATACTGAATAACTTTCTTAACATTTCATTAACTGATACACATTTTAACTTGCTTCAGAAAAGCAATGAAGGAAAATCCTTCTGTCATGTAGGTTGGGCTTAGAACCTATGGTATCACTTGGAAGAGCTGAAACTGGATTCCTTCCCAGCTTCAGCTCTTCCAAGTGATACCATAAAGGCCCTAACAAAGTGAGGGGGAACAATATTTTCCTAGTGAAGATGCTCGTAATCCTGCTAAGTACCCTCAAACCAGACTATTTCTAGGGCTTCCATCTCTGGTTCTTCAGATGGTTAAACAAGGTACACAGATTACTCCTATCAACTTCATGAGTAAAATTTCTGACTGACAGAATTTCTTTCCATTTGCTGGCCAAATTGTTCTTTCCTCACTGTTATTATAGACTCCACATGATGATTAAATATCCATACCATAGCTCATCTAGAGACAAATTCTTGGCAGTACCAATGACCCATTTAAATACCAATTTTTCCCATTCCAATTGTCCTTTTTGTTCCTTTTATAGACCCATTAGCATACTACTTATAACTACATATAGCTTAACATAAGTCACTTCTAAAAACCAAGTAAGTCTAGCTAGAATAACTGCTGTAACTGCTTACTAAGTAGACAAAAATCCAATGCAAAGCTTCTTGTGTGTCTTTTGCAATGAGAGAGAAGGAAAAATACACAAACATCTGCTACAGTTAGAGCAAACTGGAAAACCTCTAGAGATTAACTATATTGGACACCAACTTGGAAAAGTATCAGTCTGATATGTTTAGAAAAATGAAATCCTGAGCTGCTACCCAGCTTCTTTGAGAAAATGTTTTGCCATTTCAAATATAAATACATGTGGTAATAATCAATGCCTATGGTTTTTCTAGATTACTATTAAAGACTCATTCTAAAATTAAGGCATTTATTTTTATTGCTGTAACTTAAAACAAAATTCCAACTTAAAATATAGACCTTTAGACACTTCAAATAAAGAGTTATTAGCAGAATATAAAGAGAGTAAAGGTAAAGAGGAAGGTGAGGAAAAAAAGAGGAAGAGTAAAAATGTGAAAGAAAAACAAAGAAGAGAAAGTATAAAATGGAAAAAGAAAGTATTGGGGACAGAGAAGTAGTCAGAATAAGAGTTGGAGGTTTAGAAGCAACAGACAAGGCTCTTACTAAACTGACACATGAGCAAGAGCTAAACTTTTGTTTTGAAGCATTGGGATTTCAGAGATTTTAATTACTCAGGCTTGCCTGTCCAATTAAATTGTTATCTTGGTGAGAAATTCTGATAAACACCAAAAAGGCCTGGCATTGGCTTACCAGTTGGAAACCAAGCAGTAAAGAAACATCTGACATAAGTTTAAAAAAAAGATAGTAACATATTGGATTACTCAACGGCAAAATAACAAAACTGTTGCCTGTTTTCCACATGACAACAAAATCTCAAGATCTAAACATAGCTAGAAACAATCAGATTGTTGTGTTACCTGCTGCTGCCTTCCTTAGGCAAAGTATTACAAGAAAGTGATGCACTTTAAAAAGAATTGGCATGTTTCAAGCAGAACTAGAAGACAGCATAGAAGTTTAGGAACATCTACACTACTAAACCTTTAATAATAAAAAGTTGAGAAAAGCTTCAAAAATTAAAAAAAAAAAAAGTCTAGTAAAAGTTCCCAGTTAAACAAAATAACAACCTTGTAGCAAAGATTAAGGGTCCTAACCTCCAACCCACGCTTAATGTCTCAGATAGCCTCGGGTGTTTCTGTTATGTTCAGGGAGAAATATGGGAGAAAAAAAAATTTTTAAAGATGTTTTAATTATTTGACAGAGTTAGAGAGAGCACAAGCAGGGGGAACGGCAGGCAGAGGGGGAGAGAGAAGCAGGCTCCCGGATGAGGAAGGAGACCAATGCAGGACTCATCCCAGTACCCTGGGATCATGACCTGAGCCGAAAGCAGCACTTAACTGACGGAGCCACCCAGGCACCAGGAAATAATTTTTTTTTTAAGATTTTATTTATTTGTGAGAGGGAGAGCTTGTGCACACACACACAGGTGAAGCGGGAGGGGCCCAGGGAGAAATAGACTCCCCGCTGAGCAGGGAGCCTGATTCAGGACTCCATCCCGGGACTCCAGGATCATGACCTGAGCCGAAGGAAGGCAGTTGCTTAACCAGCTGAGCCACCCAGACACCCAGAAAATCATTTTAAAAGGAAAAATAAAAGCAAATATGAGAAACAGCATAAAAAAGAACTAAGAAAGAGTATGGTTATTGGCACATGAAACTGATTAGAAACAATAAGATCATTAGCCTATTACATTTTTGAGGGAGTTATACTGACAAAGAAATTGCAGGCCCAGTGTAAGACAGCCCTCAAGCAAGAATGATCTGTGAAAGCTGTGCCTCCTTCAAGGCATCCATCCCCACATCTACTTCAGAGGGAGTAAATGGACAGGCAACCACCTCCCAGATGATAGAACCAGGGGCCATGAACCAGGGAGTTTCTCCAAGAGAGCAGAACTGGGACTAATGAAGGAACTTTCTCTATCTCCAGAATAGGGAACATTTTGTATTCTATCTAGTGAATCTGAGTTGCTTTACACCAGTAACTGTATTAGCCATTCTATTTCTTAATGGAAGTGTTTAGGGTGTTCATTCAGTCTCTGTTACACCAGTGTAAGGCGGAGAGGGGAGGATCAAAAATTTGCTATTTGGGACCATAAGTCACTGAACAATGAGGAGTTTCATCTCACTGTAAATCATCTGTGAGATTCTGCACTTTGAGCAGGATGAATTACTAGATGGGACTTTAGGTTGTCCCCTTGCAAAAACCATGTGTTCTGTGCAAGAAAGGAATAGTGGGAAATATGCGTGGTGGTTAGAAAGGCAGACTGTGCTGGTATCTTCAATAAAGTTCATTTTCTTCTGGACGCTCAGAGACTATGTTTCCCAGGATCCTTTTTGCACTTAAGTGTGGACATACGAATCCGTTTGGACCAACAGGAATAGGACTAAAATGATACATATAATTTCCAAGACTAGATACTAAAAATATCACAATCCTCCACACTCTCTTTCTGTATCAACAAGCTGGAATGAGGAACAGAGGATTCTGAGGCCCTGTGGGTGTACAGCCATGAAATGGAAGTAGTTGGGTTCCCTGAATGACCGTATGGAGCAGTGACATGCCCACCATTACCAAAACGCATTGCAAAAAATAAATGCTTATTAGGTTACCCACATCGAGATTTTGAAGTTGTTATGGCAGTTAATCTACTTTGGCTAAAATGACTTTCAGACTGAATACTAAAATGTAGTGTCAATCTTCTATTTTCTCTCCCTTCTTACATAAGATCACTTATATAATAGGTCTATTTTGATACCAAAATATCTTTCAAATACTCCTCTTTCTCACTGTCTCTATTGACACTGCCGTCAGGTCCTCATAATCTTACGTCAGAATTACCGATATAGTCTTCTACTTAATCCGCTTACATTCCATTCACTGCCTACCCTAATTCATCCTGGACACTGCTTCCAGAAAATCTTCTTAAATGCAAATCTCCCTACTCAAAATCTTCTAGTGTCTTCTAAACACCTTCAGAGAAATTCCAAACTCCTTATTATAGACTAGAAAGACTTCACAATTTTATCACCGTCTACTTCTCTGGCTACATCTCCCCACCCTACTTCACCACATGTTCTCAAATTTCTTCCATACAAAAATATCCTCTAGATCTTCCAAGTACATGGCTCCCCTAGGTGACTACTTAGAGCCTGGTTGCCTGCTTAGGGTATGAACAGAAAACAGATTCCCATTCCCACAATGTTACTCTGAAACACTCCAGATTTATCCACTGGTACCCTTCTTCCTCACCTCTCACTCCTCGCTCTTCAGCCAGTACCCCGACTTCTTTCTCTCTGGTTGTTGCGGAATCTTTGGCCCTCTCCCTTGGTCCATTTTCTGTTAGTGGCTAACTTGACACTTCTGTGTAGAATAGGGACTGGTCCTAATTTGCCCTCACACTAGCCTGACTCCACTTGACCTCATCCTTTAATCTTACCTTCCCGTTGACATCTTTCAGGATAATTCCCCCCCCCTCCGACTAAAATCTACTCTCTCTGCTACTTCCCAACACAATCAGACCTCCAAATTTCTATCTCCTCCCCCCACACCCTGACACACACACACACACACACACACACACACACACACACACACAATGGAAGCCTTACCTGGGGTTGAAAACAAGACAAACACAGGCTTCTTGAAACTTCTAGTCCAGTGTCCATACTTACTTCATTTAGAGTATGCCCTCCTATTTTGCCAGCGATTCCAAGTCATCTTTAAATACAAATTCAGACATTATCTCCTCTATAGAATTGTCCTTGATCCTTATCTTTTCTTTGCCATACTCCCATAGCACCTTCTAAATAGCCCTATTTTATTATTAATTTTCATTGTGTTTTAACATTTTGTTTACTGTTCATCTCTAGAGAGTCAGATCACTGAGGGCAGAACTTTTTATATATGTAGCCCTGATTCCTAGCATAAGGCAGGTGTTTGGTTAAACCCATAACATCACTGACACCCAGAACGTAGTTGAGGAAGAACAAAGACAGCAGGATTCAGCTTGACAACAAGGATTAGTCAAAAACACACTAAGCTGGGTCAAAAGATGTAACTCAGTAACTATTTCCAAGAGCAACATGCAAGGCATCTTAAAAATCCCTAGAACACGGACTCACTAGATCAATAAGGATTTTCCAACTTCAAATTCTAGCTATCACCCAGACATATCTGTCCCATATCAGAAGTGATGATAGAAAGGAGCACACAGATTTTTTTTTTAATTTTTTATATTTGTAAAGATTTTATTTTTTATTCATCAGAGAGAGAGAACACAAGCAGGGGGAGTGGCAGGCAGAGGGAGAAGCAGGTTTCCCACTGAGCAAGAAGCCCAATATGGGACTCGATGCCAGGGTCCTGGGATCATGACCTGAGCCAAAGGCAGACCCTTAACAAACTGAGCCACACAGGCATCCCCACACAGAACAGCTCATCATGGACAACACCAGATTCTGCACAGAGCTTCTTTAGTGCTTGGTAGGATCTGTGACCACCCTACTTTCTCACACATTAGTAGCAACACTTTATTAATCAGAATTTTATCACCTATGGTCTTTTCTCCCTAGTAAAATCAACTTCTTGATGGCCTTCTCTAAATTATATGCATATTTTTTCATACTTGATTTGAGAGAGAAAGACAGAGATAGCAAGAAAGAGCATGAGCAGGGAGGAGAGGGAGAAGCAGGCTCCCCGATGAGCAGGGAGCCTGAAGTGGGGCTCAATCCCAGACCTCAGGATCATGACCCGGTCTAAAGGCAGACAGTTAACTGGCCAAGCCACCCAGGCATCCCTAAACTGTATTTTTATGATTCTTGTCTGATTATCGTCCAGATTCCAATTCAGCAAGAGCATCTTCAAAGGTTTTGCCATTTCACTGATAAGTTACCACTGAATATGTAAACAGAAATACATTGGTTTTTAAAATCATTATTTCCAAGTCAGAAGCTAGCTGCTTCATGAGAAAGATCTTACTCCTAGGAGAAAATTGCCAGTGATATTTGGCTTGATTTAGCCTAACTTGGATAAGGGGCCAAATCTGTCATAACTGATACTTGCCTGAGCTCGTATCCAGAGAGCGAGGAGCAGATATCAAGTCATTGTCTCATTACTCCATCAGTTCTGTGTGTGTGCTGGGCAGCGCTGTGTCTGTCTACTCCCAGCCTGAAAACCAAACCTTAATGCCAATAGTTATCAGGCTTCTGGGGAAATGGCAAAAGCTAGACTGTGGTAAGATTAAGATCCAACTGGCTATGAGAGGATGTTAAGAAAGTTTGAGGGAAAAAAATTGGCCTGGCGAACAAGTTGCTTTTATGCTCCTTTAACATGTTTATACGTTTTAAAACATACACACACACACACACACACACACACACACACACACACACACACACAAAGTATATCAGTTTTTTCAGAAAGAGCTGACATTTCTCAAGCCTACTAGAAAAAAAAATTTTATGTAGTTCTAATTATTGATGACAGTTAGAAATGTATCTCAAAGTTCCCATTAGAATTAGAAATGGGTCTTGAAGTTCCCTTTAAGTATATAATTTAAATGCATCTTGAAGTTCTGGAAAAGTAACTTTATCTTATTTCCTTTTTATTTTAGGAAAATTTTTAAGATCAAAACAATGTCAGAAATATGTAGAATGGGGATTTTGAATAGGAGTTTCCTTGCTTTCCCAAAGGGTCTTCATTATCAGGGGTCCGAGATCCTATTTCCTCCTCTATCAGCAGGGAGTTGCAGAAATGACACTAGCCAGACTGTGGGAACAAAGACCAAAGTGTGAGCTCTCCATGCATTTTTCTCCATTAAGCCAGACCCATAGAAGACTGTGGTAGTTTCTGCTCTCTTTGGCTTCATTTCCCCACATATGCAGTTTTTGTAGGTTAAGATATAAATCCTATATTTCTCTGAAATTCAAGAAAAGCCAGACACTCCATAAGATTCATCAGGCAGCTAACCAAATATGTAGTGTCTCAGTGCCTAGGAATATTCAACAACAAATGTGGTAATTGATTTGGATATTTCAGTGACCCAATTTCCCTTCCTTTAAATTTAGTATCAGAGGAAAACTAATGAATACACACATTCATTTTGATAACTTTAAGAAATTTACAGCAGTCTCCAGTCCCTCATTGACCCCTTGAATTCCTGAAAGTAGGCTTTCCAACACGGAATAACATATTCAAGGACTGGTGATAAAAGGTAAATAATGCCTGAATAAAATTCTAAAATCTAATCACCTACTGAAACTTCTCAACCCCTTAATTCGTGAGGTCTTTAATAGTGGCAGCAAATTCTCTGTTATTCTTTCCATTGATAGCTCCGGTCTAATTTCCCTCTCTTCGAACCTGAGCTGGGCTTAGTTTGTTGATTTGTCAGTAAAATGCAGCAGATGGCTTGTTTCGGCACTCTGTAGACTAGGTGATCAGAAGCCTTGCAACTTCTTCCCAGAGCTCTTAGAATACCATGTGGGATCCCTGAGCCACCATGTAAGAAGTCGGACTACCTTGAGAGCATCAGGATATAAGAAGATCAAGCCACATGGAGAGGTCCCGGAAACACCATGTGGAAAGAGCAAGAATCCAGGAAGCAATCAAATACGTGAGTGAAGAAGCCACCTTAATAAGTGGATTCTCTGGCTCTAAATGCCTCAGCTGATGTCCCAAATGGATCAGAAACAAATTGGCCACAGAGCTTTGTTCAGATTCCTAGATCAGAAAATCCTGAGGAAAATGAAATGGTTGTTTGACGTCATCATGTGTCGGTGTAGTTTTGTAGCAATAAATACAATAGAACAGAATTTGGTACCTGAATTGGGATGTCATTATAAGCAAAAAGCTAAAATAGGTAACACTGGCTTGTGGACCCAGCAGTGAGGAAAAAAATGGAAAGGGTTCACTGAGCTTGAAGGACTGTGAGGAAATCGTGACCAGAGGCTGGAGAAAAAGGTCCCCTCTACTGTGTAGTGGTAGAAGACTTGGTAACATGAGGCACCACCCTAATTTGCAACAAACAAACAAACAAACAAACAAAAAAACTAATGAATGGAATGATTTATCTAAAGAGATTTCCAGATAAAATGCTGAAAGTGACAATCAGCTCATTATAGTTATAGAGGATAATGTTCAAGAGAATTAAGAAAAAAAAAAAAAAAGAACTGTTCAGATTTCAAACAGAATTGAGAAGAAACATAAAGGAACCAGGACTTTCTGGATTTAAAAATAAGTTTTTAAATCCTAGTTTTTCTAATTAGCAAAATGCTCTCAAAATAAGAAATGGCTCCCAGGTAATTTCTAAATCTCAAACACTACCAGTAAAGCATCCCCTTAGGGGTAACCATATCAGAATATGGCTAAGAATTACTGAAGGATGTATATACCAGGGCTTCTAAGAATCTTAAGGTCCTGCTTCTCAGATCCTCTTCCAGACAAAATCTTAAGGCTCTTGTCTCTAAGCATCTGGACTCCTGGTCCGAGGTTTAAAAGCAAACAAAACACCTATTTTGGAAAGAAGTGTGGTCTGGCTTTGAACCAGTGGAGTGGATTATAATTTGATACACTAAAACCCACAAAGTTTTTAAAGGAATCATATTAGTTTGAACTGAAATTACAAAATGAAAAGAGGCCTTTGAACCTTTGAATTTCTTTAGGGAGAGAGCAGGCTAAGTAAAATAGTCAGCTGGAAACAAGGGCCATTTCTCATGGAAAAGGAAGCAGGACTCAGTGGCAGAACCAAGAGTCCAGAGGGCTGAGCAAATGGCCAGGAAGAATCACCCTCAAGGGTCAGGATGTGGCCCTAATCAAGAAGTGGTTACACATGTCCAAATGGATTTCATCATTGCTACAAACCAATGAGTGTATATAGGACTTTTGCTTTCCCCATTTTTGAGCCAGGGTTCAGTGGGGGTTCTCCCACCCAATTCTACCATTTTATGTCCAGTGTTGGGAGAGGGGAAAATTTGTCTCTGGCTCACACATCTTCAGAATTGCACTCGAGAAGCTTCATCTGAGAAACTTACATCTGGACCTGATTTAACTGATCAGAACTCAAGCCAATGTTGAAAAGAAAGGAGACTGGGGCAGGGTTGGGGTGGTCTTTGGGATATGTGAATGCTTTGCATGTTGCAGGGAAATATAAGTAACTTGTGGCCAAAAGGCAGACTGTAAGGTTAAAGGTGTCTGCAAATTCTCTGTTACTTTCCCCACTGAATCTTGACTGGTGTTAGTGACTTGCCTGTCCTATAGAATACAGTGTAGGTGACATACTAGAACTTCTGAGGCTAGATTATGAGAAGCCTTGCAACTTCTGTCAGGGTCCATTGGAACACGTTCTCTGAGAACTCTAAGCCACCAAGTAAGATATCTGAGATCTTAAAACCACCAAGTTGTCACAGACCTGTACCCCTGAAACAAATAATACATTATATGTTGTTTAAAAAAAAAAAAAAATGAAATCGGAGAAAGAGACAAACCATAAGAGACTCGACTATAGAAAACAAACTGAAGGTTGTTGAAGGGGAGGTAGGTGGGGGGATTGGGTAACTGGGTGATGGGCATTAGGGAGGGCACATGGTATAATGAGCACTGGGTGTTATATGCAACTGATCAATCATTGAACCCTACCGCTTAAACTAATAATACACTATATGTTAATTAAATGAGTTTAGATAAAATTTAAAAAAATTAAATTAAAAACAAAAATTATCCTCAACCTCCAAAAAATAAACAAACAAACAAAAAAAATCCATCAAGTTGTGAGAAGCGTAAGTCATCGCAGAGGCCCTATAGGGTGAGACACCATGTGAAGAGAAAGGCCAAGGAGCACAGAGATGCCAAAAATATGCATACAAAGAGGACATCTTGGAAGTAGAGGTTTCCGCCTGAGCTGCCCTTGATTACAACATCTGGAGCCATTCCCAAATTCCTCATCTACATTATTGTGAGGGGGGGGAGGAAGGAGTCATTTCATTTAAGTCCCTACGTTTTGAGAGTTTACTACACTCCAATAGATAACCAGAACGTTTTCCTTGCTTCTTTTCCCATGATGTTTCCTCCCAAGTTGAAATCTGTCTATTTTAGAATCTTTCCCATGGATTTAAACTTTGGGGCTACAATATGATAACACAAACTTCTAGAACTACCCTAATTGTGGAACCCCTTTTATATCTAATGTTTCTCCTTTCATATTAGATAACCGTTTTTAGAACATTTTACCACAAACATGAGTGATCCTTATTAGTTTATTCTTTCAAAACATGCTACCAAGTCTGAACGTGTAATTCCAGAGTGCCCCGCTTCTTAACCACAGCATATGCTGACGTTACTCATTAGCTGGTAAATGCCACTTTGCTCCTCTCCTTTTTGATAAGGCATATAAAGCCAATAAAATTTCAGTAGACTATGAAGCTGCCCCAGCTGATACCAAGTGCGAGAGACACAAACTGTCTCCATTGAACCCTGCCCCAACTGCAGATTCATGGACAAAATAAATGTTGTATTTCAAGTCACTAAGTTTTGAGAAATAACGGACTTTGAATCCTATCAAGAAGAAAATTTTTCTTCCTCCCCTTCCAGAAACATAAATATCCCTGTTACAACCTATGGTTATAGGAACAATGGCATACTTGAAGAAAAATGAAAATTTTCCTTGGAGATCACTTACTCCAGACAATCACCCAATCATTGCCAACACTGGAAAGAAGACTGCTGTTTTAGAAAACAGATGCTCCATGTTTATTAAATATAACAGGGTTTCTGGCCAGGCTGGAACAGAGACGCAGAAGGCCACAGTGTGACATGAGGTCAGTCCCAAACCGCTCCCCACACATGCTGCAACTCACTGACTCCCATCCACAATGGAGGATGTTTCATTTAATTCATCTGTAGAATGTTTACCGAGTGCCTGGGGTGTGCTAAGTACTATTCCATAACCTGAGCTTACAACAGGAGCAAAATAACATCAATTAAAAACAAACAAACAAACAAAAAACCACAACAGCTTTCCTAGGCCTTACATTCTCTTCAGGAGCAAGAAAACAAACAGTTGAATAAGACCATGTGTTAGCAAGGATCATCCTGTAAATAAAATAAAGAAAGGAAGATGGGAGAGCCAGGGAGGGAGCAGTCTCAAATATGAGAAGATGGCAAAAGACATGAAAGCTAACCGGTGAGCCCTGTGGATACCTGGCAGGGGAGGGAAGAATTCCAGTGAGCAAGGACCAGACAGTATGTCTGGTGTTCTCCAGCATACGTGATAGATGGAACGGTACGTGGGGAATCTTAGAAGACAGAGAGTAACAGGGCCCTTATATAATCGGAGTGGCTCATATGGACACCATGGTGGTGAGAAGCACAAAAGCCCCTATTGCAGGTCCAAGAGGAGGTTGTACTTGAACCACTGCTGACCCTGCCTCTTAGAGTCCTATGCACTACAGGAAGGTGCAGCTTGTGTGGTGGAACTGAAAGCCCCGCACCTAAGTGGCTGGAGGAGACACTCCCCATACCTGAGATCCGGGTGCTGACTGCTGATGCCCAAATAAGGACATATTGCGAGGAACCCAAGCAACAGGACGTGGCATCTCCTTTCCTGACGCACATACCACCAGTCTTAACCTCCACATCACATCAGAAACCACACTTGTTTTCGTTCTTGAGATAGAGCAAGAGCGAGAGAACTAGTGAGAGAGCGTGCACGCCTGGGGGGTGCGGGGGAGGAGAGGGAGAAGCGGGCTCTCTGAGCAGAGAGCCTGATGTGGGGCTTGATCCCAGAATCCCGGGGATCATGACCCGAGTGGAAGGCAGCTGCTCAACTGACTGAGACATCCAGGCGCCCTGAAACATACTTTTTAAAGCACTTTTTATTTTGAAAGAGTCTCAACTTACTGAAAAGACGCAAAAATTGTACAAGTCCATTTAAAAGTCATTTGTTAATGGAGGCCTCATGACCCTTGAATACATTAATGTTTGTTTCCAACAAACAAGGACGTTCTCCTATGTAATCTCAATATCCTAAAAATAAGAGCTACATATCTACCTCTGATTCTTAGACCCTACTCACGTTTTACCAATAAAGGGACTATATGTTCTTTACTTATTTATTATCTATTGTTCTTTTCTAGGCACTGTTCTGGCCCCCATTTCAGACAGACACAATATATTTCTGAGTAAAACAGAGAAAGATTCCTGCCTTCACTTGAGCACATATTTGAGGGGATGGAGAGAGAAGAAGAGATCTAAAAAAGGAACACATAATAAGTTACATAGTACATTTGAATTATATAGAAAACTACGGGGGGAGGGGTTGCAGTGAAACAAGATAAGGTAATCAGGGGTGGTGGGAAGAGAAGTTTTAAAACAGGGCAACCAGGGTTGGCCTCATCTTCTCCTAAATCTCCAGCAGACTTGAAGGAACGAAGGCATTTTGCCATGTCAGAAATACTCTGGGTAAGTATGAGTAAAATGCATTGAGTAAGGTGTGAGACACAGGAGATGAGGCAGCAGAGAAATCTAGGTCTTTGCAAGGACTCAATCTTGGGTTAAGAGTGACATCAGGAGCCAATGCAGAATTTTTAGCCAAGGACTGACATGAATGGACCGTTGGGATGACCAGCCGCCATTTTGAAAAACAGACTGAATGGGGAGCTATGGCAAATGCATGGTGACTCGTTAAAAGGCAATTAAGAAATCCAGGGAAGAAACTCTAGTGGCCTGTCCATGGTAGTGGCAGTGGTAGGTGAAAACTATCCAGTCTCTATGCCTCTGTGCTGGGAGGAGACAAGTGATGACACTTTTAGGGTACCAGAGGACCATCCAGACAACCCAAGGAGGGTAAGTACCACCATATGAGTGACTTCAATAAGTACAAAATGTGCAGTAGCCCAAGGTAGTGGGTCCAGAACTCCAGGGAGCGGGACCAAAGAAACCAGGAACACAGTTGTGAGGATCTTTATCCTGAGTGCCTGTCTGCTGCACTTAACTACATAATTTCAAAGGTCTGGCGTGACACAGCCCTAGAATTCGGTATTGAAACTACTGATGTGGCAAAACCTCAAAACGTCACTGTGTTCATTTTAGTATTTTGTCTTTCCCACTTTCACTCCAACCAAAACAGTGGGAGTACAGTTGACCCTAGAACAACACAGGTTTGAACCGCATGGGTCCATTTGTATGTGGATTTTTTTTTTTTTTTTTTTTTTTTTTTTTTTTTGTAAATACAGTTCTGTATTCTCTCTTCCTAATGATTTTGGTAACATTTTCTTTTCTCTGGTTTCCTTTATTGTAAGAATAGAGTGTATAATACACATAACGTAGGCATTACATTGGGATTTCTCTCTCAGATACTTTTGGTGGACATTTATATTGGGGGGACATCTTTTCAGTTAATACCCATTTTACTAACAAGGTGAGGTTGTATGCTTCAGGAAGTAATGTAGACATGTGTACTAACACAGAGCTTTTCTGAGGTAATACCCTCCCACAACACAATTTTCCATTGGCTTACCCTCTGTTCAGAGAGGTAGAGTCAGGCCTTATTTTTCCAAACATCTACCATTTTAATGGAGAATAAATAAATAAATAAATAAATAAATAAAGGCTATATAACAAAAAAGAGAAGACAACCACGTTTGCCTTACTCTAATTCTTTTTCCCTTCCAAGAGGAGAGGCCAACTGACAACTGACAATGCTCTCCAAAATCTTCAGACACCGTCAGGGACTGAATGTCTAATATTTCAAAAAGCTTCTTTTGATGGGGGATTTTAAAATTTTAATCTATTTTTTAAAATTCATTAAATGAAATGGATTATACATAAGGGTGGGTGAGAAACACAGCTAAGTGGCTTTATTTCCATTTTCAGAATTAACATTCTCTAAGCAGAAAATCTGTTCTCCATTTTCTTCTTCCATATCCACTCAGTCATTTGGTCTGGGCTTTAATTAAGTGTGAACATTCTGGGGGCACCTGGGCACTCAGTAGGTTAAGCGATTAAGCATCTGACTCTTGGTTTTGGCTGATATCAAGCCTGCCTCTGGTTCCCAAGTCCAGGAACTCAGCTGGGGGTCTGCTTGAGGTTCTCTCCCTTTCCCTCTCCCTCCCCCTCTGCCTTACTCCCCACACAGGCTCTTGATCCTTTGGGCACACATGCATGTATGCACACTCGCTCTCTCCAAAGTAAATGAAATAAAACCTTTTTAAAAAATGGACATTCTGAAACATTTTTTCCATTCCTAGTCTCTACCTTGATGCCCCTGCTGCCCTCATTTACTTCAAATTACAGTAGTAGGCCCAGATCAAACTTTCTGGGACAATTCTTTCCCCTTCTCCCTGGCTACCAAATTAATCTTCGCAACACACACTTTCACTAGGTCACTCCCTTGTTCTGTAACCCTCCATAATTCCCCAGTGCCTACGAAATTAAGACCAAAAGCTGTACATAGCTGCCCCCTGGTGGTCACCTGCTGACTCACTGTGCTAAATTCAGACACGACGGGCAACAGAGAATAATGGTTTTTCATGCAAGATGGAACACCTTTTTATTGTCCTTAAAAGGGCCAGTGATGGGAACTTAAGAAGGTATGAAGAAGTCTTTGCTTTCACATTTATGGGGAAAGAGCACTCAAGAAGAATAACCTTGTGTTCCCAAGGAGACACTAGTCTCATGCATGGCTCCTTTAGAAGGAACTCTACATGTTCAGGTAGGTGTATCCCTCTCCATTGTTTCTACCTTTGAGTACTATACCAACAGTGGAATTTTCTGGAAAAAAATGACAATTTAATTGGTCCCCTTCCCTTATTTCCTAAAAGCACAATGCTTTACATTAAGATTCCATTCTTGGAATGAAACATAAAGATACCCAAATTAATCAGAAAATAAACTATTAAAAACACAAAATTTGCTTTTATACACATTAAAAATATAAAACTGAACATTTAATGTCATTTCTTAATGGCTCCTTTGCGGAGTATTTTTCTTTTTGTGGTCTGGACAACACACCTTAACATGTAAATATAGAGAAGTTTTAACATAGAACTATTTGGGGTCTCTGTTTCAGCTGAAGTCTTAATATAAGTAAATTCCAACTACTCTGACATTCAAAAATATAATCTCATATCACTTACACAGAAGCAGCAAAGGAAGTGGCTTAAAAAGCTGGTTGTGACATTGACCCCTCAAACCCACTATAAGGTATAAAAATGTTAAAATTGAAGAGCTGAAAGGAATTGGAAGGGGAGAATTTCTTTAGAGACAATTGTAATTGTGCTGAGTCTTCGTCCACCCCCATTTTGAGAATGGCATGGGAGGATGGTATGGTCTTCTAACCTTTGGCCTAAATATAAGGACTTTGAGAAGACCATAAGACCATTCAGAGAGCTTGCAGTGTGTCCCCTGAAGTTTGAGGGACAGGGCAAACTGGTGTGTCTGATGCAACTGAGTGATCTAAAGGACAAGAGTTTGACTAGAGCAGCAGAGTACAAGCCATGGTTTGAAAAATAGTACCATTCTTATGGACAGAGAGTCTCAGAAGTGCATTTTTAATATGCTAAATGTGGGTCAAGCAAGTGGCAAAATCATCTTAGATCCTGTAGAAGAGAACTTCTGGAAGGGGAAAAACAAACAAACAAACAAAAACAAAACAGCAGCAGAAAGCTACTAGACGAACTGCTAGAATTCTCAGGGAATAACAACAGAATCCGAGGTGATCATGACAGAAGATACATTCATCCACATCAAAGAAACTCATTAATAAGATCCAGTGGGACAATATGGAGTAGAAAGAGGTCTTCAAAGAACCCAAGCATCATGAGATCTGCCATGGTCAAAGTCAACCTTTGTCATGCCAAAGTCATTCAAGAAAGATCCCTTCTACTCTTCTTCACCCCTCCCCCACCAATTAACTCTAGAGAGGTCAGCCCAGTGACCACCAGAAAGGAGTAAAGGCACAAGGCATGGAAACAGAGAAGGAGGTAACCACGCCCTCTAATCCCAGTGTATTTGACTAGACCTATTTTTCAACTTGGATTCTTGGTAATCAAAATTGTCTAGAAGAGTTTGTATTACTGAGAGTGACCAAAAAGGTCAAGAGCCAACTCTTCATTCCATCTGGAAGCAGGAAAACATTCTAATTGTGCTCAAAATTCGGACAGTCTTGAAACTTCACTGTCAACATTCAAAAATGGTAAACATTGGTAGTGGGATAGTTTCCAGGTCACTTCATCAAATTTCTCTACTTTAGAAGTTCCTTATCCTTTTGTTCAAGAGCTTCTTATTTCAAGAATATTTTATGATATCTTGTTAAGTTATAATTCCAGATATTTTATAACACAAGGATTTATATACCGTAAAATTAAGGAAAAAACTCTGGTCAACTAAAAAGAATTATTTTAAGCTATCTCAATTATGACTCATGCAAAGAATTTAAGATTCAGAACTTTATGAAAAATTTTTCATTGTTCTTAGGTTTTGGGTTTTTTCTGCAGCATCTGTCTGAACATGTAAGAACAAAATCTGCTTGATTTATCTGTACTTTATGAAAATTCTCCTTGAGTCTGGAAATGTAAACCTCAGAGTTTGGATCATTATCATCTTAAGCCCCCAGTTAACTGTAGAAGTGAAAATGGGTCTTAGATCTTACATTACAACTTACTATGAGTCATGGCAAATTCAACACCCTAGTTTTCAATCGCCATCAGGACTAGAAGATACCCACATACTGAACACTCAGAAGTCCACAAGAGGGTCTGTGATCATTCTCTTTATCTCTGTTTAGCAAGCATCTACTGCTAACTGAGGAAATAGGTGGGAAACAGGGAGATGGTAGGTGGATACTAAAGAGAACTGTGTACAGCAGGTTCATCTTCGCTCAACATCTATCATTTATCTTATAAAGTGTAAAGATAAAATTGGTTTCATTCTACATTTTAAAGGACACATGTGCATTTTCAAGTATGAATACTACTATGTCTAGAATTTGTACAGTCCTTGTTTATATGCTAGACTATAATTTCTACAAGACAAAAAGGATGGACACTCTTTAACCACCCAAAGATATGGAAGGATGATCTTGCTAGGTGTGAGTAATCAACTAAAAGATAATTCAAACTGAAAAAATAGTAGGAGATAAGGGTAGCTAGGTAAAATGTGGCCTGATCATAGAGATATTGACTTCCACCTCTGGTCATCTAGTCATGACAGTAACAGGATCTAAATTTTCCCCACCTGCTCTACTTGCAAAAAGGGGAAAAAAAAAAAAAAAAGGAGACAAATTATATGAAACACTTTTCAGACTTTTCCGACTTCAGACTATAGGACAGTGATTTTTGAGAGAAAGTAAACAGGGTAAGGTGCACAAGTGACCCAGCTCATTCCCGTCTCAGTGTAGAGAGTTTTCCAGTGTGGCTGAGAGAAGAACCCAAATGGAGCTGACAGTCTCCCTGAGTAGAAGACACAGAGTTGAAAATCACAGCAACTAGAATTAGCAGGGCAGAGTACATAGAGGGGATGTACATGGAAAGTAAGCTCAGAATTCTACAGAGGGCTCCCTGGCTTCTTTGAGTACCGAACAGCATGCGAGGAAACTACTGAAGCCAGAGAATGAACCACCTAAAGAAGGAATAATAATTCCCAGAGCTCACCCAGAGCTAGGAGGAGTTGCTACTCCCACCAGCCAGAGTAGAAAGACCTCGTGATACAAGGAGCCTTGAGGAGAATACAGAAGCGTATTGCCTTAGTAGTGGTGCCAAATTAGACACAGACTACAGGCTACTCTGGACCTGCCTAAGAATGCTTAAAAGCAAGCCTCAAAAGGATCAAACTGATGCCAACCAACTTAATTGCACCCCAGAGCAACACCCAGAAATAGTTAAAGTACAAAAAAAAAAAAAAAAATCTAGCACTCGACATTGTAAAATTCACAATATTTGGCACTTAATCAAAAATGATCAAGCATGCAAAGACTAGGACTATGAGCTGAAACCAGAGAGGGAGAAAAAGAATCCTAAGCATCATTGGAATAGTGTGTATTTTTTTCCCCGAAACTGGAAAGTGGGAGGGCGGGGGGAGGGGAGGTTCAGGAATGGGAAATAAAACAATCATAGTGAAAAACATAGAAGACCAAAAAAAAAAAAAAAAAAAAAAAAAAAAGAACCGCAGTTATCAGGCTTAGTTAGAAATCTAGAAATGAGCTAATATACCATTTAAAATCTGCTGCTCTTGAATAAGGAAGATATGAGATCTTTTAAATGTTTGAGCCATTGGGTTTAGCACTATGTACTACATATGGCCAAGCCTGAAGAAAAAAGTTTAAAAGCTCCATTGTTTTCTAATTAATGTAGCTTAGAAAAGAATGTTATCATAAACCAACAAAGGAACGGTAGAAGATAAGATCGGCCTTGGAGGGGCGCCTGGGTGGCTCAGTGGGTTAAGCCGCTGCCTTCGGCTCAGGTCATGATCTCAGGGTCCTGGGATCGAGTCCCGCATCGGGCTCTCTGCTCAGCAGGGAGCCTGCTTCCCTCTCTCTCTCTCTCTGCCTGCATCTGTCTACTGTGATCTCTCTCTGTCAAATAAATAAATAAAATCTTTAAAAAAAAAAAAAAAAAGATCGGCCTTGGAGATGTGGAGTGTGAGGTCATCGTGGGGCACATCCAGTTGAAGGCAGGCCATAAGGGACTAGAAAAGGGTGGAAAAGTCAGAGTAGATGGTGCCAAGTCATCTGCCACCAGCTCTTACCACTTTCAGAGAATCTGAAGCCTCAAGGCATGTGGCTTTGTGGCTCTCCTATACATTGTTGAGTCACCTGAGTTAAATCCCCAGAGGAAACCCTATTCAATAGCTTACCTTTATGGAAAAACTAGACTTGTTTCTGAATAATCTGAAATGTCACAGAGAATTTCCCCTAAAACTGGGCTTCCAGAAAAGCCCAGGGCCCAAAGTCTTGCATCTTTCACCACTGCCCATGGAACCTTGCAGTGACACTTGCTCCTCTGCTCTGGGCCCTCCTATGTGTGTCCTGCTCACCTGTATCCTTATACAGCACCGGGCCCCCAGAGTGGGCTCTCTACTGACTAGCTCCGGGCACACTCCATCCTTCCTCATGGCTTACCTCCTTCTCAACCTGTGTCGTAGTAATTTTCCAACAAGGTGATTACCCTCCCGGGTGTGTATCTCATGCTCTAACCTAGCACCCCATAACCCTGACTAGGAGAATACCAAGCCAGTGAATTGGCAATTAATTTTGGAACCACAGTCTTACTGGCTACACTGTGTCCAACTTCACCTGATAGGTAAATCCAAAAGAATAACAGGCAGTCCTTTCCCCTAAATGTCAGAGGCTGTTTACTTTAGCCACTGTGCTCATTCTGTCAGTGCTATAGAAATAGAAAGAGCTATCATGTCCAAAGCTTAGTGTTTCTTTCACAACACTTGTTATGAAGAACACTTATATGGTCTCTCAGTGATTATCAGCCTGGAATCAGAACCATTGACCGCATGGATTTAGTTTCCACTGTAATCTTATTAATTTTGTTTTGTGCATATTTAAAGTTTTTACTCTGAGGGGGTACCTACAGGCTTCAAGGTACCAAAATCACCCAAAAAATGTTAAGAAAGCCAACAAAACAAAATGTCTGAGATTATTTGTGGGGTTTAATATATTTTGGATGTTAACCCCTTACCAAATGTATCATTTGCAAATATCTTCTCCCACTTAGTAGGTTCCCTTTTCATCTTGGTGGTTTCCTTGACTGTGCAAAAGCTTTTTATTTTGGTGTAGTCTCAATAGTTTATTTTCACTCTTATTTCCCTTACTCAACGAGACATACCTAGAAAAAATGTTGCTCAGGCTGATGTCAAATTATTGCCTATGTTTTCTTCTCAGAGTTTTAAGGTTTCAGGTCTTACATTTAGGTCTCTAATCCATTTTAAGTTTATTTTTGTGTTTGGTGTAAGAAAGTGGTCCAGTTTCATTCTTTTGCATGTAGCTTATCAAAAACAAATGACTGACTCAAAAATGGTAAGAGACCTTAAGATATTTTTCCAAAGGCCTACAGATAGCCAAGAGACACATGAAAAGATGCTCAACATCAGTAATCGGGGAAGCACAAATCAAAACCACAATGAGATTACATCTGTCTGAATGGCTAGACTCAAAAAGACAAGAAATGACAAGTATTGGTGAGGATGGAGAAAAATGGAACCCTCATGCACTGTGGGTGGGAATATGAATTGGCATGGCCAGCGGCAATTCACAAGCATATGCAGCCCTATGTTTTACTGCAGCATTTACCATAGCAAGATACGGAAGCAACCCAAGCGTCCATCAACAGATGAATGGATAAAGCAGATGGTGTATGTATGTGTGTGGTGTGTATATACACAGATGTGTGCATATGTATGTGTACATGTATATGTATGTACTTATGTATTTGTGTACACCAAGGGAATATTACTCAGTACTCAAAACAAAGCAAAACCAAACAAAATACTTGCCATTGTCAACAGCACAAATGGACCTAAATGGCATTATGCTAAATGAAAGAAGTCAGAGAAAGACAAATAATTTTACTTATATATGGAATTTGAAGAAAACAAATGAACAAAGTAATAAACCAAAAAGACAGACTCTAAAATACAGAGAACAAAATGGTAGCGGCCAGAGGGGAGGTAAGCGAGGGATACACGCAATGGATAAAGGAGATGAGGAGGTACAATCAGTAAGTAAAATCAGTAAGTCATGGAGATGAAAAGTACAGCATAAGGGAATCTAGTAATATTGCAATAAAAGCAGTTGTCTCATTAGAGAACTCTATTCTTGGATTAACATATTTGAGATATTGACCATCTACAAAAGGCATATGGTCGTTCATGAGAATAATGGAGACTCTCAAGCTGTGAAGGCATAGTCCTGGGCAGTTCACATCCACTTTGGCAGAATAAAGCCACACACATGAAACCCACATAAAAGCTGGACACATATCACTTTCCAGATTCCCTTGTTCTATTTTCTTTCCAGATCTAGGAATATTTGACCTTCTCTCAACCTTTTCTACTGATCTGTTATTTATCGTCGGTCTCCCTACCAGAACGTCAGTCTTATTCACCAAATCTCCAGACCTAGAACAGTGCTTGGCTCATAAAAGTTACTCAATAAATATGGAACAAATGTGTACACAAATAAAGAAATGAACAGGAGGACTAGAGAAGCTCCAAGACTAAGCTAGATACTGACTCCAGATTTTTTAATGTAGTACCGCATCAAAACATAACACTTTCCTGAATAAGACAATTTTTTCCCCTCTCTTCCTGAAAAGCCCATGGCAAGAGATGCCAATTAGAGAGAAGCCTCTCCCAGTCTTTCTCATTCAGGAAGTTCCCTTCACCCCAAGCCCATGCTGCATTCCCAGTCTTCCTCCTCTATCTTTCTGGAGTCAGATGACACCCTGCCTTCACTCGCCCTCCACAAGTGACCCACCTCCCTGGGCAGCTGCTGGAAATGTCATTCTCCCAAGCAGTAGCAGTGCCCAGAACTTCTGTTGAACAAAATTCCCCATCCTCCTATACAGACATGAAAGGTTCAATAATAGTGCAAGAAGAAAAATCATAGAGCAGTTCAAAGGAGGGAAGGACAAGAAGTTGTCAAGAAAAACTTCACAGCAGGCTGTGCCTTAAGCTGGTGCTTGAGGGATTAGGTTGCAAGGTGTTTGCACCATTCCCTGACCTGGGACAGGGCCCCATGCAGTACAGATCAGCATTTGTAGCACTCAGGGGCTGACATGCGGAGCTGCTCGAGAAGGGAATTGGAGCTACTATTTAAACAGGCCCAGAAGGATCCTCAGCACTGTAGGTCCATTCACAGCTTTAGTTCAAATAAAACTACAGTCTGAGTTCTCTGAGTAAACTTCATCACCTCTCAAACACTTATCCCTTCAGCCAACCGTTGCATATTCCCTGATTTATGAAATCTTTAGAAGGTGCTAAAGGGCCTGGAGGAGGATATTCGGTTGCAAATTCCTCAGTGCCTCCCTGCTCTGGGACTCTATAATGACAGGAATGCTAATATTTGGCATTTGACTAGGACTTTCCATACAAGGCACCCAGAAACCCTTCTCACAAATTATAATTCTTAATTAGAATTTTGTGTTTTAAAATGGTTAAGGCCCCTTGCCCCTCTACCATTTGCCCAGATTCTGGTCCCCTAGTACCCAGCTTCTTAACTTTAGGTAGGATATCTGAGCCTACAATCCTAGAGTCATTCCTATTTCCAGTGGGCCCTGTTTCAAACAACAGTGTATTTTCTGGGATGGCTACCACCACACACTGATGGAGTACTTTGTCAGACCCAGGCTGGTCTCTTAAAAAGGAGAAAATAAGGTCCTAAAGAGATGGAAATAAAGTGAATAAATTTAGAATTGCGAGTGGAAAGTGGGGCGGGGGAGGGGGGGTGGGAAGAAGAGGATGGAAGTTCCAAACCATGAAAGAGGGAGAGTAGGAGACTGATGGGCAACAAGTTAGCTAAACAAAGCCACTGGAAGCAAGGGAATGACCAAAGAGAAAGATGGCCCCTGAACCCAGTGAGCTTACTGGACACAGGTGTTGGTAGAACCAACTTCACTGCTCAGAGCATCAGTCCGAAAAGTGATGGAGACAGAAGTTGCCCTAGAATTTACGTTAATGACACTCCTAGAAAATACGAGTTTTATTTATAAATAAGACCAAAAAAATTAACCATAATTCTTCGATCTCAAAACTCTGCTAAACATATAGTAGAAAATTCAGCAAGTTTCTAGTCTTATCTATTCTTCCATAACCTTGGAAATTATTTCCGAGAATAGCTCTCATAAGCCCTCTCTCCACTGTTTCTAATCCTGTCTTCCTTCTTATTGGAAGCTGATTAGCATCTCTTCTTTCAGCTCAAAGCAACTCAGACCTGCTTCTACCCTCTTCTGTGGTGTCAGCTTGATCCCTCCCACCACCTCCAGCCCCAGCATGAATGCCCATGGCTCTCCTCCTCTTCCCCTCAGAGAAGCAGCTCATTGCCCATATAAATTCACCATTTCCCTGCTCTTCTCTATCAGCAACTGGGTTAAATGCTGCTGAAATTCATCATTCTCCCAAATGTGTGTGCTTTAATTTTTAATTCCTAAAATCTGCCTCTCAAATACAGTCTGTATTTCTGCCATATAATCTGTATCTTTCTCGATTTAGTAAGGTGGGGTAGTTATACTCTGTGCAAAGAAATGTATTACAGTGATTATTTCCCTACCAAATTACTCTCTTTTATAGTTGTTTTTACTCTGAATAATAGAAACACCCTAAATTCTATATTTTTCACTCCACAATGTGTTACCCCAACTCTGGGCATCTTCTCTTGAAAATAAAGTATTAATTTTGGTTCTTCTTTCCAGACTTAGTTCTATGTAGTCAACATTTTCATGAAAATATAAGCAAAAACTAGAGCTTCTTTTCCACAACTGGATATTTTCAATCAAGTCACTTGCCTCAAACAGAGAACCCAGAATAATGAAACATGTGTTTGGCTCCCTTTCAAAAGAAACACTGCTTTCCTGTTCCTCTCACTGCCAGTCCCTCAGCCAAGCTCTGATCCCTGGGGATCTGTGAAGTTTCCACATCTCACTTATTTTACAGCTTAAGAGAAGGCATCTTTCTAAGCTTACTAGCGCTAACTGATGAGTTTAGGCAAATCACTGTCATTTCTTCATTAGGATCATTCTCCAGGCCTGGAATTCTTGCTCCCTTTCAACCATCTTCATACTTTCTGCTTTGGATTCAAAAGCTAATAGAATAATACGATAACCTCTGTGAAATAAAAATGAACTTTTCCCCCACCAATAAATCTCGTTGTCTTACTGAGAGACATTTTGTCACTAAAACTAAAGATTCTTTCCTTAGAAATCTGTCAAATTAATTTTTCCATGCTGTATAGTGGAAGGAGCATTCAACTCAGCCATAATACCTTGGTCCTATTCCAGAATTTGCCTTAAATTATGCAGTTCTCCAAATTCCACTGGCTCTCAATTTCCTCATTAGTAAAAATGAACAAGGCAAGCTACATGATTCCCACAGTCTTGGCAAACTTCATTATTCATTTATTGAAAACCTACTGTAGCCAGGCACTGTGTTAGGCGTTGGGTATATAAAATGCCATGGCCTCCAGGAACCCACATGGTGATGGAGATTAAAATATACACAATATCCACAGGGGAAAAGGACCTGGGGAGATGTACACAGAAGCAATTTGAGCTTTTCCTGTGAATGGGAGCAGGGGTGGTACAAAAGGGAGAACAGCTGGACAGGGACTTGTGGGATAAGGAGTAGTCTGTCAAACCCAAAGGGCAGGATTGAGGGCTGAGGATGGGGAGAATTCTACACCTGGAGAAGAGCAACAGGATAATCCATTGTTACTTTCTTAGTCTTCCCCAAAGCACGGATACATGAAAAGGGATGGCATTCGGATACAAGAGAGACCTCTGGGTTAGCTGCAACTCTGCGCATGGTGAAGAATGAGCCAAAAAGGAACCCGCGGCAACACTGAGAGGAATCCTAGGTGTTGTCAGGATTTGGGCTTTATCCTGGGCAATAGGAAGCACAAAGGTTTTGAGTCAGGAGATGACAATGGCAGCAGAGTGGGGATGGACAGATGGCAGCAAGTCTGGCAACGGCAAGATCATCGAAATACTCCCACAAGCATCTAAGCAGGAGAGGAGGAGGGCACAGAATGAGGGGGTGGCAGGGGAGCTCTAGAGGAGGAACCAGATTGGACAGATATTTCTGAGGTATGATTAACTGACCTTACTGACTATTAAATGTGGTTAGAGAGGGAGAGGAAGGAACTGGGAGACTATTTGGGTGTCAGTTCCACTCATGAAGATGGCACATGTAGGAAGAGGAGCAGTTTGGAGAGACCAGATGTTCATCTGGGTACAGGTGGTGCATAAAGCTTCTAGAGAACATGCAGGTAGAGCTTAGCCACTCAGTAGCTGGGCAGTCAGGTCTGGAGTTTGGGAAACAGGTCAACACTTGAGGATTGATATGGACATTAGTAATAGCATACAGAAGGTAGAAGTGTGTTGACTTCATTTCTTCTCCCCTTAATGTTTTTCTTACTTTCCCTGAAGAGAACTGTTAAAATCAGGGGCTCCAGAAAGGCTTTTGGTTTGACTGAATAGGTAGTCATTATGTTCCTACTTCTCAGAAAACTCAGAGGATGGAAGGCTGCTTTCTCTTACAATCTGGTACCTTCTGAGGAAGATACTAGATCTTACAAATGGGAAGTAATTATTTTCCAAGGTCACCCCCATTAAAAATCCCTAAGCAAAGCATCTTTGTCTAAAGCCACACCCACAAGATAATTTTCCTAGGATCCTTAAAGAAAAATATCCATAGATAAGAGTTTAGTGGATTGAGAAAAATTATAGAACTGTAGGTAGATTCAAGAAAAATACCAATGTGTTACCTGAAAGTGGGGATTCATCCTTCCACTCGAATACCCAAATATGCATTAAGATTGTTGTCATTTAAATTGGGTAACATAGAAAAAAAAAAGTATGAATTCATACAAAACCCATAACCTCCCAAAACTTAATCAGAAAGAAATAGAATATTGGAACAGATCAATTACCAGCAATGCAACTGAGTCAGTAAGCAAAAAAAAAAAAGTCCAACAAACAGAAGTCCAGGACCAGATGGCTTCACAGGTGAATTCTACTAAATATTTAAAGAAGAGTTAACACATATTCTTTTCAACTATGCCAAAATAAACAAAAAAAAAAAAAAAAAAAAAAAAAAGAGGAAGGAAAGCTTCTAAATTCATTCTACAGGGTCAGCATGACCTTGATGTCAAAACCAGATATAGACACTCCTAAAAAAGATCTACAGGCCAATATCTCCAAGGACCATAGATGCAAAATCCTCAACAACAGCAACAAAAATCCTCAACATGGTATTAGCACATAGAATCCAATAATACATTAAAAAAAAAAGTCATTCACCACAATCAACTGGGATTTATTCACAAAATGCAAGAATGTTTCAATATTTGCAAATCAGCATGATACACAACATTAAAAAGAGAAAGGAAAAAACCATATGATCATTTCAATAAATAAAAAAAAAAGGCATGTGACAAAGTACAACATCCATTCATGATAAAAACCCTCAGCAAAGTAGGCTTAGAGGAAGCATCCCTCAACATAATAATAACCATAGAGAGAAAAACCCATAGAGAACATCAAACTCAATGGGGAAACACTGAAAGTTTTCCCCCACTATGGTCAGGAGTAAGACAAGATTACTCTCTTCACTTTTATTCAACATAGTACTGGAAGTCTTAGCCAGAGCAATCAGACCAAAAAAAGAAAAAAGGCCTCCAAATTCCTAAGGAAGAATAAAACTTTCACTATTTGCAGATGACATGGTACTATATATAAAGAAACCCTAAAGACCCCACCAAAAAAACTACTAGAACTGATAAAGGAATTCAATAAAGTCACAGGATACAAAAATCAATATACAGGAATCTGTTGCATTACTATACACTAATAATAAAGAAGAGAAATTAAGAAAACAATCCCATTTACAATTACACCCCCCAAAATTATAAAATAAATAGGAATAAACTTAACCAAGGAGGTGAGAGCTCTGTACTCTGAAACTTATAAAACACTGATGAAAGAAATTAACAACAACACAAATGGAAAGATACGGCATGCTCATGGATTAGAATAAATATTGTTAAAGTGTCCATACTACACAAAGCAATTTACAGATTTAATGTAATCCCTATCAAAATATCAACAGCATTTTTCCATAGAACAAATCATCCTAAAATTTGTATTGAACTACAGGAGAACCCAGACAACAAAGCAATCTTGAAAAAGAAGAACTGGAAATATAATCCCAGATTTCAAGATATACTACAAAGCTGAGGTAATCCGAATAGTATGGTACTGACACAAAAACAGACGCATAGATCAAGAGAACAGAAGAGAGAGCCCAGAAATAAACCCACAATTATATGGTCAATTAATCTTTGACAAAGGAGGCAAGAATATGCAATGGGAAAAGTCTTTTCAATAACTGCTGTTGGGAAAACAGGACAGCTATATACAAAAGAATAAAACTGGACCACTTTCTCATGTAGTATACAAAAATAAATTCAAAATGGATTACAGACCTAAATGTGAGGCTAGAAGAGAACAGAGGCATCTTCTTGACATCAGCCATAGCAACATTTTTCTAGGTCTCTTGAGGTAAGGAAACAAAAGCAAAAATAAAAAGTTGCTGCACAAAGGAAATAGTCCACAGAACTAAAAGACAACCTGTGAAACAGGAGAAGATAATTTGCAAATGACCTACTAAATAAAGGGTTAGTATCCAAACTATATAAAGAACTTATACAAGACATCACAAAACAATCCAATTAAAAATGGGCAAAAGACATAAACAGATGTTTGTCCAAAAAAAGATATACAAATGGCCAACAGAGACTGAATATTATTCGGCCATGAGAAAGAATGAAATCTTGCCACTTGCAACAACATGGATGGAACTAAGAGTATAATGCTAAGTGAAATAAGTCATGAAAAGACAAAAACTGTGTGATTTTACTCATCTGTGGAATTTAAGAAACAAAACAAAGGAAAAAAAAAAGACAACTCAAAAACCAGACTCAGTTCTAAAGAAAAAAACTGGTGGTTACTAGAGGGGAGGTGGATGATGGGGCGGGATGGGTTGGGAGGAGGTAGTGAAACAGGTGAAGGGGATTAAGAGTATATTTATGATGAGTACTGAGTAATACATAGAATTGTTGCATCACTATATTGTATACCACTAATATAACATTCTGTTAACTATACTGGAATTAAAAAAATTTTTTTAAAAGATAAACTTTTAAAAAGGTATCATTTACTGTAAATGCATGGGGGCAAGTGTTGGGGAAGATGCTGTGGTTTTCAGCCTCAGTGGGAGAGATGTAAATGATGACAGGTGATAGAATCCCAGAGAGAAAATGGCAAGACAAACTTCTAGCTTCCTTGTCCCTTTGAGATGGGAAAATTTAAGGTTGAAGATAAGAGTGATAAGGAACACAAGTAACAGAGAACTCCAAATCCCCCAGTTTATGCTTGGAAAACGATGTCACCTTGTAATTCAAAATACACTTAAAACTGCCATAATTTAGATGAGAAAAATACATTTTTTGAAAGATTTCATTTATGTGACAGAGCAAGAGAGCACAAGCGGGAGTGGGGGAGCCGGGGCAGGGGGACAGTGGGGAGGGAGAAGCAGGCTCCCTGCTAAGCAGAGAGCCTGGTGCAGGGCTCTATCCCAGGACACTGGGATCTTGACCTGACCCAAAGGCAGACACTTAACCAACTGAGCCACCCGGGTGCCCAGAGAAAAATACATTTCTGAGACTCTATCTGCTGAAAGTTGAAGTTGAAGACATGAAGGCAAGTGTTTTCCAAAGAATATTTATATAGAGTAAGAAGGAAAATGGGTCAAGGATGGAACCAAATAATATACTAAGATTGACTTGCAAACGGTTTTAGGTAATAGGCTATTTGATAAACTGATTATAGCTATAGACTCCCTCCAGAAAAAAATAGTCACACAAATTTTAAGCATGGAACTTAAAGAGATTCACTGTCTCCATGATTCCAGGATTTGAAGTCAAGGAGAGGGGGAGAAAAGGACAGAAATAACCAATTTCCATTTTGCTATTATAAATCACAATCTTTCCAAGAATACAAACAGTCAGTAAATGAGACCCTCATGGCTTTTGTTTGTTTGTTTTGTTTTCCTGCCATTAAGAAGCCACAGTAGTGTTTCTATGAATCGAAAGACACTGAGAATTGGAAAAAAGAACAAAATGTTATGTGTCTATTATACTTCAATAAAAAAGTATATATATAACCCTTACATGAGATTCCACACATATACAATCCCAGTAAATGAAATACTGCAAAGCAAAAATGAACTACCAATACATGTGATCTATAACATGAATGGCTCCACAAAGCATTCTACTATGTTAAAGAAGGTAGGCACATTTTATGATTCCATTTATAGGACAGGTCCAGAAAAGGCAAATTTATTGAGACAGAGAGCAGATTAGTAGTTGCCTAGAACTGGGAGTAGGAGTGGGTTCTTCCTACAGACAGACACAAGAGAACTTTTGGACGTTATAGAAGTGTTCTAAAACTGGATTGTGGTGATGGTTGCACAATCCTACAAATTTACTAAAAGTTTTTCAATTGTATACTCACAATGAGTAAAAATATTGTTTGTAAAATATACCTCAATAAAACTATTTATTAAACAAAAGTATGTCTCTGGAAGCAGAGGAACACCTCAGGATTATAAAATGTGACACTGATATTTCATAGGCATTGTTTCAGCATATTTGAAACTTACATTATAAAATTTTTCTGTATCAAATTATGGACAATCAGATTGGTTCTTTTCAAGGAGTGCTATTACATTAACCCACTGAATTGCCTTTAAAAGGTTAGTCAAATAACTATCTTCCATTAACTACTCTAGAAATCATTATAATAACTTCCAGTGGTCAGGAGGGAATGTAGGACTATGTGGGGTTGATACCCTGGACAAGGTATTCCATGAGGATGGTTCCATTGTGCTACTATCCCTTAGATAATTGGAGTGGTTTGGCTTACCATAAATAATTTCTTCTTGTCCTCAGTAAGTATTAGATTAAGTAAAACCATCATCATTATGCCATTAGGTTGAATTTTAAGACTTAGGCTTGTTTTGCTGGTTTTTAGTACATTTATATTTGGCTTTCTTGGGAATTAACCACAGACCATTACCAAAAACAATACCGAGGCCTGGAGAGCCAAACAGAGAGTCTTAGCAAAAACAGTTGAGGAGATTCTTACCAGTGTTTCCCGAGACTTTTGCCCTGAATTCCTCTAATACAATGACAAACCTATTTATTTTTAAAAATCATTAAAAAGCAAAAGTGTCTGGAAGTATTTCCGCAGGAATCCTTGGAACTCTCCTCCTCTTCTCCCCTCCCTGCTCCATGACAGGACACCCCACTGGATGCACATGGCAAGATCTCAAAACTGTGCTATTTAAAAAACAAACAAAAAAAGTTCTATCATCTACAAAGAAAGAAGAAAGATAGGGTTTCTTTTTAAATTTTAAGTATACCGGAAATCTACTCTACCACTACCTTCTAGACTCTGAGGAGTGCAGTGGGGAAAGATGGCTGGGTATACTGGCGATGGGGAAGATTGTCTTTGGAAGATTTTTCACTTAAACCTCATGTGGGAGAGGGTAGATTTAGGGATTCAGGTGGGAGGGGGAAGGGTAGCAAGTGTCCTTTGAAAAAATCAACCCAGATTAGTTCACGCACAGGAGTTAGAGGTTCCCTCCTTAATATTATCGTATCACTTTGAATAGAACTGTTTTGATGTTTACCATAATGTATTGTTGTCTATCTCCCAAACTAGATGGAAGGCCTCTAAGACACAACTGGTATTCCTGGCATATTGCCTTTCACATGATAAGGGTTCAGTGGAGATCTAGAGAACTAATGTATCTAATAAAACTGTAAAAAGCTACTATGGAAATATTATAAAATTAATTATGGAGTAAAATTAATTTATTAGAACAATTACATTGATTAACACATTTTACCTAGAGAGAGCATGTTCTCATTTTTCTCGTTCGAGGAGTTTATAAGGTTGTGTACTCAAGAGCCACATACTTATTTATGTAAGCCAGTTGTTTATGTCCATGAGCAACATACTGTGTGCCTTTAGCAGCAGAAAAGTCACGTTGTCACTAGAAGTTTGTCTAAGTAATTTCATGTCAAGGAAACTTCCCAACATGCCTCAGTAATGTTTACATAAAATTTCTCCCTGGTCATTATATTAGGTCAAGTCTAGATACAAGACTTGCTGTATGTCATGCTTCTAATTCTTTGTACTGTTGCTTTTATCTGTAGCAGTTACCACTGGTTTTGCAAGCCAGTCAACCTGTTATGGTGAGGTCAGTTATTTGTCCAAACTGTTCAACAGTTTCTCTTTAAGTATTAGAGGTACCTTACCAATATTGTAAGATACTTAGAACTGACAGAAGCCACGTGCTTTGGAAAAAGTCTAGTAAAGTGTAATAAATAAATTTTGTGATAAACCAACTCGATGAGACCACCTCTTAACTCAGGACCATGATGTTCACAGGAAAGTGGAACTCTGATGACTAATGGATCACCAGTAAGAGAAGAAATGGAAGTTTCTCTCTTCTCTTCAAATGCATCTATGAGGCTAGTTTCTATCACACCTAATGTATATTAAAGCCGAATCTATTGAATAAATAAGTTACCATTTGCTATTTCATCACTGTGAAACAATAGGAAAGCCAGACCTAAAATCAACTGACATAGATCTGCCCAGAATACCTAGCAGAGGAAATGGCAGCATTCCAAATGACTGCCATTTGGTGACACTTCACTGAAAAACAGAGATAAGGAACAAAAGAAATTATTGTGGACTTTCTTTATCCTGGATAGTTAAAGAGGATGTTTACTTCTACTCACCTTAATGACCACATATCAGAAGTTCAATATCTGACCTAAAGTAAACAGACCTTCTTATGATTTATTTCATTGCGTTTCAGTTTTTCATGAAGATTCCAATGAGTCTGAAGCCTGGAAAGATGTGAATGGTCCTAAGCAATGGGGGGAGCTCAAATGTTCAAGTAGAAAGATAGCATGGCTCCTTGTTCAAACACATTTTTCCTAAGTAATCCACAGTGGCAGTGGGAGAGAAAATGGTGCCCTTTAGAAAATAAGGACTTGGCTAAAGTTAAACTAGCTTTAATAAAGAGCCTAAGAGAGCAAAATCCAAAAGAATGCTTGAAAAATAATCTTTGAGAAATTCAACCAACTCTACTCCACTGTTAGAGAAGCAAAAAGTACAGAAATACACATTTGGGATTCCCTTTAAAACTTCTAAAATAAAATGTAACCATAGGTTGACTATAACCTGTATTGTTTACTTAAATTTTTAAACCCATATTTCAAGGCATATATATTTTTTTTTTCCTAAATGCAATTTAAGAATTATTTGCTATCAAGGGGATAGGAAAAATTTGTTTTTACCAAACTTTTTACTGAGTAATAGAGGTTTTGACTCAAAGATGAACCTAATTTATTCCAAACTCAAAATACATCTACTGAAATAAAACTGAATTCTTCCCATGGTCAAATTATTTCCCCACCCCTTGAGAATAATTTGGGGTCTAACACACAGATCTGAAGAAGAACCCAGATTTTTGTTACCTACACATGGTGGAACCTGGGGTAACTGCTTAACTTTTCTTAGACTAGTTACCTCATCTGTAAGAAGAGGAGAATAGTAAGTGCCCCCTGAGGGGTCACTACAAAGATTATAAGAGATAACATATTTAGAATGTCTGGCTCATAGATACACAGTAACTATCACTTTCCTTCCTTCTTCTTGTAACATTAGAAATAAGACTTTTTATTATCTCTAATGGGTTTTTATGGGCACAAGATTTTACTGGTGTTATAGGAGACAGTGGACAAAGGAGCTTAATCTTCTATGTAGGTGAGAAGTTTGGCAGATAAGGAAAGGTTTTACTTTCTCCCTCCTCCCCCCATTTTTTCCCACCCCCTCCACAGCCTTTCATAGGAGGGGGACTTACAACTTCTGCAAATTATTATTATGAATCTTGAATGAATGTCAGTATTCCCAAGAGTGAAATTTTGGATTTATAATCATCTACTCTGCAGAATCAGAAACAAGACAAAAGTCATCCCCTTGAGAGTACATTTGGCTTCTTCAACACAGAATCAGAAGGGGCCTTTCTATTTGTACATGAAAACTGCAACAGTCTGGTACCCTCTAGGAGCTCTGGCTTTGAAGGAACTGGAAAACAGCATATGGCCACTGGGATTCTTATGACAGCTTCTTGTCATAAGGTACCTAGAACCATTTTAAGAGCAGAGGACATCAACTGGAGGCAGGCAGAGTGAGAGAGCAAGACCATGGTAGATTCTACTCAACAGACTAGATGGTTCCCCCTGAGAGACTTTAGGAACACGTGAACCCAGGGGAATTTTCAGGAGGGACTTCAGTTCTGCAAAGGACAAGCAATGGCTGAAACAGGTCACATTTGTAATAACAACAGCGAATACTGTCTGCCAGGCACATAACATGTCCTTTACTCCTATTAACTCTTGTGAATCCCACAGCTACCTGGAGAGCCAGTCACTATTATTCCCATCATAGAAATCCAGGCTTGACCAAGCGTACGTAGCTAGTAAGTTGCAGAGCTGGCCATATAGACAGGCAGTGAGGGCACCGGGGTCAACGTTGTTAACCATGATGCAACACAGTCAAGTTGGTTAAGCTTAGAGCTAGAAGTTAAGGGCACAGGCAATACACTTCCAGTTCTGTGAAACTGTATATATAGTATGAAGCAAAGACAAAAAGCTACCACCAAATGTTTATACCATTTACCTCTGAGAGGAGTCTTACAGGTGGCTTTTTTATTTCTTCTTTATGTATTTTTTTGGGTATTACCTGACATTACTGTCGAGAAAGATAATGGGTATTAGACGTTATTTTTAAAAGAAATCTTATAATAGTTATTTACCTTATACAGTTCTCTTCTTTGTGGCACCTTATAAAGATAATCCCCAAATCTTAATTTTATAATGCCATGAGGGAGGAAAGTACAAATTCCACTTGATAGGTCAGGAAATTGGGACAAAGAAAACAAAGACATTATTTACCCAATAGTAAATAAGGTCCAGAGGGGTAAATATTTGGGAGGAAACCATGAGTGTTTGTCAAATAGTAATCAGATTTTTAAACTATGTACCTAAAAAGTAGAGTCAGAAAAAGTGAAGTAGATATCTGAAACACTACAAAGAGACTTAATGCAGATTTCAAAACAAAACCTTAGCTTCATGAGTGCTAACCTAATGAGTCTGAGGAATTCTCTGCTTATTACTGATGGAAGCCTTGAGTGATGCAACAAGGGCTCACATTTTCACTGGGACAGTCCTGGGTTTCACTGGACTCTCAGTGCAGATTCTTTAAAAAGAGACTTTGTTCTAGGTTCTTCTCTGATGGCAAACTGTGGGGTGTTTCGAGAGACAGCACCACACCACCTAACACCTAGAACAGAACTCTCCAGCGGAACATTCTATTTCTTCCCAATCCAGTACAGTAGCCACTAATTACATGAGTCTATGGAGCACTTGAAATGCGGCCATGTGGCTGAAAAACTGAACTTAAGTTTATTCGATCATTACTAATTCAAAGTTAAATAGTCTTGTATGACTAGAGGCTCCCATCTTGAACAGCAAAGGTAAACAGCTTTCTCACATATTATCAGTTTAGAACTTCTCTTATTCATTTTAGATATATATATATTTTTTATAAATGTCAATTCTACTCTATTAACAGTTCTCATAATTGATATTCACTCCCTCCCCATTGCCTAAGCTACAAAAATATACCCCTTAAAATATACACTTGGGTGAAACTAACTTGGGTAAGTTTCTCCCATAGAGAAACTAAGTTTATCAGAGTTCAGAAGACTGTCTGTTGCAGGAACACTCATTTAAGTTCCTACTTCACACAGAATGATGGCACTTGACCTTAGTCAAGCTTGAATCAGTGCTTTTTTTCAATAACAGCTTTGAGATATAATTCATAGACTATAAACTTCACCCCTTTCAAGTATACAATTCGGTGGATTTTAGTATATTCAGAGCTGTGCAGTCATCACTATCTAATCTTAGCACATTTTTATCAGCTCAAAAAGACCCCCTAACCCATTAACAGTGGCACCCCCTCTCCCCACCACCAGCCCCTGGCAGCCCCGAATCTGCTTTTGGTCTTTGCACTCTTGTCAAACCATCTCGGTCTTTGAACCACAAATCTGTACTAAATAAGTTTGCTTTTCTTCCTTCTTTTCATTTATTGCTTTTAGCCACTTTAAATGTCTACTTTGCTCTGAATATCTCCTTGCCTATACATACAAGCCCCATTTCTGTGCCCGAGTTCTCTAACCCACCCACATTCAGTGTGCTCTCATTCTTTTAACTCCAAGGCTCAGAGGCCACAACCATCTCACCAAAATATGATAAGTGAGGAAACTAGCATAGGCTTGAAGATCTTGTGTTTTAAGAGCCCAGGATTGGTAGAGAGAGTACAGGTAGAAGAGGGTCTCTCAACTTCAATTCCGTGTGCTCTCCGGATAGCATCTTTGCCCTCCCGGCCTCCGTCTGGGACTGCTCCAGTTCTCAGCACCTAGAACAATGTCTGGCAAATAGCACCCATGCCGTGAATCATCGAGGGACAGACAAAGCAAATGTATTTCCTCTAGGATATGTAGTTACAGACCGATCCTTCCCACAGAGCCACCTGGCCACAGCCTTCCTTATTTTCCTTTAAAAATCGCCTAATAAACAGCATCCTGGTGCCTGAAAGACTGTACGTGTAATGTGAAAAGAGGTCAACCTGGGCGTGTTTCTCCTACATTCCTGCATCCGGTGAATTCTAAATTCTTCTTTTTGGTGAACCAAACCATGAGGAAGGCTGTCTTGTAATCATGTAACTACCCAGAAAATAACTGACTTTATATTTTTCTATTTTGGGGGGGTGGGGAAGAGGTGAACACTTTAATGTAAAACTCACACTTAGTGTTTTTGTCAATGTTTCTTAGGCACCTTTTTCCTGGTTTACTCCCAGACCAGTCTTAGCCTGTGTATGCGGAGGCTTTGCGGGTCTTCTGTGATATTCTTAACGTGTAGACAGGTGAGGGGAAGGAAGAGGTGTGCTTAGGGAGTAAGCTGCAAGTCTCCACACAAACCGTTCTTTCAGTTCCAGTATGAAAACGGAGATAAAAAGCCCAACTGCAGACGTACTGTACTCAGCAGGAGCCAAGAGCTACCTTCAAGATTGGCAGTTCCAAAAGGCATCGACAGGAATCCTTTTGGTAATTACCAGTTGGGAAATGTCATCCCATTGATTGTGACAGACACGAAGCAGCTGTGCTTTGTTGAGGGAGAGCAGAGGCTGGGCCTGAGCAGTAACAAACAGCGGGCCAGCTGCAGCCTGCTCTCGACTTCCGCCCCACAAAACTCTCCGGTTTAATACTTGCCAAACACTGAGGCAATTAATCACACGGTAGAAGTGGATCTCAAACGTCTGAAATTGCCTGTTGAAGATTAACTGAATCTATCATATTTCTAGCCTTATTTGGGGGGCGGGGGGTGGGAGGTGAAGAGTGTCTTTCTATCGTGGAAAGATTCTCAGTCAAATTAATTGCAAAGAGCTCAGGCCAGTCATTCCTATTCTGACTGGAATTTCAAGAAGAATTATTTCTGGCCAGAAATTCTTATTAAGTGAGAGACAGAGAGAAAGGACAGAGATATTTGCCTTAATGAGTTCTTGGTATGGAATCAAAGGGCTCAAGCCAATACAGGTGTCCCTAGGGCCTAAGCAGCCATTTGGAGAGCGATTTTTTTTGTATGTTATTTGTATTATATACTATATTCTGTGTGTTTAGGTTTGGGGTTTGTTTTGGTTTGGGTTTTTTGGGGGGGGGGCTTTTTTTTTTAAGTAAGTTCCACTTACTTAAAAAGTAAGGGGCTTGAGTTCACCATCTGGAGATCAAGAGTCTTACGCGGCACTGACTGAGCCAGCCAGGCTCCCCCTTTATTTTTTTATTTAAATTCCAGTTAACAAACAGTGTAATCTTAGTTTCAGATGTACAGTAAAAGCGATTTTTAGTTTATTCTGCCTACTGTTTGTATAAAACAGCTTCTCTGCACAGACACCCACCCACCCCACTTCCTGTATGGAGAATTCCAGTTTCTGGCAGGGGGCACAGGCCATGACCCTCACCCTCAGGGAAGACTGGGCCTCTAAGCTGTGCCTATGGTGCTACTCTCAGTCTTCTAGAACAGCTACTGCCTCGGGCTTGGGGAATGACTTGGGCCACGTGCTGCAGAACCAACCGCTGCCCTCCAGCTGTGGGGGGGCAACTCACCTGGATGCCTGAGGCATTGGGGACTCCAGCCCTGGCATGGGGGTGAGGGGCAGTGGGCATCACCAAGTGTTTTCACTGATCTCAGGACCCTGAATGGTGGATCTTGGGCAAACCCCGGGGTATCCTTCTAACTACATCATCCTTACGTACCCCAGACCCAGGCCTTCCTGTCTGCCCCAGGAGACTGTCATTTCTCGAGAAGGAAAGGTCTCCCTTCTAATCCTACCAGAGTATCTCGTTTGACTCTGCTTGCTCATTCCTTTACAAGTGCCATCACTGCCTGATCTAGAGGCAAGTTAACTTCTATTTTAAAGTATTCATTTATATAACATTGAATCCTGCCCAAAATGCTGCTATTTTTATTTTTAAAAATTTGTTTATGTAAATTTCCTAATGTAAAAACTTAACATAAAAACCTAATGCACAGATGAACCCTCCTTAAATTAGAATCAAAGACTACAGGTTCTTACATGGGGGAAGAAAGCTCAAAACATATTGGAAAGTGAAAAAAGCAAGAACAGAAGGTTTTCAATGAGTTCATTTCCTGAAAGACAGTCATACATAGAAAAAATAATTTGGAAGAATATGCAGTAGATTGTTGAAAGCAGCTGTCTCTAGGAGGAAAGATTATTGAGAACTTTTTGCTTCCTACATTTTTTTATTTCTGTATTGTCTAAAATTTTTTATGACAGATCTTGATAGCTGGGGAAAAAAGAAAGATACAATTACTAGGCAAAGCTAATCATTAGCTGTGATTTGAAAACACAAAAGTCTAAGCCCTGAGGGCCTCACACTCCAGATACGGCCCCCAGAATACCAGCAGCAGCCTCACCTTGGTGTTTCTTGGAAATCTAGGATCTTGGGCCCCATTCTATTTCCATATTCGTATTCACGATCAAGTGGAAGGAGCTCCAGCCACCCCTAATAACTATTACTTCCTTCATCTGGTGCATTTAATTCCTTTTTTAAAAAAGAAGTTTCAGGGGAGCCTGGGTGGCTCATCGGGTTAAAGCCTCTGCCTTTGGCTCAGGTCATGATCCCAGGGTCCTGGGATCGAGCCCCACATCGGGCTCTCTGCTCAGCAGGGAGCCTGCTTCCTCCTCTCTCTCTCAGTCTGCCTCTCTGCCTATTTGTGATGTCTGTCAAATAAATAAATAAAATCTTTAAAAAATATATATTAAGTAAATAAATAATAAAAAAGAAAAATAATACAGAAGTAAACTTAGAAAAATATCTACAGCTGCTTTATTTTAGAGCTTGAACTAAAAGGTGAACGGGTTTTCGTAAAAACACATTTTCTGTGTGTTTCTGTGTTCTGGGTTCCCACTCCCTCCCAGGAAAGAAGGGCTGCTCTGTTAATGGAGATGGGGAGTCAAAACTTGTCAGAAGATGTAATCAAATTGAAGACAAGCAATCAGATGAAGCAATATGTAAAATTGGTAGGAACACAAGGTCAAAAGTTATCTGGCTAAAGAATATTCAAAAAACCTAAAAAAAAAAAAAAAAAAAAAAGAACATTCAAAATACTGATCCAAAGGGGCACATGCACCCCAATGTTTACAGCAGCGCTATCAACAGTAGTCAAAATGTGGAAAGAACCCAAATGTCCATCAGTTGATGAATGAATAAAGAAGTGGTGTGTATAACAATAGACTATTACTCAGCCATCAAGCAAAATGAAAATTTTCCCATTTCAATGACATGGATGGAGCTACAGTATATTATAGTAAGCAAAAAAAGTCAGTCAGAAAGAGAAGACGGCCATATGATTTCACTCACATGTGGAATTTAAGAAAACAGATGAACATGAGGCAAGGTACGGGAGAGGGAAGCAAGCCATAAGAAACTCTTACCCATGGAGAAAAAACTGAGGGTTGCTGGAGGGGAGGTGGCCAAGGGATGGGCTAAACGGATGATGAGTATTAAGGAGGGCACTTCTGTTGAGCATGGTGTTATATGTAAGTGATAAATCTCGAAATTCTACTCCTGAAACCCAAATTACATTATATATTAACCAGAATTTCAATAAAATTTGAAACAAAAAGAAATGCAGTTTTAAGAAAAGTATCCGATAACATCCTTGCATACCTTGCTGACATTTTAACCACTCAGAAGTAGAGGAACGATACTGGAACAACAAATCGTGCCCTTAATTGTGACCATCAAGGAAGAATGAGCTGATGATGGAAAGATAGAAAGGAATTAGAGGTAGGAAAGTAGCACTGTCCTACTGAGCCCTAAGATATTAACAACAACAGAAGAACAATGGGTACAGATAGACTTTAGATAAGTCAAATTGACCTGAATCTAAAATGAATACAGCTCAGCTAAGTGTAATGTCCCAAAGGCAAGTCATTCACCATGCATCAGCCTGTAGTCCAGATTGGGGAAACATTTGTAAAAAAATGTGAATAACTCCAACATGAGCTTTCTGGTGATTTGCAGTTTTAAAAGGTCATTTACAAACAATCGATGGATGGGCAGATGATCAAGGCTTTAGAACACTTCCCTCCAATATACTTGCACAGTTGGTCTGGGGCCTATGTGAATGTGGAAATGATACTTGCAATTTTATTCATAAATCCAATTCATAGGAGCGTGGACAAGTTGATGTAAAACTCTTGGGAGAGAGTTATGTGTGCTCCCTTGGGAACTGAAGAGTTAGTTGCACACTGCCAATAAGAGAAAATGACACACTATTCTACTCCTTTTCTGAGGGAGGAAAATAAAAGGCTGGATAAGAAACGTGCTTTGAAGTAACATTACATGCATGACTTTGGTGGACAGGCCTAGAGACTGGGGAGAGAGAGGATGCACCGACCATTTAAGAATCAGAGGCCAGGGGCACCTGGGTGGCTCAGTGGGTTAAGCCTCTGCCTTCAGCTCGGGTCGTGATCTTAGGGTCCTGGGATCGAGTCCCACATTGGGCTCTCTGCTCCGCAGGGAGCCTGCTTCCTCCTCTCTCTCTCTCTCTCTCTCTCTCTCTCTGCTTGCCTCTCTGCCCACTTGTGATCTCTCTCTGTCAAATAAAAAAAAAAAAAATCTTAAAAAAATAAATAAATAAATAAATAAATAAAGAATCAGAGGCCAGTCGTGCCTACAATCCTAGAGCCTGCCACACATCTGGAACATTTCAATAAAGGCCTCAGAGATAAGATTGACAGCTTCATGTCAGTCACAATTAGAGGAACCAGGGTTTTAATCCCCGATACATGAGATGAAAGTGAAGCAGGACAAAAGCAGAAATAATAGCAACTTTTTAGATAAAAGTGAATAGGACAGAGATATTTGTGAAATAAATAAGAGAGATCCACCAAAGCCACTCTCCTTTGAACCCCCAGCAATGTCCTGACAACACTCACTGACATTCCAACATTTGTGGCTGAAGAAATAGCTTAGCAGAATCTTCCAACCAGGATTCTAGTCCTTACCACTTGTCATTTCTAAAGAGCATTACCATAGCTTAGCAGATCCTCATAAGTCCTGAATGAAAATATATGGAGATCGTGTTTAATATGGTTCTAACACATAGCTCTTGTCCACGGGCCAAAAACAAAAAAAAACTCACAAAAACAAAAACAAAAAACAGACAGACAAAAAAACCAACTTCTGATTAAACTGACTAAAGATGCTGCATCATTAGAATTATTTAATATATGGTCTATTTCACTTGGATTTAACTTTCAACTTAAAAACTTTTGAATTTGTTTCAACCAGTGGTATCTAAAACAACGGAATGAAATGCATTGGCTTCTAGTTCACCTCTCTTAAAGATTTGAGGTGATTTCATAAGCCAAAAGCATAACTAAAATTAACAGAAATGCAAAGAAAAATTAGAATACAGGAAGAAGAAAACAGAAAATATAACCACTCTGTGCTTTAGGGTTTGCAAGATTTCCATGGATGGAGTTGCAAGCCCTGCCCGAGTCTTCCTGATAGAAAATAAATGTTCTCCTGACAAAAAAATATTAAACTTCTACCTACAAAATGATGTAGTTTGTTTGCTTTCTTGCTTTTGTTAATATTATGGACAAGGCAGGGTCAACATTGGTCTCTGTGCTCTTTGAAACCCTATAGCACTGATCGAACTACTCAAAGTATGTTCCCAGGACCAGGGGCATGGACATCAACTCCCCCAGGCCCCACTCCAGACTTGAATCAGGAGCTGCATTCTTTTTTTAAGATTTTATCCATTTATTTGACAGAGAGAGATCACAAGTAGGCAGAGAGGCAGGCAGAGAGAGAGAGAGAGGAGGAGGAAGCAGTCTCCCCGCTAAGCAGAGAGCCTGATGCGGGACTTGATCCCATGACCCTGAGATTATGACCTGAGCCGAAGGCAGAGGCTTAACCCAATGAGCCACACAGGCGCCCAGGAGCTGCATTTTAATACAATCCCCAAGAGATCCACACATATGGCTTGAGGAGCACAGATCTGTGACATTAATGATCACATGTCGTTTTGTTTTTGCTTAAGTGTGTGGTATGTATATACCCAATCTTCTAGCAAATTAACAATTCTTCAGGGCAGAAACTAGCTTATTCCTTCTTTCCCCAGGATGCTAAGCATGCTAAGAACACTGTAAGAGGTGAAGAAAAGTGTGAATAAGTTTAAAAAGAGTGATTATAAAAGGAAAAAAAATTAGACAAAGAAGATCAAATTTGTACAATACCAACATCACAGTGCAGATTATCTATTTTAACCTGATACTATTTGAAATAATGATCAATATTTAGGATTTATGGCAAGTCTGGAGCACCTTTTCTTTGTCACAGGTCTATGAGGTAGTCACCCCATTTTATAAATGGAGAAAGAGATTAGAGATTAAACAATTTGTCCAACTGCTTGAAAGTCTTAAAACTAGAAATATAAACTATCTGATTGTGAAAAACCATATTCTTAGCCATAACTGTCTAATGAGAGCTTCTGATCTCCAGATTCCTGAGGGATATAAAGCTCCAGGACCAAATACTGAGATCTGGAGCCAGGGAAATTCACCATTAATCATGTGGTTGGATCTGTTCAAAGTTGGTAGATGAGTAGCTCACATCGTTAAACAATTGTGGCATGCTTATATTTTTGTGATTCTAAAAAATTACGGGTGTGGGGGCACCTGGGTGGCTCAGTGGGTTAAGCCGCTGCCTTCGGCTCAGGTCATGATCTCAGGGTCCTGGGATCGAGTCCCGCATCAGGCTCTCTGCTCAGCAGGGAGCCTGCTTCCCTCTCTCTCTCTCTCTCTCTCTCTCTCTGCCTGCCTCTCCGTCTACTTGTGATCTCTCTCTCTGTCAAATAAATAAAAAAATAAAATCTTTAAAATGTACTATAACCACTCTAGATTTTCAAAAAAAAAAAAAAAAAATTACGGGTCTGTTTCTTCAAACTGGAAAAGTATGTTCCAGGATCAATGGAGTTGTGAAGTAGGGAAATGAATTGGTTCATTAAAGAAGGTAAGAAATCTTACTATATCCAGGCCACATGAATATTTCATGAATATTCATCCCTGGGGATGTTTTTAAGTAGAGAGTACCTATATCTCCCCAGACAATAGTTGCCAAATATAATTTATCAGCTCTATAGCTAGAGAAACTCAGGATCCGATAGGTTGAAGTGAACAAAGGGCTTCTCCAGGTGACAGCTGGACTCATCAAGATAACCATGTTTGTCATGACCCACTACATTCTTTCTCCTATTGGTGGAAAATGTAAAGGAAAACTATAGTAACTCTTACATGAATGTGAAACGCATAGATAATGAATGTCATCATAGGGGTAAAGCTGTAGGTGGAAAGACACATGAAGTTGGGGGTACTGCCCTGCAAGGAAAAAGAGGACACATGCCTTCTAAGGGCTGGAACTTTGTTTTTTCCCCAGCTCATAATATCCTTAGCTCCCAGCACACCACCTGGTACTTAGGAAGTATTAGATAGTAGGTACTCCTTCCAGTAGGTGCTTAGCTAGTACCAATTACCAATTGAAACTTTACGATCAGACATACCTGATTTTGAGTACCAGTTCTAGGGTTTTAAGTTGTTTAACCTATCTATACTTCAGTCTGTGAAATGGGTACATGATGCTAGCCTCATTAATTTGTGAGGATCAAGTGAGATAATCTAGGTCAATTGCTCAGCAAGGCCCAATTACATTGAGTGCCCAATAAATGTAGCCAGAGATAATACATTCCAGTAAGCTTACATTCAGTCTTTGTTTTTACCCAAGACATCTCAGCCTAACTTATGATTTTTCAGAAGTATAGACCATGAAGAACCAGGAACTGAGTGCTTCTCAATGAGAGAGCCAGGCCCATGACCTGACACCTGATTGGGTCTAGACCCCATTCACAATTCACGGGAGAAGGTCTTTTAAATAAGGGATCGAGTTGTGTGGGTGTGTTTCTCAGTCAAAATGCATCTCCTCCAGATGGTTATACACCCCTAATGGGGAAGTGGGTTTCTCACAGAAGCAATGAGAAAGACCCTAGGTGGAGTTGTGATCACAAAAGGCAAAGGTGACCTTTTCATTTGTGAAGAAGGATCATTTATACCACTTCCATTGCTTAGGTAAGTCACTTACCCTTTGGTACTCTGGGAAATCACTCAAATCAACTACCCCCAAATTCAGAGTTCCTTGAGACTTGGTGTCTGAGTTCTTTATATTCCTTTGCCCGACCCTTAAGAGGACATATCTGGTGGACAGATTATCTGGGAAATCAAGCCTAGTGTAGCATAATTTTACAGATGATGGAGACAAGAGGAAATGGACGCAATGTGTTACAGGAAGAATAAGCTCTACAGGAAGGCAGTTTCTTAGGGCATTCTGAGCAGGACCATGATGATGACAGGGGCAGTAGAGTGCAGTGGCCATCAGGGACTGGAGAAATAGGACCAGTGGGCCAAATCCAGCTCGTAGCCTGTTTTTATGCCCCCCAAGCTAAGAATAGATTTTACATTTTCTTCTTTACAACCCTTTAAAAAAAGAACCAACAGATCATAAATGGTATAAAGCCTAACATATTAAACATCTGCCCACTTACAGAAACAGTTTGAAGATCCCTGGTCAGACTTTGATGCCACCGTGCCCGAGATCAAGTCACATTAGAACATCTTAGTAGTCCAAGGACCTTGGGGAAGTCACTTAATTATGCTGTAATTCAGTATCATTTTTAAAAATGAGAACATAGTTTTTGTGTCCAGCACAATGAAACTCTTTTTATTTATGCTGAGGCAAAGAAAGCAAGAAAAGTGAGATTGGTTTAAATGTGACTTTCTTGGGGCACCTGGGGGCTCAGTCATTAAGGATCTGGCTTTGGCTCAGGTCATGATCCTAGGGTCCTGGGATCGAGCCCCACATCATGCTCCCTGCTCAGCGGGAGGCTTGCTTCTCCCTCTCCCACTCCCCTTGCTTGTGTTCTTTCTCTCACTGTCTTTCTCTCTCTCTCTGTCAAATAAATGAATAAAATCTTTACCAAAAAAAATGTGACTTCCTATCCATCGTCTGTATTTTTATTCTTCATTATATTACCAGCACTTGGCAGAATACTCAATAAGTATTTATCGAGTTAACACATATCTACATGTTTAATTCTGGAACATAAATTTTAGGAAATTCATGTTCCAAATTAAAAATATTGGATACCTATTGAATAGACAAAATATTTTTAAAGCAAAACAAAGGGGTTTAATGTTTGTGTAAATATTGAAATATTTATGAGATAAAATGTCTGGGATTTGCTTCAAAATAATACGATTGCAATAATTGCATCAACTGTTAATTAGGAAAGAGACATGTCCCAGGCAGAAAAATCCAAAATAATTTATGTAAATACTTCCTCAAGGATGAGGAGTGTGATTCCCCTCTTCTTAGGCATGGGCTGTGCCTAGTGTCATCCCCAGTATAGAGGTGGGGGCAAAGGGTCAAGTAACTTTATAGTGGACAGACCCGAAAAACATTAGCTCTGCCAAGTGATCAAGGCCAACATCAATCAGAAATCATGTTGATAGTATGTATCCTGGGTATAGTGTGATGAAAATGGCACTTGACTGTGGTCTTCCTCCTAGTAACCCATACCCTAAGTCTATCATGAGAAAAACAGGAGATAAATTCCAATTAAGAACCATTCTACAGAATATTCTAAGTACTCAAAACTGTCAAGGCCAACAAAAACAATTAAGTCCAAGAACCCATCACAGGCAGTTGTATCAGTGGTCTAAAACTATTTTTAAAAATACAGGGAGGGGGAATTGGTGAGGGAAGAGATGAAACAAGATTTAGTTCAGAGTAATTACTGCATTTGACTACAGGTAGAGAGATTCACTACACTGTCCTATTTACGCAATAGGCTTAAATTGTTCCTTTAAAAAGGTATTTTTTTTTTTTAAAAAGAAATAACTTTCAGTAAGAAAATGAGGTTAAAAAAATACTGTCCTTGACTATATTCCACCCCCCATTCTATTTAAACATCAGTAAAATTACCAACTATTAAGAAACTTATTTCTAAAGTTTGGTTTGATATACCGATGCAAAACATCACTTACTAAATAAAGTCCTCTCGTGATATTTACAGCTACTGCAGACAGCTATGCTCTTTACTGAAATACGTTTGTGTATATATATATATATATATATATATATATATATATATATGTGTGTGTGTGTGTGTGTGTGTACAGAGGAGAGACATCTGTTGCTAATTCAACTAATATTCTTAAGTAGACTTAGTCTCTATCTTTAAGATGACAGTTTCATAAAACTTCGCTAACTTCATCCACTAGCTTGGGATCAAGTTTGTGCTAATAAGCTGGTGAGTATCTATAATTCAATATGCACCAACTCATAGCTCACATATTGTACTACATAATGGATAATATGAAATTTTTTTTGTTATAGGTGAATCAATGTCAAAATAATGGTCCCTGATAGGTTACAATCTCTTTAGAAAGGATCCCCAAACAAAAACTATTCTCACATTCATTCTCTAAGATATTTTACTCTCAATAAATGAGTTAAACTACTTCATCAAACGCAATAAAATAATAATAAGAGCACCTCACGATAATGGTAGAAGTAATCCATTTTATTAATAAGAAAACTGCAGCAACGAAAGGTTAAATCCAAATCCGAACTCGCAGAGCTGGTGAGTGACGAAGCTGGATACATCAGCACAAGGCTGAACGAAGTTAAAGCCCATGGTTTTCAATTCTATCAGATGCCTTTCTTCTGAAATCTTCTGTATGGGACCCAAACGGAAAAATCTAAGTCACACCATTTAATTATAGTCTGCTCCCTGTCTTCTCTAGCATGCAGCCCAGTGGGCCAACCCTGGTGTTCTGGTAATTATGCCTCCAAGTTAGAAGACACGGGTATAGCCTGGGTTTTGCTCTTGTCCCTCAGGTTCCCTGTGCAACTCTTACGTGTTTGTATTTGTCTCAGGTATTACATTCTTCTTGCTGTATTACTTGAGCCCCCAACAACTGTGTTCACTTGTTGCCACCGGCATAGTTGTGGGGCTTTACTTGAGTTTCCTCCTGACAACACAAGGGAGTTTTCCTATCATTTATCAGATATGCTAGACTGATGGTTGTACAAAATATCTGCATTTTTAGAAGATTTTATATATTTGAGAGAGAGAGAGAGCATGTGTGCACACGGTGGGAGGGACAGAAGGAGAAACAGACTCCCCACTGAGCAGGGAAACCAATGTGGGGCTCGATCCCAGGACCCGGGGGATCATGACCTGAGCCAAAGGCAGATGCTCAACCAACTGAGCCACCCTGGTGCCCCAAGATATCTGCATTTGAAAGCAAGGTTGACCCTACTCAAGAAATTGCCCGCAATCAGAATTAAGTGGGACTTGCACACTTTGCTTTCTTAATGCTAAGAGAAATGGACAATATATATACAAGACAATAGGAGAGCATGGTCTCAGATTTACCCTGTCATTTCACTCACCTCTTTCATATATTCAGTCATTTATTGGCAAATTTTTATGAGACTCACTTCATGCTTGATTACACTAGAAGTGGCTAAGGGACTCACTTACAAATGTAACGGCTGACTTAAGTTTACATGGTTCACCTGGGTAGAGGAGACATGGCTCCAGGAAAGTAAAAATAAATTAATTAATTAAAAAATGAGTAACATCTTCAGCCGATGACTTTGTCTCCACCGCCTTTATGAAAGGATGCAAGTACTTCACACCTGCTGCATGAATGGCTGATGAAAGAGTGAATAACACCTATAAACCCTGGAAGCTTCCTGAACGAAAGTTACCACCTACAGACTTCACCGAGGTAACACCAACAAGCTGCATTAATTTCTACGGGCAACCAAGGTGTGATGTGTTTTTTTTTGCCCTGAAATTATTAGCGTAGCTTTCCAGTGACAAGGGCCATATCTTGCCAGAGCCCTCAGTCATGTGTCCAGTTCTCAGAAACACTGAATTCTGGTGCCTTCCCCAAAATGCAGCAAGTTTTTGAAAAGGCATGCTTTAGCTTCACCTACAAAAGACCCAGCAGATTTTCTGCAGAACAAACGTCGGCAGAGAGAATAAATGTGAGGGCCTTGACAAAAACAACTGTTAGCACTATTTAGAGAGCGCCAGCAATGTACAGACTTGTCCTCACTTGCTGCGAAACCCAGGAGCTGCTCGGCGGAACCATCCTTACTCACACAGGAGACAAGCCTCCCAGCCTGGCTCATGATGGGTCTTGTCATAATTCAGCTGGAGCCACTCGTAAGTATCCACCTGTCTATTACTCATTAATAGAGACAGGATGTCAGCTGTTTCCGTGAGCTGGAGAAACACAAGCTTTTACCACCTTCTGGCTTACTCTCAAAGTAATGTGAGAAACAATAAGGCAGACAAAGATTTAAAAAAAAAAAGGGATAGGAAGATGCAATGTCAAAAATAAAAATAAATCATCATTGTCTGATGGATGCAGAGATTACAGCCTTCAACCTGTCGTACAGGTTTTCATGATTCAACTTCTGCTGTTTGGTCAGCTTAGAAGATGCAGAAAAATAGAAGTCTCCAAGCTGATGTACAGATTAGGAAATTGTACTCTGCTCACGCTGCTCGGTATTTTGATCTTTGGTGGTTGCTAACCATGTCGCTGATAGATTATATTACTAGTGCTAACTTCTGTTTGGGCACTAGATCGTTTATGTCCTACTATGTCTAGTTAGGATACAATTAGAGATCTTCCAATTTGAATATTAAATGGCAGTGCTTCCAGTCTTCAATTCTAATCCCATAAAACACTTCCCACGCGTGTTAAAACTAGCGGCTGTAATAAATCTATTCAAAAATTCAGGGGTTTGACCCAACAGAAACTTATTTCTCTCTCATCTAATGGTGTAAGGTGGGAAAGCAGAGCACTTCCCACCACAGGGGAAGTCAAGGACATAGGCTCCGTTCATGCTCTGGCTCTCCCATGCCTTAGAACTGTGTCCTCTCGGGATGCCTGGGTGGCTCAGTTGGTTAAGCAGCTGCCTTCCGCTCAGGTCATGATCCCAGCATCCTGGAATCAAGTCCCACATCAGGCTCCCTGCAGGGAGCCTGCTTCTCTCTCCCCCTCTGCCTGCCACTCTGCCTGCTTGTGCTCTCTTTCTCTCACTGCCAAATAAATAAATAAAATCTTAAAAAAAAAAAAAAAAAGAACTGTGTCCTCTGCATTCAGTGGTGGGAGGGGACAGGGAGCATGAAGAAGGCACAGCACTGATCAGATCCCTTGGCTTACAAGGGACACACATCACACCTGGGGCCCGACCTAGAAGCAAGGGGACTCACACATGTGGTCCTGGCAAGCAGCCCCATTCCAAGGAGTCTAGACCTTGGGAGGAAGGGCATGAACTCTAAGGGACAGTAAGCCACCTCTGCCACAAGCACCAACATATACAGAGTTGCTGTACAAAGCAAATTATTCCCAAAGGCCTCCCCAACTCATCAGGTAATGCCTGAGGTCTTACAAAGTTTTCATTTATTTAGGTTGAGACTGTGACTGCCAGGTGTGAGGCAAACATTCGTCTGGGTGTTCGGTTATTTGCGTGGTGAATGCCTTCCTGCTCTTATTATTTTTTTATTTCTTTTTTCAGTGTTCCCAGATTCATTGTTTATGCATCACACCCAATGCTCCATGCAATACGTGCCCTCCATAATACCCACCACCGGGCTCACCCAACCGCCCATCCCCCTCCCCTCCAAAACCCTCAGTTTCTTTCTGAGTCCACAGTCTCTCATGGTTCGTCTCCCTTCCGATTTCCCCCAACTCCTTTGTCCTCTCCTTCTCCTAATGTTCTCCATGTTATGCTCTTTTTATAGAAGAAACTGGTAGGGTGAAAGCACTAGGACAAGATGGGAACCTGAAGCTATGGCGGGGCAAGGAAAAACCAGGAGCAAGGCTACAGTATCCCTCCTCAGAGGCCTTCTTAAACCTGTTGCCAGAGCCCTGGGACCAGCACAGGCACCTCTTCGACTGTCCCCAAAACTAGGGGACAAATTCTGACCCCGGCCATGGAAAAGTCTGGATCCTGAACTCAGGCCTTCTGGAAACTTATGGTCTGTCACACCTATGCAGTCAGGCCCGGGTCCTGTGCCTGGGACCCATGCTCGGCCTTTCGTGGCCTTTTGTCAGCTACTGTGACAGTCCCTGCCTTCAACGCTTCCTAGAACTTGTTCCTTACCTGCATATCTGAATAAGGACTTCACTTTGCATGACAGTTTCATGAACATCTTATACTCCTCCCAATAATGAGCAGGGAGGATTATTCCCCTTACAAAAATAAGCAGAGTTACAGTTGGGTTAAGTACTCGCTCCAGTAAATACAGCTGTTATGTAGCAGAAACAAGGCCAGAAATCAGGCCTCTCATACCCACCCGATGCTCTTTCTACTAGAAAATACTGCTCTGCTAGACACGCTTCTCCCTCAAGGCCTGGGGCATGGGATCTGGGCTGCAGGTGCGGTTCTTGAGCCCTGCGTCGAGCTCGAGTCCTGTTTTTTGAGGCACTTCTCCCCCAGATCATTAACTATGTATCACTACTATGGGCTGAGCACTTAAATGACCACGCAGGATGCTTCCCCTCATAGACCTCATCAACAGGTCTGTTTACCAACAACTCAATGTGCAATTTCACATGATGAGGAGAGCCACAGAAGGAACGAGTGGTGTAAGAGAAGAATTCCAGGTGGCCGAGAGGAAGAGATGGGCCGAGGAAGCCCACCGAAACGGGGCTGGCAGGAAAGCCTCTCTGAGAAGTGGTCATTCAAGTCAAGACCTGAAAAATGGTGAGTCAGCAGTGAGAAGAAGGTGGTGGTATCAGGGCAGTGGCTGGGTGTCCCTGGGCCACAGAAGAGCTGGACAGGTACAAGGAATGGGAAGGAGGTGGGGGTGTCTGGAGTGGGTCAGCAGAGAAGTATAGAGGAATTTGGAAAAGCAAGCAAGCCCGATCACGGAGGAGATGGGATTTCACTCAGTTTGCACCTGGGATCCACTGAAGGGCTGTGACCAGGAAAGGGAGGGGATTCCACGTGTTGGGCTATTTTCCGTGTGCTGAGGACAGAGAGGAGGCAGGCCAAGGACAGATGACCGGGTCTGGAAGTGTGGTCGCAGCAGATCGATGGAGCCCAGGGCACAGAGCAGAGATGTATTGGGGAGGTAGAGTAACAAAACTTGCTTGGAGAAGAGAAAGGGAGGAATTCCATTTCTTTTTGGGCCTTTGGCTCTTGCAGGAAGCCTCTAAAGGCATTTTCAGGGGTTCACCTGCCCCGATGGTACAACCTGGCTAAGCTTTTCAAGTGGGGAGGGATGGGACTTGGCTCATGTTGTAGTGTCTGTGTTTCTCAATTCTAAGGTGCATTTCTTCCATATTTTAATATTACTGAGATCAGGATGTGTCTTGATGTCCCTGTCAAAAGAGTGCTCCAGAGAAGTAAACTGTGACAACACGGTCATCACTTGCACATCTATGAAATTAGCCTAGGATAGAAGGCATCTGCTCATCAGACGTCAAGTTACCCAGGTTATTTGCACTGATTGTACCACAAATGGTACATTTTAACATGTTTTATCTACTGTGTGCCCAGAGATGACTGTACAAAGCAGTTTTGAAACAGTAAGGTATTGTATCTTAAGAAGTAAATATACCACAAACTTGACTCTGGAAAATTGTTTTAAATAAAAATAACAAGCTAGCATTTTCCAGGCTCTAAACCCCAAGAGCCACAAGAAGACAAGCTGGGACTAAAGAGGTAGAAGACCTGGCTGGAAGAGTAGTCATGGAGATGTATAAATCCACTGCCCACCACAGCGGGTCTCATATTAAAGGCAGACTAAATTGCTTGATCCCAAGGGTTTCAGCATAGAATTTTCAATGCAAGGAAAGGTTAATTTGAGCCATTCAGATACTAATCATCCATTTGACTAAAATGTTCAGCCAACTTTTAAAGAAGCTCTTTGAAGTCTACAGAGATGAAATTCAGTTAATTGTAGTAAGACAAGCCAGATCTTTTGCCTGTACCTTGATTTTTCACTGTCCTAGCAAGAGGAGAAAAAGGATCTTGATGCCCTTATTTCAGGAGAGGAACACCCCCCCCCCAAAGAAAGCTAACCATAATAGCCATGGGGTGTGTAACCTGTAAACTCTGCCCATCGGCCATCAAGCATGACAATGAAGGAAAGACCGAACCACTCTGTGTTCAGAGGACTAATTCAGCCTGATCTCTGGGTGGCTGACCAGAGCTGGTAAGCAGCAGCCGACCTGTACCATAACTCTGGGCTGGGGAGGCAAAACTTGGCATAGACAACTGGCATCTTTGGTCAGGCATAGCACTGATGTAAGGACCAACCCCAACAAACCATAATGACCTGTGCCAGGAACTACGGTGTGGAAATAAACAAAGGCCAACCAGGTGAGCACAGGCAAAGGCTATTTATTCAGAGCTCACTTTCTACAGCAAGTGAGTCAGCCACTGTCGTTTGCACTTTAGCTGAGACTCAAAGGCAGGCTGAGGGCTGGGAAAGCTTTATAATGGGAAAAGAAAGAAGCCTGCAAGTGTGCCCTGACTGGGGGCTGTTGGCAGGGGGCACTTGAGGTAGGCTAACTAGAAGCAGGCCATCAGACCGTTGGCTAGGGATCCATACTTCGCACTCTCTGGTTGGTCCTAAATTGGAAACAGAAACAAATCAAGAAAGCTGTCAGTTACTGATCAAGTCTTGGCCATATGGGGCTGGTTGTTACAGGGGTTATTTTGGGGGGTGGGGGGTGGGGCGGTTACTAGAGATAGTGGTCTGACTCATGGATAGTAGGCCGGTTTCTCAGCTTAGTGGAAAGGAGTTGGGTTTCCTGGCTGGTTGCTACAGACTGTGGGTCAGAGTTCTATTTTCTGCATGGTCCTAGCCATTATGCATGTGTATATTTCCGTTTCTCTGGGTCCTGGAGACCTTGCCCCGCCTAGGGGAGACCAGCAGGAGCTCAGGCAGAGGAGGACCACACTTAGCAGCACACCCTTCGGCATGAAGAGCAGGCATTTCTAGCAACCCAGTTCCTACAGAAGGACGATGTCTGGTACTGCTGTGAGCAGAGAAGGCACTTGCTGTGGGACTTAGCCAGATACGTACAGAGTAAGAATTTCTCTCAGAAGTTCTGAGGAAGCTTAGGAAAGGAATGCAATTAAATATGGATCGGAGGTGGACTGGGGGCTGGCTGGGCCGCAGAGAAGGTAATTCAGCGAAGCAGCCAGAAATTTTTGATGGAACAAAACCCCTTTGAAACACCATCTCTTCTATCAAGTTTACTATCATCACCACCTAGGAGAGATTTATGAATGTAATTAAGCAAGAGTTTTTTATCACTAAAAAAAGGTTAGCAAATCGGACTGGGTTTAAAGTTGGAATCAATGACAGCCTCACATGCAGTGTTGTTGGACATACCCATGGTTCCTAATTAAAATAGCAGAAAATTATATAAATGATTCATTGTAGGAAAAGTTACAAAAATCCAAATTCAGGAAATAAAAATGGCATCGACACATTTGTGAAAAGGTTCAACATGCATCAAATATTCAGATAACGCAGACAGGACTGAGGATTTCCTTGAGAAAGGGTCTATTCCGCCTTAACATATTTTAGTTGAAGACAACATCAGTGAAAAATTATGGATCACAAAGAAATTATTTGAAGATACACAGTAATTGTTCTATGTTGACTTCACATATACTAACACTGTACTCACTGTTGGCCTGTTCCGAGCAAGGCACAGTCATTCTTCCTAAGAATTAAATACTGCGTTACTTTGTGACGTGTTCTCAAATAAAAGTAATACCCACAAGAGGGTATTATTCCCATTTCACAGATAGGGAAACTGAGGCTTAGAGAAGCATTGACATTAATCAAAGTCACCCAGTTATTATGTGTGAGAACAGTTTTGTCTTCCTCTTCAAAACTCTTCCTACTGTTTATTTCCATGTGACCATCTTCCTTAGGGGGAAAATATTCGAATGGGACTCTTCTCAGATATACCAGAGTATTTAAAAAAAAAAAAAAAAAAAGGTATATTTCAAACTACTTACTTGGGAGTTTTTTGGGGAAATATTTTGAAATACAATCATCTTTGAAAATGGTCTTCAGAGCCGGTTTATAAACTGAAAAATATAATGAGTCTCAAGCTTATAATCACCCTCACAATGGGAATGAGCAAGCGGCTGCTTCCTCCGTGTGAGTTCGGGGGCATGAAAACGCCTCCATGTCCTCACAGATAAGGCTCCCGCTCACCCACTGGGTGAAGCATGAAATTCCCCCAATAAGAGCTTTAATCCCTTTAATTTAAAATTTTGATCCTGTGTTAAAACGGGAAACTCTGCTCTCAGACCCTTTGTTCCTCTTCTCGCAAAGGACGGAGCTGGATCGCTTTACTGCAACTTACCCTAATTCTCTTATCCTACTGCAGAATGCTCACTTAATCATGTTTTTCTCACTTTTGCTCCTTCGTTTAAAAAACAACTCCATGCTGGAATGTTCATATAGGTGTCTGTACAGAAGTCCCCACTCGCCCAAGGTAATTTGTATCTTATCAGTAGTCATCTGGAAATCTATTCCAATTGGTAAAATTTTCAAGCCAATAGAAAATTTTGCAGTTAGGTCTTCCCACCCTGATAATCACTCTTTTTCAATCTCTTGAATTACACTTTTACAGATTAGCATATGGTTTTGGAGAACCAAAGTGGTTTTATATGGAAACTTGTTTTATAGGCCAAAAATCCCTAGGAAATTTTAATCTAATCTTTTCCACAAGCAGAATTACTGTGATTTTATTTAGCACGAGTCGAGGTCTTTCAGAATGTATTTGATACAATTCATTTGCTGTTCCTTTTAGTAACCATACAGATTTATTTTACCAACTACAACTGAAACACACACACACACACACACACACACACACACAACACAAAACAAAAAAACTCATTTCCAAATCAGAATGTGTTGTTTTAGAATTTAGAATATGAATGTTTTTAATCCCCTTATATGGTGAAAGTCAAAAGCCCAACAATTTAATTTAGAGCATAAACAGTCCTAAATACTTACTACATATCCCCTTCACTTAGTGCTACATAGAAATGTACAGAGATAGGAATAGAAAAAGAGACCATCACATCTGTGTTTGTGGGACCAGGACTTCACACATCAAAACTGATCACATTATACTACCATTTTGTTGTTTCCCCAAATTCTGTCACTCATTTAACATTGACTTTATACTTGCAAAAGATCATTGATAGAAAAGTCTTCTATCAGTGGAGCACAATTGAGGTTACATATTTTGCTCAGACTAAGTCTTAATGCAAGTGTCAGTGAAAACAGATTATTCTCACACCCAGCCTGCAATGATCAGTATTTGAAGCAAAAGGAGGAAAAGAAATCTATAATCACCTCCACTAAGTATTTAACCTTGACTTTGTCCCTACTCAACTGGTCTGTAACTATGAATATTAAGGGTATAAAGGAATAAAGGAAGGAATAAAGCAAAGGCAGAGGGAGGGACAAGAGGAAAAGTAAAACAGGTATTCCAAAGAGGACTGCATCTACTTACATAAAAAATGAAAAATAAAAATAAATCTAAAAAATAAGTTAATAAAATAAAGGTGGTCCTTCTTTGCTTCTCCTCCACCAAGCACAGGGTTAAATAATTTGCAAGGAATGGTGAGGCAAAGAATTTTTGCTTTCCTCCTACATTCTCCATCTTTGAGGTCTCAATACTTTCAGCGAGGTTTTTGGTTCATCAAATCCCTCCTCATCGTCTATTTAAATGACATTAACTTTTGCCCACTGGGAATAGGACTGGTATTATCAACTTACTTAACAAGGACTATGAAATTTGAGACAGACTGTGGGAAAATGTCAGCTCAATGGATAGTACTAGATTTCTGTTTCTCTTTTCTGGGCCAGAAGGTCAGAGAGATAAGTCTCTGAATTCACACGGGTTTATTTCTCTGCCCTGGCTGCACACTGCATGGCAGATGGCCGAGTGTGGACTAATGTTCTTTAGTGACTTAAGTGTGGGATGGAACCAAAGCCAACTTATTATCTTCACTTTTTTTTTTCCTGATCAGAAAAACAGCCTCGAAACTCATGACCCCATTCTTAAACAGTGAAACAGCTTAAAAAAAAAAAAAAAAAATCTGGGGTCATTTGAAGTAACAAACCAGGGAGAGACCATTCTATGAGTTTAATCTTCAAACTGCAAAGATTATTCTAGAAGAGCAAATGCTTTTGATAAATAGGTATTTTCCAGGCAATATTTTTCTTTTCTTGAAAAAGGTTTTCATTTTGTAGTACTATTTGCTATATATACAATATCATATCCTTTGATATATATGTTTTATATAGATTGTATGTAGAGACATAGGCATTACCAATATATTAGGGACTCCTGGGTGTGTCTGTGATTACCTCTGCCTTCCCTCCAAGGGCAATCACCATCCTGAATTTATCATTCTTTTGTAGTTTTGCTTTCATATGTGTGAATCACTGAACAGTTTAGTTTTGCTAGCTCTTTAAGTCATGTGAATAAAATCATGAATTGTGCATTGCTTCTTTCACATATTTAAGATTCATCTAGATTGACACTTTTAAAAATTTTATTTTTTTTCAGTGTCTCAAAATTCATTGTTTATGCACCACACCCAGTGCTCCATGCAATATGTGCCCTCCTTAATACCCACCATTGGGCTCACCCAACCCTCCACCCTCCCCTCCTCCAAAACCTTCAGTTTGTTTCTCAGTGTCCACAGTCTCTCATGGTTTGTCTCCCCCTCTGATTTCCCCCAACTCATGTCTCCTCTCCATCTCCTAGTGTCCTCCATGTTATCCCTTATGCTCCACAAGTAAGTGAAACCGTATGATAATTGACTCTCTCTGCTTGACTTATTTCACTCCGCATAATCTCCTCCAGTCCCATCCATGTTGATACAAAAGTTGGGTATTCATCCTTTCTGATGGAGGCATAAGATACTTTTTTTATTTTTATTTTTATTTTTAATTTCTTAAGGAATCTCAAAAAATTATTTGTTTTCAAAAGTGGCTACACGAACTTGCATTCCCACCGACAGTATAAGAGGGTTCCCCTTTCTCCACATCCTCTACAACACATGTTGTTTGCTGTCTTGTTAATTTTGGCTATTCTAACTGGTGAAAAGTGGTATTATCTCAATGTGGTTTTGATTTGAATCTCCCTGATGGCTAGTGATGATGAACATTTTTTTCATGTGTCTGTTAGCCATTTGTATGTCTTCTTTGGAGAAGTGTCTGTTAATGTCTTCTGCCCTTTTTTTTTTTTTTTTTTGACATGATTATCTGTTTTGTGTGTGTTGAGTTTGAGGAGTTCTTTATAGATCTTGGATATCAGCCCTTTGTTTGTAGTGTCATTTGTGACTATCTTCTCCCATTCTGTGGGTTGCCTCTTTGTTTTGTTGACTGTTTCCTTTGCTGTTTGGCTTTCATTCCTTTACATATACTGCCGTATATTATAAACATACCAACTTTATTTATTTTTCTATAGTTGAGGACCATTTGAATTTTTTCTGATTCTTGACTCCTCAGAATCATGCTACTGTGAACATTCTTATACATATCTCAAGATGTTCCTGTGCAGAAATTCTTCCAGGATTTCTATCAAGGACTCTTGAATACAAAATCTACTTTTACTACATAGAGGTAAACTTGTTGCAAAGAGGGTCTACCAATACTCCCACCAGTGATGAACAAGGTTTCCATTAATCCATATCCTCTTTGACACTTTGGTGTCTTTTTTTTTTTTTGCAAGATCGAGAAGTGTTAAATAATATTTAAGTTTTATTTCTTTTTACTGATTACCAATGAAATTAAACATCTTACATGTTTATGAACCAGTCATGTATCCTTTTCTATGAAAAGATATGTCTTTTATCTACTTTACTGTTTAGTAAATTTGTGTTTCACCTCTTGATTAGTAAGACCTCTTTATATAGGCTTTATATATTTATAATACCAATTCTCAGTTTTAGGTTTGCAACATCTTCTAGGTTCTTGTTCATCTTTGTTTACTTTGTGGTATCAAAAGTTATTCATTTTAATGTGATAATTCATCAATTCTATTTATGGTTTACACTTTTGGTGTCTTAAAAAAAACTTTTCTTACTTAAAGGCCATACTGCTAGTATATTGCCTTCTAGAAGTTTTATAGTTTTGCCTTTCACATTGAAAGCTTTAATCCTCTGGAATGAATACACTCAGCTTCTCTTTATAATATTTACCTAATCAGTATAGTTATCAAAACTAGAAAACTTTGGTACAATACTATTAACTACAAATGTTGTTAAAATTTCAGTAGCTTCCCCCCCCGCCCCACCCAACTAAGATTCTTCTTAATGTTCAAGTATCCAATCCACAATCACACATCTCATTTGTCTGTGTTCTTCGTCTCCCCTAATCTGTCACTGTTCTTCAGTCGTCTCATACCCAGACAGTTTTGATGAGTACTGGTCAGTTATTTTGTAAGATGTAGCTCAGTTTTCGTCTTTCTGGTGTTCTCATGATAATGAGATTATAAATTTTTTTAAGAATATCATAGCTGTGATGTTGTACCCGTCTCAGGTTTTTAATGCCAAGAGATTTAGGTCAACAGCTTAACCATGATCACTTTGGTAAGTGTTTTCCAGATGTGTCCACAGTAATATTTTTCCTTCTGAAAGCTTGGGAGATAATTCAGTCTATTAATATCCTATTTCTTTTTACACTTTTGCCCACTGATTTTAGCATTATCGTCTCACAATAATTACTAAAGTCTTTGTCTATATAATGTGCTTATATTTCTATCATTCCTTCTATATTTATCATTTGAATTCTTCAAATATCATTTGAATTAATAGAGGTATGGACTCATTAATACCTAATCTAAGAGCTGTAATTCAATACTATTAGTGATTTTGTTCTTCACCTCGGTCCAGTTTGAGACACTGAAGCCTCTCTTGTTAGTTCCTGCATCGTCTTGACATGCCCCCATATTTTTATCTTTCGCTTTTTTTTTTATTGTGCCCTCTTGTTACCTTTGTTTTGTAGAAGAGTTTTCAAAAGCCTGATGTCAATCCAATAGTTTTGCCTTTGAAAGTTGAATGTTTTACCTGAAGGTCTTAAGTATATATTAATCTTTGAAATTTAAAAATTTGATTTATATGCAAAACCTAAAATAACTTATCACATCCTCTGAAATAAGGGATATTTCTCTCTCTTCCTCGTCAATAGGTCTTCATTCTCCTTCCTCTTTCTCCGTCTGCCACTCTGGTTCTAGCACAGGCTAGAACCACTTTCTTGATTATTGTCCAGTCTCATTCGCGGCAAATAACTTTCTATAACTCCTGGCTCTGTGCTGTTGGTTCTGCCCTCTGAGTCATCCTTCCTTATCCATAAAAATAGCCCGAGGTCACAGCAGAGTAGATTGCTAAGCTCCTTTCTGTTGGCACTAAGTTGGAAATTCAAAGTCCTCTCTTCATTTTGTGCTGGCTCTGCCCCCTTCAGTCCAAGCTAGTATAAGCAGACATTTAACTTAATATAAAATGCTAATACACAGAGCAATAAATTACAAGTATACTAATCACTTATACAAAGAGATAATTAAGAAATAAGCAGTTTTAGACTCATGTCGGCAGATTTCAGTGAAATGCATCATCTGCTACTTGCCAGTTCTGCTAATGTGGGCTCAGGAAAGTTCGGTTTCAGTTCTATCACTCTAAAATGTAGACAAGGGATGTAGAAGGGTAAACATTTAAAATATTTCAGGACCTGCTATACAGTGAAAACTAAATACACTTTGGCTATTAGCAGACGGTTGTTATTCCTTTCCACATAGTGTTTATATTCAGCATGGACATATTAACAGAAGATCAGCAGCAAGAATTAGGCAAAGAAAAAAAAAAAGACCTACAAGCTATTTAGCTACTGACCTTTTTTTTTTTTTTTTTTAAAGAGAGCATGTGTGCGAGGAGGGGAGGGGCAGAGGAAGAGGGAGAGTTACAATCTTAAGCAGGCTTCACACCCAGTGTGAACAGATCTCAGGACCCTGAGATCAAGACCTAAGCAGAAACCAAGAGTCAGACGCTTAACTGACTGAGCCACCCACATGCCCCTTGACCAACATTTTTAATATTATTAGTGATAGAATTTGTTATAATTTTGTATTGTTTCCTTTTATTATTTTTATTTTTTAGGTAAAAGTGGCACCATCTAATGGGGGATACAAAAGAAAGAAAGAAAGAAAGAAAAACAAAACACCAAGCAGAAGTTAGGTCTTAGCTTTTTATACTGGCTCCTCCTCTGACCAACAGCTACTTGATAGGAGTAATTCAACTCTCCTGAGGCTTAGTGTCTGGATCTGCAGGACAGGAATGCTCGCCCTGTCCAGTTCTCTCCACGGTTACTGTCACTATTCAAACAATGAAGCTGCCAAAAGGAGTTAAGAACCATCGTTGGGACACCTGGGTGCCTCAGTCAGTTAAGCATCTACCTTGGGCTCGGGTCATGATCCCAGGGTTCTGGGATCAAGCCCCACACTGGACTCCCAGCAGGGAGCCTGTTTCTCCCTTTCCCTCTGCTGCTCCCTCCCTCTCTCTGTTTCAAATAAAATCTTAAAAAAGAAAAAAAAAAAAAGGAGTAGCGAACCATCACAGAGTCCCTATTGTGCACCACTTGCTTGATAAACATCATCCCGTTGAGACCTCTCAAAAATGCTGAGAAGTATTCTGAGTGACTTACATATAAGGAAATAGACTCAAAAAGTCTTAGTAACCTGTTTGAGGTTACTTGCTAAAAATGGTAGAGCTAGATTTGAATTGAGATGGGTCTCCAGTCCACACAGTTTGGGACATTGTACTTAGAAAACAACCAACCTCTTGGCATTATGTCCCAGGTCATGCTAACCAGGCTGAAAGGTGCCGAAGCAGACAAACTCGCTGAGTGGGAAGCCAGTAGGGCAAAGCCAGTGCTGGGAGGATCATCAGGGAGCCAGAGCTAGATGGGTGACAGTAGTGCATTTAGAGAGAAAAATGTAGGAACTCGAAAGGAAAGGAATGAAATATCTGGATGGAGTGTCATCCATAAGGGACTTAGAGGTGAGAAGGCTTGCCACCAAAGCAGATAAAGGGGTCTCAGCATAAGGAAATCAGAACCAGAGAGTGGGACCTCTGCCTTGGGTCAGAGATCACAGAGCAGGAAATATTTATCCATTCTGCTCACTTCTGCATTCCCTATGCCTACCAGTGGATGCTCAACACATAATTATTGAACAAAGGTAGGGGTCCAAGAAGACAGAGTTCTAGAAAGTTACTGAGATAGTGAAGCTCAGTTATCGGAACAAAAAGGTCACTTCCGCCTAATTGTAATAAGGACTTATTGCAGAATCAGTTAATAGATCCTAAAGGGATCTCACTGATGGTTGAAAAGGACCTTGGAATTCTGGTAAGGTTTGACCTGCAGGTGGCAGTGGACCTCACTACAAGGGACAAAGAACTAAGAAGGCAGGCCGGTGTGCACCCTCATGCCTATACCTTCCCTCGGTTTTTACCTTATATTATTTAATAAATGTGCCCACCTATCCTAACCCCATTCCAGCTGCCTGTAATGCTTTCTACCTGCCACCTCGGTCCCAAATCCGTGAGTGTTGGGCACCTGGTACATTCACAAATGGGTTCTGAAAACTGTTTCTCAGGTTTCCAGATCCTACTTCTGCAGTTCATTTTGGGAGCAAGACCCTAGTTCTTAATTCCAGCCAGTTCCTTGGAATTCAATTGGTGTTCCTAGGGGCTCAAGTTTCTGGTGGCCCTTTAGTTGAGAATCAGGTTATGAATCTGGGTTTTACATCTTTTCATACAAAGGATTTCCATCACTGAGAAGGAAATATCATGATGCATCATTACCTCTCCCTGGCAGACAGGAGCTCCTCGCTGGGACTGGACCTAAAGGCATTCCTTGGTCTGTGAGATGAGAAGAGCTTTGCCTCACACAGTCCCATCTCCAATTTTCACTTTCTCCTCTCCATCCTCACCATGTCATGGCTCTCTCCCCCCGCCCACCCCCGACCCCCCTTTCCATCCCTAGAGCCCTGCAGGAATTACCACCTTGTTTCATGGCCAGAACAGACTGCTCAGGAGATGCAGGTGATAGTCATCAAGATAAAGACCTATTTCCAGATAAGAGCTCTGGAAAGTTGCTTTTCTTCCAAATCTCTTAATTCAGGATAAGAGAGGGGTCCTACAAACCATTATGAAACTTCAGGCTTTGATTTATGGAAATTACTCTCATCTGTTCCAGTTACTAAAAAAAGGCATATTTGCTGTCTCCAAATACTGAGAAAATAGTGGATCAGCTGAGGTGGACAGATGAGTTAACAGTGTTCTGGAAGGAAAGAACAGTTAACCAGCCGCCAGCGCTATGGGGAAAGAACTAGGATTAGGACAGAGAATTTATATTTATTTTTGTTATGATCTGCTTAAAATATCTACTAGTCATAAATTTATCTATCCAACACAAGAGTAAAAGCAAGCATTATCTTCGTTTTAACACTTGTTACAGAATGCAAGTACTCCTAAAATATTTACTGAAGTTGAGTGATCAAATTAATCATCACAACTCCCCCGTATTAGCTCAGAATGGCAGAGCACACAGCAGAACACTTTGTTCACTTTTTAGAATATAACTAAGGGAAACACTAAATAGGTTTCTTTGGGGACAACATAAAAGGCAGCTAGAGGTCATCGGTAAGTTTAGATTTCAAATTTTGCTTAATGTAGGACCAGGAAAAAAGCTCTTATCATAACTATATTTTTTCCATAGAGGACATGGACACACTTGCCCTTAGAAAATTACTAAATATGAAAACATAAACACTAATGAAAACCTCTGAGCTCCTTTTCGGCTCCTAACATATACTCTAGAGTTCACACTATGGTTATCAGGAGAAATCTATGAAAAATAAAGCTGAACAGACCTGCAGATCATCAACTAGCTTAACCTTGTCAGGCAGGGACAAAACCGGAAGTGCCCTGGGACACTGACTGACAGCAGGGAAAACTGAAGAAAACACTGAAAAAACAGTGAAAAATTAATGAGGTCTGTATTCCACCAAGGCCAATATCGGAGAAAACTGATCTACGTATTTTAGGTTTCAGCAAACGGCTATGGTCTAGCAGTCTTTTTAACCTTTCTGAACTGTTTATACAATCGTGATAATGGGCAATGAGGGTCATCTGGAGAGATAACGTTTCAAATTGTACAAATTACATTCCCAATGTCCTAATATCTAGGTTATTACAGTTCAAAATTGTACAGCAGACCACGTAAGGTCATAAGTTAGAGGGAAAAAGTCCAACTATAGTAAAATTCTTTTATTTTCTAGGGCTTTTTACTGTAGAATAAAATTGTAGTAAAATATGCTTAAGGTTTGGCATTGGAAATATTTTTAAATGCACATTTTCATATTTAGTGCATTCACATTGATGTAGAAGCCATCCAGAACTCTTTTCATCTTGCAAAACTGAAATTCTGCTGCTATTCGCATTAAACAACTCCCCATTTCTCCTTACGCCCCAGCCCCTGACAACTACCATCCTGTCTCTATTAACTGGATCCCTCTGGGTACTTCACATAAGTAGAATCATACAGGTCTTTTTGTGACAGACTTCTTTCACTTAGCATGATGTCCTCGGTGTTCATCCGCGTTACACACATGTCAATTTCCTTCCTGAGCCTGAATATTTTGTGGTGTATGTATACTACCTTGGTTATCCACTTATCTATAGAGGGACAATTACAATGCTTCCACCTTTTGGTTGTTGTGAATAGTGCTGCTATGAACTAGTCTGTTTTAAAATCCTACATTGCACGGGGCCTCCAGCCCACATTCATGAAAAAACTGCAACATCAAGTCCCTCACATTTCCGCTGAACAGGAAGATTTAACCCCCCAGAAGGGATAGGTCTTCTAAAATAGTGAAGAAAGGCAGAGTTCCAGACATTATAGTCCATGCTCAGAAATGCCTTTTTATTTTTGCTATTTTATGTTTTGTTATTTTAATGATGTCTTCTATCATATCATTCCAAACCATTCTGTTAGGTCAACATACATTTAACACCTATCAGTTAGGTCTTACCAGCCTGTGTTCCATGTTCAATTCTAAGGAGAGAGTGCTAACTACATGTTTCTTGAAAAGACGACAATCACCATGACTGTTATCATAAGTAAGGTTAACGGAATAGGTAGATACAAATGATCTTTTTGAATATAAGGATATACAAGAAGAGAAATAGAATTGAAAAATTTGAGTCATTCGAAGAAGAAATAGAACCATATCCAAACATGGATATACATTTTTCAAAACTCAGATCGCCATAAAACAAGTACTCCTTATTACACTAAGTCACTAGAACAATTGTTGGAGTAGCACAGTTACTGTTCTCTATGGGCAGCCATGAAAAGACCTGCCAGAAACTCAGGGCTCAAGCTTCTACAGGATTCAACAGAGTAGGCCCTGACTGGAACATTCAAATTAGCTTTCAAGGGACTCCAGTTTAATCAATCTCAGCATATTTTTGAGGGGCCTAAAGATTAACAAAAAGGGTAGGAACAACTACTATTAAGATTTCAATCAAATGATTAGATGTGGAGTCACACAAAGCCACTTTCTGAAATGCAGTGTTGGTATATTCAGAAGGAGAAATCTGACATTGTTATCTTTTGTTCAGGGCTGTGGGGATATTTTTCTAAATTGAGGTATAGTTGACATAAGGTTACATTTGCTTCACGTGTACAAGCTAGTGGTAGGACAACTATGTACAGTATGCCATGCTCTACACAAGCGTGGCCGCCATTGGTGACATACAATGCTCTTACAATACCGTTGACTATTCCCTCTGCCCTACCTTTCATCACGGACTCATTTGTAACTGGAAGTCTCTACCTCCCACTCCCACCCCATCCAGTGTGCCCATCCCCCTTTCCACCCTCTTCTCTGGAGACCACCAGTTTGTTCTCGGTATTTATGGGTCTCTTCAGATTTTTTTTTAAGATTCCACATGTATGCGAAATCTTAACAGTATTTGTCCTTATCTAACTGGATTTCACAATTTTCACGATCAACAGACAAATGTGTGTACAAACCTGAAATCCCAAAAGGTCACCAAAGGAAAGGAAGAGAAACTCTTTAGAGAAATTATGTAATTTGCCCAGGGTCACAGAGCTCCTAAGTAATGATGCAGAGAAACACTCAGTTCTATCTGAATCTCAAACCCACACCCCTCCCTTACATGATCTTAAAGTTTTAGAAAATTTTCCTCCAGTATTACTGCAGTAGATGGTTACATTTCAAGTAGCTATATTCTTAGCAATAGCTTTTTTTCCAAATACTTCAAAGTTTCAGCCAATAGAATCAGGAGAATCAAATCATTATGTGCTCAGGAACAAGTGAGAGATTAAACTACATGTCCCAGTTTCTGGGCAGCTTCATAGCTTGAAGTTACTAACTATTCTAGAACGTAGTTGGAGAGCCTTTAGCAAGTTAACCACTTGTTCTATAGAATCAAATAGCGTATGAGTGGACGGGCCAATCATCTCACTGTGTTATCTACATTTAGTGACTAATAGGAATTTGTTGAATAGGTGAGTAATTGAATGCCTAAATAGGAATAAATGTTTAAAAAGTAATGAAATGGCACACAATCCACTCTGGGGGTTTCAGAAGAGACAGGAGTCCCATTTCAAGACACAGGTTATGATCCAGGAACAGGGGCACCTGGCTGGCTCAGTCATGTAAGCACCTGCCTTTGGCTCAGGCCATGATCCCAGGGTCCTAGGATTGAGTCCCCGCATCAGGCTCCCTGCTCAGTGGGGAGTCTGCTTCTCTCTCTCTTTCCCTCCCTGTGCCCCTCCCCCTGCTTGTGCTCTCTCGCTCACTCACTCTTTCGCTCAAAATAAAATAATTAAAACCTTTAGGGTCCAGAAACAGAAGGTACTTTTTAGATTCAGTAGACCTTTGAAGCACAGAAAATCCAAGAAACAGCCAAACAAAAATCAGATTCTATCCTTTCGTAGAAATTTAGTTTAGCAGGTTCCCACCCATTGAAAGCTAATATAACTTTTCCCTTGCCTAAATCTTAATGATGGCAGATGTCTGTTATCTTAATCCACCAAATTTCAGGCCAAGCATCGGCCTCCAGATTATTTGAATTGTTCCCAGTTAATCTGACAGGTACTTCTTACACCATTAACACCTCTATTTCCTTAATTCTTAACCTCCTAGTCCCTGAAATCTACTTGTAAACCTCACAAGCTAACACTATATAGTGATTTTCTCAAACTAGGGTTGAATGGGTGAAGTACCAGGATGTCCTGTGAGACTTTTTTTGAACCTATACATCCCCACCCACATCCTTCTTCCTGTTTTAATGTGCTCCTGTAAGACACTTGCAAAAATCTCAGGATCTTAACATATGAACTTTGAAGAAGAATATTGCACCCTGGGGCAAGGGGCCATTGTGCATAGCTTGAAGAAACCCCCAAGTTCTCTTGATACAATGACTTCCTGAAACCTATACCAGTGGCCCTTGGCTCTTCGATTTTGCTGACCAGGGAAATGTACAAAGTATTCCCAGAAGAAAAAAACATTCAGAATTAAAGCAGTTTGGAATTTAAGACAATCCTTCAATGCAAAACCTTTAACTCCATGAAAAATTCTTTGCTAGAACAAATGAAAACTTTCTCAAGCACATCACACAGGAACCATTTCAACCCATATGGTCTACAATATGTAATTAGCACCTCACTAGTTAAAAACCAAGCTTCCTTCCTTCCTGCCACGATCTTCACCATGCCCAGAGAGAAAGAAGAGGAATTATTATATCCATTTCAAGAATAAGAAAACTCATGCTCTGGGTGAGTCAATGTGCTGCCAGAGGCAACATGATCAGGAAACAGCAGAGTCAAGAGTGGAAACCTAGACTTTTCTGTGGAGCCCAGAGCTGAGTGTAAGTATTTAGAGACCTCTGTAATGACTTAAAATGGGAATCTTGTCAACAAAAATCTAAGACTAAATTAGGGTTTGTATTTTGTAGCTCGGAGTTTTTATTTCTTTTCCTCATGAGTGATTTTACTGTATTCTAGAAAGTATCGCTCCACAAGACCTTGAAAAAGAAATGTATCCTTCACCACAGAAAGTTTGAGAATCACTGTTGGACGCTAATGTTTCTCCCCAGTTCAGACTAACCCTTACATGGCTATGGGCGAAAATAAGTGTGTACTAGGAATTCCATATGCCATCTCCAAGTTCTTTAGTGAAAGAAAATATTCCCAAGTTATGAGACTTTTCTAACCATCCTCTAAAAAGGAGCATATAATGCACAAAGAGGTAAAGACTACACTTCAAAATAACTGAAGGGCCAAGGGCAGAATCTGAAAGTCAAGGTTAAATGTTACCATCAAGGAGGCAGGAGGAGTTTGACAAGGGCATAGTTCTTTCTTCATGGCACATTAACAAAAACACAGGCCAGCACCGACCTCTCCAGGTGTCGCCTGGTGGCCAGACACTCCCTTAGGTTGCTGAACCTCTCTCCTAGAGAAAGAACACCCAGTGCCTTCGTCACCTTGGGTCACTCTATGGGTCAGGAATAAATGGCATTAGAGGCGTCCCTAGAACCCAGCCCCAAATGAATGATGGTGTGATTTGTTTAGAACAATCTCTGTGGCATTTTGTTTGTTTATGGGGGGGGTGATGTGGCACGAGAGGCGCCTATAATACTTGTATTCAGGTTTGATACAATTTACAGCATTAAAACAAAATTATTTTTTGAGGCCATAAACTATGTTCTGCAGTCTTTATATAAGGTACCTTGGTCCTTTGACACCAAGAAGTTTTGTAATAGAACTGCTGTGAACATTCTTGTAACGTGAATTATTTCATATTCAGGTTTATTTTCACTACCTTAATTGTCAGGTAATTACACTTCTTTGTTCCACCCCTAGTCACCCTTTGCCTTCCTTGGTGTTTATACATCCAAATAATTGGAGATGGCTAACAAGGCCTAGCTTTGCTGTCTCTAAGCCCAGGTGAACCTACTTAATTCCTTTACCTATCCCTCCACCCGCCTCAGTCATCTTCCTGACTTCTTGTCTGAACGTTTTCCAAGAAAATGTCCACATCTTCCCGGTCTCAGCCTCCCAGAACAAATGTGGTTTTCAGGTGCCATTTCATCAGATCCACTTCCCTACCCGGAGGTAAATCTCTTGAATTCCTCACGTCCCTTTAGTCTTTTCCCCTGTTCCTACATCCAGGGTGGGTCCAAGGTATTTCCCTGCCCAAGGCAAAAGGACTACTTTCCTTCTGTGCCACGGAATTGGATTCATTTCAGAAAGGTGTATACACTCTCCTCTGCCCTTCCCCCATTTCTGCTTCTGAATCACAGATGTCCTGCTAAATTATCAGGCTACAAGAGTCTGTAAATAAATCCAAGGTTTTTGTAGATTTGGAAAGTTCACAAGCTCTAGAAGGCTGTCATATGGCGTCTGGCGATTCACTTAGTTTCTAAAATCCTCAGCGTCTTCATCTTTATAAGTGAACAATAAGAAAATGCATATAAAAATAAGAAAGTATACAGATTATTTTTATCACCTGTGGAATCATATGAAGTAAGACTTTGTTTGTCGTAAATCAGGGTTAAAAAAAGAATTAGGTAACAAAATGCCTTAGTAAAAGCAAACACCGCATAAGGGAAAAATGCTGCTAGTAATCCAGACCTCACATTTTCTCCCTCAAAAGTCTTCAAGATCATGAAGGATTGGTTGTTTAGAGAAATACTGAATCAGCTCGAGCTCTGGAAGGGCGGACTAACCAGCACACACCTTAGTGTCTGTGTGTTGTCTCTCCCGTTACTAAGAAGGCTTTGTGTATCTGTGAAGCCTCATGTACTCAAAAACCACATTACAAAAGCTACCTTTCAGTCAGGGTCCAAAGGGAAAGAAATTTAGAATGCACAGATTATCAGACTCCTCTAAAAGCTGGCGGCGGGGACCGGGGGTTGGGGGAGGCGATTTTTTTCTACAGGAAATGTTTAAATAAAGGTGTTTGCTATAGCTAGCTTTAAAAAAAAAAAAAAAAAAAAAAAAAAACAGACCATTTTACAGAACATACCCAAGGTTGAACATTCTCAGTTTTTTGTTCAAGACTAACAACAGTTTTTCCCACATCTTTTCCAACACATTCTTCATCACCTTTAACACTCTTCTTGTTGGGCGTATCAGCCTACTTGCAATTCCTACTTGCAGTTCCTGCACAGCCTTCCACAGGATAAAGACCAAATTCATAAGAAAGGAGAACCTACTTACCGCTCCACTCCCTTGGACCTCTGGAACATGAGGGACGCTGGCCTGGATCCCACTCTGGGACCGAAGCCCTCGTTTCCCATTTACTGAGTGTGTGATGGCCAACAGTTCTCACTTGTGTCTACCTGCAGTAATTGTTTCGCCCTGAAGATCACCACCCGTTCACTCACCCAATGACTGATCAGTTAAAGATGCTAAAGGCCTTGACACTGGCTGAGGCCTTCGTCACAAGTGCATTGTAGTTCCCAGGGCCCAATCCTGCTTCCTTCATTTCCCCCCTAGATTTTGAACTCCTGCACTCTCCAATACATTTCCTACCCCTGAATCAGTCTCAGATTCTGCTTTCCAAGAGCCCGGTGTGGTCCAAGGAAGCTGACTCGAAGCGGAATTTTAATTACGGATGAGCAGCTGGCCTGCTGGCCATAAGGACCCCCTCACTGGTAGCAGTGGGAGCTCCGAAAGCTGCTCAGAGGATAACAGTGCAAACTTGTTAAAACCTTTACTCATGGCCACCTGAGTCTCTGCCCCAGTGGAAGGGGACATGGGAGCTGATACAATACATCAGACAGCTGGATGCGTGTTCCTGGAATCAACTGATGCTTTGGGGAAAGCCAGTGAAGAGCTGAGAGTGATTAACCACCAATTAAAATATAAGTGTTCAAGCCAGGGGCCTCCTTAAGCAGTATATAGAAAGAGTCTTGGCACCTGGGTGGCTCAGTCCGTTAAGGGACCAACTCATGATTTCAGCTCAGATCATGATCTCATAGTCCTGAGATCAAGTCCTGCCTACAGGCTGGGCATGGAGCCTGCTTAAGATTCTCTCTATCCCTCTCCCTCTGCCCCTCCTCCCTCCCCTCCATCCCAGGCCCATAAGCTCCTGTGTGCTTGCTCTCTCTCTCTCCACCTCCCTCTCTCCCTCTTAAAAAAAAAAAAAAAAAAAAAGACTCTCATCTTTTACAACAAGAAGATATGAAAATTTTAGGATTAGACCCAGGACTTAATTCAAGAGTAGCAGAGCTCCAGGAAACGTGGTATTTTCCACCTTGTCCCGTTCACTACTCCACGGTCAGGGCCCTGATTCAGCAGTAATGAGAACCTAAGATATGGGATGGGGATGGTTGAATTGATACATTAAAAACAAGATCTTGACTCCGCACATCTTCCTAAGTCCACCGGGCCTGCAGAAGTTAGCCCACTCCTCCCTGTTAAAGGCTAGTGACAGACCTCCCTTTCTCAAAAATTAAGGGACTTCTGCCTAACACAGTCACACACCACTCTTGGTCTGCTCCCACCTCCTGGCCACCAGATCCATAGAGCTAAGTCAAAATATACTCCCGCTGAAGAAGTACGTGTCTGCGAACAAAGAGATTATACTTTAATATTGCTGCAGGACCCCACGATGTACCAGGAGGAACTGGAAGAGTATGGGACGGAATTCTGAGAATAACTTCATCAGTAGGAGCAGACCATATGCCCCTCCGGCTTAGAAAGGGTCTCTGCTCTGGCAGCCCTCTTCTGTGATCCGGAATCTAACACGCCAGCAAGGATCCAGGGAGACCGCATAAAGACGTTCCTAGGGTGGCTCTTATTAAATGGGTAGAAATGCCAAAGCTATCGTGGTTAATAATGAAGGAATCAAAAGACTTGGAAAATGGGCATGCTACAGTGGAATGAATAAATGATAAGAATAAGTAAGTAAATGAACAAACGGTTTAGCTTTCCTTGGTAAGAGACAATCACACACGGCTGCCTGAATCATCTTTCTAATCCTCAAATCTGATCACGTCACTCTTCCTCACCACGTTCCAAATAAAATTCAACTCCATTGTTTTTGATTTATTATATATTTCTTAATTTTTTATGATGTGTTCCTGGGAGATACTGGTACTCAAACAATATCTGCTGAATAAATGAATGGCCTTAAAAGCGCTCAAGACTCAGCTCTTCCCACTACCTTCTCTTCCAAATGCCTCTCATTTAAAAGGCCAGATACAATGACCTTCTTGCCATTCCCCCAATACAACAGGCCTTCGCAGCCTCTGCCTTTGTACAAGCTGATCGCTTTGCCTCAAATGCTAGTTCAACATTCTTTTATTCGCTCACCCCACGAATACTGATTGTGGGCCCCATACACACTCACGGCCAACTCTTTATGGCATCCTGAGAAGGCGTTCTAGTCTCTCCCAAGCTGAGTGGTTTTCTCTGGGCTGCAGCACTATAGATGTCTCCCACTAGAACTCTCCCCTTTGGATTGCTATTTGTCAGCTTCCAGAATCTTCTCAACTTCACTAAGTATCATCAGTGCAGAGAGACCACTGACTAGCTCCCAACCTGGCAAATAGGAAGGTGGGGGGCTGATATTTATTGATTTTGTCTGCCTAGTCTCGTTATCAACATTCTTGTAGCAACACCTACTTCTTTTGGGGAACTACTGCTCCCCCCTTGCTCCCCATTCTGTGTGGTTCCACCTGGTAATCACAACTGATTAGTCACAGATGTCACACGTGCCCTTAGTCACAGATCTCTGGCTAGCAGAGCATCTCCTTGGACATTGTGCTTGATCCACGGATAGGCATGTGATTCAAGCAAGATGAATAAGAGTCCTTCTCTAGGGACATTATATACAGACCCTGTGAAGGGGGGAACCCCCTCTTCCCTCCAGGGTCCACTAACTTAAAGTAGCCTGTGGCCATGACCACCTCCTCTCACTATGTGAAGGAAATGCATTTTAAAATAGGAAAAATGTGACCAACCAGGAGAGAGAAGCGGAGTAGGGACAGTAGGTCCAACAACACTATTTCAGTTTCTGAAATCCCTGAAGCCAGATATACCCCTAGCATTCAGGTTAATCATCCAAAAAAATTTGAGTGACCACAAATGAAATAAAAAAAAAAACAACTTTCAAAATAGTGTTCATTATCAAAACTCAATTCAAACATATCCAACTACCCCATAAATTATCACTGAGCGGGGGAGGAGTCAAGATGGCGGAGAAGTAGCAGGCTGAGACTACTTCAGGTAGCGGGAGATCAGCTAGATAGCTTATCTAATGATTGCAAACACCTACAAATCCAACGGGAGATCGAAGAGAAGAAGAACAGCAACTCTAGAAACAGAAAATCAACCACTTTCTGAAAGGTAGGACGGGCGGAGAAGTGAATCCAAAGCAACGGGAAGATAGACTGCAGGGGGAGGGGCCGGCTCCCGGCAAGCGGCGGAGCAACGGAGCACAAAATCGGGACTTTTAAAAGTCTGTTCCGCTGAGGGACATCGCTCCAGAGGCTTAACCGGGGTGAAGCCTACACAGGGTCAGCGTGGCCTCAGGTCCCTCAGGGTCACAGAAGGATCAGGGGTGTCTGAGTGTCGCAGAGCTTACAAGTATTAGAACAGGGAAGCCGGCTACAGAGACAGAGCCGAGGAGTGAGCTCTAAGCTCGGGGTTACCTTGAACCGGTCGCAGGCTCGGTCAGCTCGGAGCGCGGCCGGAGGCAGGGTGACGGGAGTAAATCGGCGCTGTTCTCTGAGGGCGCACTGAGGAGAGGGGCCCCGGGCTCTCGGCTCCTCCGGGCCGGACACCGGGAGGCCGCCATCTTCATTCCCGCCCTCCGGAACTCTACGGAAAGCGCTCAGGGAACAAAAGCTCCCGAAAGCAAACCCGAGCGGATTACTCAGCCCGGCCCCTGGTAAGGGCGGTGCAACTCCGCCCGGGGCAAAGACACTTGAGAATCACTACAACAGGCCCCTCCCCGAGAAGATCAACAAGAAGCCCAGCCAGGATCAAGTTCACCTACCAAGGAGTACAGTTTCAATACCAAGGGGAGCAGCGGAATTCAAGAGGAGGAGAAAGCAAAGCACGGAACTCATGGCTTTCTCCCCATGATTCTTTAGCCTTGCAGTTAATTTAATTTTTTTTCTTTTTCAATTTATTTTTCTTCTTCTGCTAAATTTTTTTAACTTTTACCCTTTTCTTTTTTAACATTTTTTAACTAGTTTATCTAATATATAATATATTTTTTTCCTTTTTATATTTTTTTCTTTATTGGTTTTCTTTTTTTAATTGTTTCTTCCTTTTTTTTTTT